>NC_053024.1:715510873-715510946 GCF_003073215.2 Triticum urartu | reverse complement strand
ATGCTAATTATATTGTTGCTAAGTTTATACCACCTAGTTTCACATACCAGCAAAAGAAAAAGTTCTTCTATGA
>NC_053024.1:715397441-715510713 GCF_003073215.2 Triticum urartu | reverse complement strand
GAGGACACCACGTTGGAGATAGGACTACACATAAGGTACTGCAATCTGGTTTTTATTGGCCTACTCTCTTCAAGGATGCCCGTAAGTTTGTCTTATCTTGTGATGAATGTGAAAAGAATTGGTAATATTAGTAGACGTCAAGAAATGCCTATGAATTATTCACTTGTTATTGAACCATTTGATGTTTGGGGCTTTGACTATATGGGACCTTTTCCTTCCTCTAATGGTTATACACATATTTTAGTTGCTGTTGATTACGTTACTAAGTGGATAGAAGCTATTCCAACTAGTAGTGCTGATCATACACTTCTATTAAAATGCTTAAAGAAATTATTCTTCCAAGGTTTGGAGTCCCTAGATATTTAATGACTGATGGTGGTTCACATTTTATTCATGGTGCTTTCCGTAAAATGCTTGCTAAATATGATGTTAATCATAGAATTACATCTCCTTATCACCCTCAGTCTAGTGGTCAAGTAGAATTGAGTAATAGAGAACTCAAATTAATTTTGCAAAAGACTATTAATAGGTCTAGAAAGAATTGGTCCAAGAAACTAGATGATGCATTATGGGCCTATAGAACTGCATATAAAAATCCTATGGGTATGTCCCCGTATAAAATGGTCTATGGAAAATCATGTCACTTGCCTCTCGAACTAGAACACAAGGCTTATTGGGCTATTAAAGAACTTAATTATGATTTTAAACTTGCCGGTGAGAAGAGGTTATTTGATATTAGCTCACTTGATGAATGGAGAACCCAAGCCTACGAAAATGCCAAGTTGTTTAAAGAAAAAGTTAAAAGATGGCATGTCAAAAGGATACAAAAGCGTGAGTTTAACGTAGGTGATTACGTATTGCTATACAACTCTTGTTTAAGATTTTTTGCAGGAAAACTTCTCTCTAAATGGGAGGGTCCTTACGTTATCGAGGAGGTTTACCGTTCCGGTGCCATAAAAATCAACAACTTCGAAGGCACAAATCCGAAGGTGGTGAACGGTCAAAGAATCAAACACTATATCTCAGGTAAACCCATAAATGTTGAAACCAATGTTATTGAAACCGTGACCCCGGAGGAATACATAAAGGACACTTTCCGAAACGTTTCAGACTCCGAAAAGGAATAGGTATGTGGTACGGTAAGTAAACCGACTCCAAAATAGTTTTTAAGGCAATATTTCTTCGTTTTGGAATATTAGAAAAATAGAAAAATAAGTAGCGGTCCGAAAAGGACACGAGGGCTCCACGAGGGTGGAGGGCGCGCCCTACCCCCTGGACGCGCCACCCTACCTCATGGGCACCTCTTGTGCTCTCAGGACTCCGTTTTCGTACACGACACGTATTTTGGTCGGTAAAAATTCATTATATAATCTCCCGGGGGTTTTGAGTCCCGTATCACGCAAAAATCCCTTGTCTTTGTTTTGAGCTGTCCTGCTGCAGACAGAGCAACATGTCGTCCCGGGATTCGGAAGGAGAAAGCTATGTGGCTGATTACCTTGCAGATCCTAAGATCTATGGGGATGTGGAGCATTGCGGTTGGACTACGGAAGAAGAAGGGGACTATGAACCCAAGGGAAAGGAGGAGACGAGCTCAGATGAAGATGAAGTCCCACTACCTCAACTTGGGGACATGCATGTGGAGTTCAAAAAGTCAAGCCTCCCGGATAGAGTAAAGAAACCTAAGATTGAGTTTATCCCTTTTCGCCTCTTGCAGGAGAACAAGCAGGAACTATGCAAAAAGATACTGAGCCTGGAACAGGAGACCGAGGACCTAAGGGACCAAAATTCCGTCCTCAAACACAAATCAAGGAAGAAGCCTATGCCATCATCAACAACTCCACCTTCTTTACCAACAACGAAGGATTGAGTATCTGGTATGGGCACTCCACTTGGCTACTGCCAAGCTTGGGGGAGTGCTCCGGTATCGTATCACCATCACTTTTATCTTTACCGTTTTTCTTAGTTCGATCCTATTGGTAATATCTTGCAGCAGAATAAAAGTTCTCAGTATGATCTAGTTGTGAGTTTTTCTTTTTTATCCTTCTATGTAATTGAGTACGTGAGCTATATAATAAATATTAGTGTTGAGTCAAGGGCTTGATTATTTTGCCATGATCCTAAGGGAATAAAAGAAAAGAGAAAGAAATAAAAAGAAATAAAGAGATCATGTGAGTCTTATGGAGAGTAATGAGCTCACATAGAAAGAGTATGATGAATAAAAGTTGTCGAGGGTTGACAAACACAGTTTTGCTCATCGTTGCGATTAATAGGAAGTAATAAAGAAAGAGAGGTCTTCACATATAAATATACTATCTTGGACATCTTTTATGATTGTGAGCACTCATTAAAATATGACATGCTAAAGAGTTGACCTTGGACAAGGAAGACAACGTAATGGGTTATGTTCTCTTACATCTGAGATAAATTATATTGTCTTGGATCCTCCAACATGTTGAGCTTGCCTTTCTCCCTCATGCTAGCCAAATTCATTGCACCAAGTAGAAATACTACTTGTGCTTCCAAATACCCTTAAACAAGTTTTGCCATGAGAGTCCACCATACCTACCTATGGATTGAGTAAGATCCATCAAGTAAGTTGTCATCGGTGCAAGCAATAAAAATTGCTCTCTAAATATGTATGATTGATTGGTGTGGAAGGAATAAGCTTTATATGATCGTGTGATATGGAAGTAATAAAAGCGACAGACTGCATAATAAAGGTCCATATCACAAGTGGCAATATAAAATGACGTTCTTTCGCATTAGGATTTTGTGCATCCAACCATAAAAGCGCATGACAACCTCTGCTTCCCTCTGCGAAGGGCCTATTTTTTTACTTTTATCTCCTACACTGCAAAAGAGTCGTGGTGATCATCACCCTTCCTTTTTTGCATTTTATCCTTTGGCAAGCACAATATGTTGGAAAGATCCTGGTATATATGGCTAATTGGATGTGGGTTTTTATGAACTATGACTGTTGACATTACCCTTGATGTAAAACATTGGGAGGCAAAAACTATAAGCCCCTATCTTTCTCTATGTCCGATTAAAACTCCATACCCATAAGTATTGCGTGAGTGTCAGCGAATGTGAAAGACTATATGATAGTTGAGTATGTGGACTTGCTGAAAAGCTCTTATACATTGACGCTTTCCTATGTTATGATAAATGGCAATTCCCTCAATGACTGAGATTATAGTTTGTCAGTTTTCGATGAAGTTTATGATTCATACTTGATATTGTGATTGAATTATTACTCTAGCATAAGATATCATATGACAAGAATTATATAAGTTGCTGCTCTAAGAATGATCATGATGCCCTCATGTCCGTATTTTATTTTTATCGACACCGTCATCTCTAAACATGCGGACATATTTTTCGATTTCGGCTTTTCGCTTGAGGACAAGCGAGGTCTAAGCTTGGGGGAGTTGATACGTCCATTTTGCATCATGCTTTTATATCAATATTTATTGCATTATGGGCTGTTATTACACATTATGTCACAATACTTATGCCTATTCTCTCTTATTTTACAAGGTTTACATAAAGAGGGAGAATGCCGACAGCTGGGATTCTGGCTGGAAAAGGAGCAAATATTAGAGACCTATTCTGCATAGCTCCAGAAGGCCTGAAACTTCACGGATGATGTTTTCCAAATATATAAAAAACATTCAGCGCAAGAACTTCACCAGGGGGCCACACCCTGCCCACGAGGGTGGGGGGCGCGCCCCCTACCTCATGGGCCCCCCTGGTGGCCCTCCGGTGACCATCTTCTGCTATATGGACTCTTTCGATGGGAAAAAAAATCATAAGCCATCTTCTCGGACGAAACTCTGCCGCCACAAGGCGAAACCTTGGCGGAGCCAATCTAGGGTTCTGGCAGGGCTGTTCTGCCGGGGAAACTTCCCTCCCGGAGGGGGGAAATCATCTCCATCGTCATCACCAACGCTCCTCTCATCGGGAGAGGGCAATCTCCATCAACATCTTCATCAGCACCATCTCCTCTCAAAACCCTAGTTCATCTCTTGTATCCAATTCTTGTCTCCAAGTCCGGGATTGGTGCTAGTAGGTTGCTAGTAGTGTTTATTACTCCTTGTAGTTTATGCTAGTTGGTTTAATTGGTGGAAGATCATATGTTCAGATCCTATATGCACATTAATACCCCTCTGATTATGAACATGTTTATGCTTTGTGAGTAGTTACTTTTGTTCCTGAGGACATGGGAGAAGTCTTGCTATTAGTAGTCATGTGAATTTGGTATTCGTTCGATATTTTGATGAGATGTATGTTGTCTCTCCTCTAGCAAGTCGATGATGGGTTGCTAGAGTGACATAAGCTTAAACCCTAGTTTATGCGTTGCTTCGTAAGGGGCTGATTTGGATCCATATGTTTCATGCTATGGTTAGATTTACCTTAATACTTTTGTTGTATTTGCGGATGCTTGCAACAGAGGTTAATCATAAGTGGGATGCTTGTCCAAGTAAGGGCAGCACCCAAGCACCGGTCCACCCACATACCAAATTATCAAAGTACCGAACGCGAATCATATAAGCGTGATGAAAACTAGCTTGACGATATTCCCATGTGTCCTCGGGAGCGCTTGACATCATATAAGAGTTTGTCCAGGCTTGTCCTTTGCTACAAAAGGATTGGGCTACATTGCTGCACTTTATTTACTTTTGTTACTTATTGCTCGTTACAAATTATCCTATCACAAAACTATCTGTTACCACTTATTTCAGTACTTGGAGAGAATTCATTGCTGGAAACCGCTTGTCATTTCCTTCTGCTCCTTGTTGGGTTTGACACTCTTATCGAAAGGACTACGATAGATCCCCTATACTTGTGGGTCATCACATAATATGCTTAGTTAACTCAAAAATGGCATAATTAGCTAGCTTAGCTCCAAAATGACCCATTTTACCTAGGTTAGCTCCAATATGATCCATTTTACCTAGGTTAGCTCCAACATGACCAAGTTTACCTAGGTTAGCTCCAATATGATCCATTTTACCTAGGTTAGCTCCAAAATGATCAAGTTTACCTAGTTAGCTTCAATATGATCCATTTTAGCTAGGTTAGCTCTAAAATGATCCATTTTACCTACGTTAGGTCAAAAATGGCATAATTACTTATGTTAGCACAAAAATGACCTATACTTACCTTTTTTCCTCCAAATTGACATAATAAGCTTAATTAGCTCAAAAATGGCATAATTACCTATGTAAGCTCTAAAATGACACAAATAAGGAACAAGAAGAAGAAAAA
Source organism: Triticum urartu (assembly GCF_003073215.2). Taxonomy (NCBI): domain Eukaryota; kingdom Viridiplantae; phylum Streptophyta; class Magnoliopsida; order Poales; family Poaceae; genus Triticum; species Triticum urartu. Next base: position 715,505,442 of record NC_053024.1, on the reverse strand, counting down.
CAAGAAAGAGGAGAAAAGGAAGAAGAATGAGAAGGAAAAGGGTAAAAACCTTCTTCTTCTATACTTTTTCTTCTTCTTCATCTAGTCTTCTTCTTCTTCTTCTAGTCTTTTAGTCTTCTTCTCCAAAATGACCTAAGTTAGCTCTAATATACTTAGTTACTTAGGTTAGCTCAATAATAACCTATACTAAGCTGCTTTATATCAAAAATGGCCAATATGCTTAGTTCACTCAAAAATGGCATAATTAGCTAGGTTAGCTCCATTTTACCTAAGAGTATGCTTACTTCTTCTTCTTCTTCTTCTTCTTCTAGTCTTCTTCTAACTTTCTTGTTTCCCATTTTTGCAGATTTCATTCAGTTCACAGAAGCTTGCATGGATGGAGTGCTTGTTTGCCTTTTCTGCTTTTCGTTTTTATCGATGAACAATGTGGAACTTATTATATGGATGCATGGAACAATGTGTTGGATGAACATTGTGATAATACTGTAATATATATGGATGGAACTGTGTTGCTTATGTATGTATGTTGTCATGGATGGAACTATGTGTTGGATACGTCATATGTCTGTTGTGCCTGTGAAACATATATATATATATATATATATATATATATATATTGTTGTGAAATTGCTTGGATATCAGAACAAACAGAAAAAAGAGGCAATTCAGCCTCTTTGCCGTCTGCCACCGACGACAAAGGGTTCTTTGCCGTCTACCACCGACGGCAAAGATGCCACGTGGCACCAACCTGTGCAACCTAGGAACTGACCATTTGGTTACTTTGTCGTCTGCCAGCGAACGGCAAAGGGGAGGGAATGTTTGCCGTCCGCTGGCGGACGACAAAGGCTGCCGTTAGACACATAACGTGGCTAACGCCTATTAGCTGCCGTCCGTTTTCTTTGCCGTCCGCCACTGACGACAAAGGTTTTTGCCGTCCGCTTTAACGAAGCAGTAGGCAAAGAACCTCTTTACCGTAGCCCTCTTTGCCGGACATGTTTGTCGTCCGCTTTTGGTGCCTTTGCCGTCCGCCGTGGCAGACGGCAAATAAGTTGATTCCTGTAGTGGATCCTATATACCTAAATAGTTGATTCTCACTACTATTATTTTGACATGCACACATATCACCTCATCAAAGGCCCACCCCAATATGTATGAGAAAACGTTTTTCATTATTAGTTCATCTCATGAACACAACTATCTCACCACACATGTCATCTCATCAAAAGCCCACTCATCATGCATGGGAAAAGTTTTGCATTAATATTATGTCAATTATATTCAATAAATATTTTCAAATACACAATAATCAAATACAATATATAATATACATTTTAGATTTAGTTCATATATTATTAATTCAACAATTCATGTTTCATACGATCAAATCACCCGAAAAATATCGCAATCGATTCCAGCGCGACGCGCAGGGCATTCTCTGGTTCATCCAAAATAAATTCACATGTACTAGTAATGCCAATGTTTTCAAAATAAGAGAACATTTGACAACAAAAAACTCTCATGTACCTCCATAGAATTGAATTCTAGACAGCCATCCAAGAATTAACCCAAGAGGTCTTACAAGATCACATTATTAGATGAAGAAAAAATATAAATGTATCTGCAATATTAATGGAGATTGAGTCGAGGTGTCGATCTCATGTATTGACTAACAATTGAGATCGACACCTTGACTCAATCTCCATTGCAGATGCATGTACGGCACCGTCGTGTGAGGGCACGCCACCGCACCAGATGCCCTTGCCGCCGTCCAGCGTTCTAGCGATGGGAGCTGCGAGTATGGAAGTGTTGGTTCGTGTGATCGATCGATCAGGGCTGATGTGTGATTTCCCCCACGTACACTACATAATTTTCAATTGGTCTAGGAGCCGGCCATCCAAGGCTATCCTCATACATCTAGCCACAAAATTTACTAAAGCCCGCACACTTAAATAGACGGATATATAGTTGCAATTTAGCTAAAAATATTCAAATGTTCAAATGCAGTATTAGATCTAAATTAAATATTACACTTCAACATTGTCGGCCCCTTCAACCATCCACATATACTCAATCAGATCTTCCTTCAGTTGCTCGTTAGTTATTTGATGCCGAAATTATTGATGCATTTGAACAAACTTTTTAAATGTGGCCGAATTCTGGTCTGGTAGTTCGATAGGATCACCCACATTCTCAAATTCAAGAGCTACGGCAGCATCCCCAACCTTATCTTCCACGATCATGGTGTGCATGATCACACAACCTGTCATCACCTCCCACAAGATCTCCGGATCCCATTGTTTAGCAGGTCCATGAACAACTGCAAAATGTGCCCATGGAACTCCAAATGGCCTCTCAACACCCTTTCTAGTTGCTTCTTATTTTTGGGAAATGTGAGACTTTGCTGTCCAATTTGGCCAGTGATGGTCTTCATAAAGGTTCCCCACAGGAGGATAGATACCGTCAGCCATATAGTATCCCATGTTGCATTCGTGCCCATTGAATGTATAGTGGCAAGGATGAGCTTTCCCTTCAGCAGCCTAGCAAATAATGGCGACCGCTAGAGCACATTGATGTCATTGTGAGACACGCGCATGCCAAACAAAGCGGGTGAAATCCAATGATCATGTGATGTAACTGCTTCAAGAATGATGGTGGGCTTCTTAACATGACCCTAATATTTCCATTGTACAGATTTTTGGCTATTCTTCCATCTCCAATCCATGCAGTCAATAGACCCAAGCAAATTTGCCCACCCTCTTGCTTCATACATTACCAAGATCCCCTCGGTGTCTGTGATAGTTGGTTCTCTTAGGTACTGCGGTCCAAAAACCCTGACCACACAAGTAGAAAATCTTACCTTGGCATTGCGCAAGTGCTCTCAGACATCCATAGGTACTCGTACCACAAATCAGGTATGTGCCATATGCAAGCATCCGGAATGTGGTTGTGCATTTTTGGTAACCAGAGAAATCAATCCTTCCCATGACACCCTTCTTCAAGATAAAGTAGTCAGCAAAGGACCAGATGCCTTGAGATGATCAAAGAAATTTTTTCGTATCCGAAAGCGGCGTCGAAACTTGTCAGGGAATAGGGCATCAGTGGTAAAGTAGTCGTCCATTAGCGTAAATTGGCCTTGCGCCCTGTTGCGGATCAGCACTCAGTGACCCTTGATCGATCCCTTGGAATTGAGAACATGCTCTTTTGCACGTTCCGCATCTGCGAGAACCGCCTGCATCATCATCGTCAGACGACTCAACATAGTGCTCGTATATATACGCCTTCCGAATATGTTGCTTGAAAGAAGTGACAAAAAAATTAGCACGAACATTTGATCGAACACTTGCCGAGCATGGTGAGTAGCTTAGGGGTGCATGGTACATGTGTGGCGTACGGAAGATAGGTGTGGAACTGCGACGGTGGAGAAGCTGCGTGGAGCCCGTGTGTAGCGTCGGAGAGGACGGAGTCATCGAGTTCCGGCAAGGGTGTGGCGGGTAGGCCGTGGTCGTGTAGCGGCGGCGAAGGCAAGAGAGAAAAACGAAAGGAGAGAAAGATAGGAGGATGGAGACGCTCAGTCTAAGAAAAGTTTTGATGAGGTTTTTGGTGGGCCGTGGTGTCGGAGTCCTACGTGGTTGTTGTCCAAACTCCCGCAAATCACCTCCCCTCCCCCCCCCCCTGTTTGTCTCGTGTTTGCGGGAAAATGTGCGCCCGGACCAGCCGGCAGACTGATACAGACCCTTTTTGGGTGGCTAAACACATTCGGACCGTGCACTTCGGACAGTTGCGGGCAATTTGTGGGTCTGCTTTGGAGATGGCCCATTTGGGCCAGTAGGCCATGTTGAAGCGGGAAAGTAGTGAGAGAAACAGGAAGTGGGCTGACTATATATTCCTTGGGCTGAAAGCGTATACAACCTGTTATTCTTCCTAGATTCCCTTTTTTATATAGTATAGTACATGGTACACACTTTACATATACATTATTCTTTTTGCAAATATTATGAATATTCAACTAAATACACATGAATTGAACTGGGCCACTGGCCACGGCTCATGCCTCGATCCGGCCTCTGCTTTATTTGAGGATTAGTATAGATGGTTGTGGTTGTCTGCGTACGTCATGCAGGAAAATATGTTTTTGTGAACTGTTGCTTCATGGTACTCCACAAAGAGCCAATAATTTAATTTGGTGCCAGGCTCATCTACACCCGGTGAACAATAAAATCAAAACAAATAGCAAAAAAATTAAAAAACATTGTAGTGTAAGATGCTCAAATTCATGATATTCGTGTAAAATTTCGAGGTGTTTGTATATTCGAGGAATCCATGGCAAAAAGACAAAATCCAGGGTGAGCAGTGTTGTTTTCAAAATTTTCTTAGACACCTGAAATTTGTCTTTTTTGCCACCGGCTCCTTGAGTGCCCAAACTTCATCAAATTTTACACGGACATCACGGACATGAGCATCTTGCATCACAAAAAAGCAAAGTTTTTATTTTCTTGCTATCAATCTATTTTACTGTTCATGCCCAGGTGCATCTGCACCTAGGCACTGAATCGCTACATCCACAAAGAGCCTCTTTGAGTGCCATACAAAAGCTCGACAAACAACACAGACACGATATACTGTTGTCACTATTTCTTAGCACAAATTATTCATTATTAGTGATATTTTGCACACTATCACGTCAATCTAATGTCATTTTCCTTCTAATCTACATGTTTTGGAGGTGGGAAAATTATAGGAAAGCTGCAAAAAGCATAAAAAAGAACAAGTGGAGAAATAAATTATCAAAAGAAAAAAATTAATAAAATTACCGAAGGAGTTTTCATGTGGGAAGAGACCAAGGGACTGGGCCCACACGGCATAGACCTTGGCTAAGCCAACTGGTTGTGTGGGGCCCATGGGGCACCCCGATCGCCTCTTGACAGCCTTGGCCCTATTTTACCGCAAAAAACCTAGGGTTACTTTTGGCGGAATGTTTCGCCGCCGTGTACTAGGCAGAAACAAAGCGGGGAACTATCTTACTCTCAGAGGGATGATTCTCCAGGCCCTTCCCCCTCCGGATCGAGCAAATTGAAGCCATTGATATCGCCACCACTCTGTTCATCATGGGGATCATCATCACTAGCACCCTCTTCATCATCATCCATGTCAAACCTTTGCATAGCTCTCCTTTGCCACTTGCCATCAGAATCGGAGCTGCGTTGCCGCCTATGCGGGAGGATGATTGATTGGCATGGCTCTTCTTGTGGCTTCTCGCGACCATTGTAGTGTGGGCTTAGTAGATGGTCGTTTGCGACGAAATCAAAGTCGCTTACGCGGGGAGAAGTGATGACGATGGCGCCAATATGCTACCTCAATGAGTTTTTATTCCTAGTGATATGTGTGATGTATCTTGTGTGTGCCTGATCAACAAGTTACGACTGTTTTAGTCCTGTTTTCTATTAATTATCCTAGCAACCACTGGTAGAAAAAGGGCCTATAGTCCCGGTTCGTAAGGGCCTTTAGTCCCGGTTCCTGAACCGGGACTAAAGTGTCGGTACTAATGCCCCAACCCTTTAGTCCCGATTCAATCTAGAACCGGGACTGATGGGCCTCCACGTGGGCAGTGCGCAGAGCCCAGGCAGGAGACCCATTGGTCCTGGTTGGTGGCACCAACCGGGACCAATAGGCATCCACGCGTCAGCATTTCTGTGGCTGGGGTTTTTGTTTTTTTTTTTGAAAGGGGGGGGTTGGGGGTTTTGGGGGGTTAATTTAGGTGTTTCATATATTGTGTTAGCTAGCTATAATTAATAGAGAGAAGTGTCCTCTCTTACGTCCGTGCTTGGTCGATGCTACGTACTATACATACGTATAGAGAGGACTAGACACGCTAGTTAGCTAGTAAGCAAACGAAGGAAACAGAAGATCGTCATGAACATATATGCATACAGAGAGAAGTGATATCGACCACCTCTCCTTCTACGAGAGATTGGTCGAACAACAAGTTCTCGTATATCTATCCGACACTACCGGCTACATATATACAATAATTATCTCTTACAAATATAATCATACAGACTCATGGTCCACATAGTATTCTCCGTCTTCAGCGATCACTTGGTCAAGAAAGAATGCCGCCAATTCCTCTTGAATTGCTCACATGCGAGCTGGTGCTAGGAGTTCATCCCGCTTCCGAAACATCTAATTTGAAGAAGGGGGTCAATACATACATATATATATATATGAATGAATGAAACTCAATACAAATGATGGTAATAAAATAAAATTGTGAATGTTGTTATTTACGTACTTCATATTGTTCGTCAGAGTACCCGCCCCGCTCACAGGTCGTGTGGCGGATGGACTCGCAGACGTAGTATCCACATAAATCATTCCCTTTTTCCTGCCACAACCACTTTACAAGAAATAGAGGTCAATCAAACTGATAAGCAAGAATGCTAAATGGTATTGATGAAACTAGCGCTTGAATCACTAGGAGATGCGCGGAACATGCTACTATGGTACTTACTTTCGGGTGTCTAAATTCCAGCTCCTTCGGCAGTCCCGGAACTTTTCTGGTGAATTTTCTACAAACCCTACCGGACAAAGAAAACAATTACTTGATATCAGGAAATGAACAAAGTTGCTGATATGGTGGATAATGATCGATTTAACTTACTTCTTGAGGATTTCAGTCATGTCCGCATACTCCTGGGGATCTTTTCGTTTAGAGTCCAAGACGGTTACTACTCCCTGCTCAAGCCTAATCTCTAGGAGAATATAGTGGAAACTGCACATGCATGCATAACTCATCAATTACATTACTATAACCTGGACTAATATATAAGGGAAACCGAATATGCACAAGACAGTAACACTCACTTGAAGTTGTAAGGAAAGAGTATTATATCTTTGTTTTCATTTTTTTGAATGATCGTAGAAAGTTGGCCTCGGTATCTCCGGGACGATGTTCAACCTCAGTTGCATCTATGAGATATGTGTTAACGAACCCAATATCACCGATTTGTCTTTTCTTCAATTCGGCGATCTTCATTCTGCATAATATAGTGAGGATAATTATAAATACATGCAATGAAAGAGATGAGCTATATAGAGAGACTTAATGACAGAAGTAGTAGTACTTACAGACAGTAGCAGGTGATTATTGTTTTATCGAGGGCCAATTGAATGAAAAACTGATAGAACTCCGCAAATGGAATAGGCAACAGTTCAATTCCAACGAGGTCATGCTCCGGTTTAACTCTCGCATACAAAGTACTCCTCCCCTCAGACTCTCTGCAGATTTTCAAGTACCAATCATGTAATCTTCGCATCATCGTTGTTAAAGATTTTTCATCTTTGACGAGGGGCTTCCCGTACTCGTATCTGTGTATCTGCACCTCCATGGTATCATAATGTACATCGTCGGGCAGGTAATCGTCAACATTGCCATAACCGGGCACCATCCTCGGATCGACGATGTCGCTAGGCACCTTGAGGGGGGGCACGATTGCTTCGCTTGTTCGCCGAGCTGGGCAATTTGTTTCCCAGCTGCTCGTCGTTCTTTCAGCCTTTGATCACTGACTGTACTTCCCGACCGCTCCGCTTCGGCCCATGTCTTTGCAATAATGCGCTCATAGTTGCCTTTCGGCGGAGATTTGGGTGGTTTTGCCAGGGCAGCCAGAGTGCGCTTCACTTTCACCGGATCTACCTTCTCCTCCGGAGGTGGATGTCTCTTTGCTCTCAACCCTTGAAACCAGTCATCCACTTCGGTTCGCGCGATCTCGGCGTTCTCCTCCGGGGTCCTCTCATATGGTAACTTCTCTGGAGTATTCAGAGATGGACCGAATCCGTATATCCTCCCGCCTCTGGTTGTACTGCTAGACGCCGACCGAGCAGACGGAGCGGTTGTCTTCTTTACTTGCTTACGAGGCGGAGGAGAAGGACTACGACGCGCCGGAGCAGCTGGAGCGGCGGCAGGTCTCTTCCGCCCTTGCTGACGAGGTGGAGAAGGAGGAGGCTGGCTGCTCGGGCGCGTCGGCGCAGGCGGAGAAGGAGGCGGAGTGCCGCCACGCGCCGGAGAAGGAGCCGGCCGAGGGCCCTGATCGTCACTCGCCGGAGGAGGAGGCGGTGGAGGAGGCGGAGTGCCCTGACTTGCCGGAGGAGGAGGAGGAGGCGGAGGCGTCCAGTTCAGAAGGTTGATGAGCTCCTTCCGCCATAGGCATGGAGTCTTTAGAGCAGACCCCAGCCGAGTCTCCCCTTCACCAGTAGGGTGGTCAAGCTGGAGGTTCTCAAATCCCTCCGTTATTTCATCCACCATCACCCTAGCATATCCTTCTGGAATCGGCCGGCAGTGAAAAGTTGCGCCGGGTTCAGTAGGATAAACAGAGCCAACAGTCGCCTTGACCTTCAAATTCATCCATTGCGTCAGAAGGTGGCATTTTTGAGACTCCGTGATAGCATCCACGGGATAGCTGGCAGGAGCCATCAAGGCATGCTCCGGCTGAAGCAGCTCGGTGGAAGCCACGCTGCTTCTGCGCTGAGATGGCGGGGTAGCTTCGGGGGAGGCTTCGGCAGTACGTTTGCTGCGATTTGCTTCTCATTCCTCTATCGTGTCTACCCTTGCTTGCAGCGCCTGCATTTGGGTCTGCTGCACTTTTTTCCTCCTCTCATGGGATTTGTAACCGCCTGCGTTCAGAAACCCAACCTTCCACGGAATGGATCCTGGCGTGCCTCGTGTCCGTCCAGGGTGCTCAGGATTCCCGAGGGCCATTGTGAGCTCGTCATTCTCTCTGTCTAGAAAGAACTTCCCTTGCTGTGCTGCTTCGATATACTGCTTAAGCTTCCTGACTGGTATGTCCATTTGATCGTTCGTCCAAATGCACTTCCCTGTTACAGGGTCCAAGGTTCCGCCAGCCCCGAAGAACCAAGTCCCGCAATGGTCTGGCCAGCTAATTGTCTCTGGTTCGATCCCTTTATGAACCAGATCATTCTCAGTCTTGGCCCACTTAGGCCGGGCTACGAGGTAGCCACCTGACCCCGTGCGATGGTGAAGCATCTTCTTCGCAGCATTTTGCTTGTTTGTCGCCGACATCTTCTTACTCTTTACCGATGTCTTGTGGGCCACAAATGCAGGCCAGTGATCTCTGATCTTCTCATATCTGCCCTTGAATTCTGGTGTCTCATTATTTTCGACAAACTTATTCAGCTCTTTCTTCCACCTCCTGAATAGTTCTGCCATCCTCTTCAGAGCAAAAGACTTGATTAATTTCTCTTTAATTGGGTTCTCTGGATTATCCTCTGGCGGTAGGGTGAAATTTGACTTCAGCTCAGTCGAAAGATCATTTTTCTGCATATCATTGACATAAGACACCTCAGGGTCTTCTGTAGCCGGCTTAAACCATTGCTGGATGCTTATCGGGATCTTATCCCTAACCAGAACCCCGCACTGAGCAACAAATGCGCTCTTTGTCCGGAGGGGTTCAATCGGTTGGTCGTCGGGCACGATTTCTATGATCTCAAACTTTTCATCCGAGCTCAACTTTTTCTTCGGGCCTCATCTCTTTACTGAAGTTGTGCTCGATCCGGAGGGCTAGAAAAAGGAACAAAGACTTAATTAATATGTGTACATAACAAAACAATGAATGCATCAATCAGCTAGTCAGCACAGGCTTAAATAATATATATACCTGGCCGGACTCAAATCGGTCACCGGAGCCATCATCACGGTCTCCTTCTTGCACCGGCATTGGGTCTCCGGAGCCGTCCTCATGTTCTTCTTCTTGCACCGGCATTAGGTCACCGTAGCCAGCTTGTTCACCCTCTCCTTCCAGACCATCGGTGTCGTTGAGAAACAACAAGACGACATCACTTCCTTCTGCGATTATGTCCCTCAACAACGCTTCTTTCGCTTCGTCTAGTGTAGTGTCCATACTTTCTACAAATATTTACAACATGGCAATTATTATTCAAACATGATAGATGGATATATTAGTGCCAAACGTAGAACTAGCTACCTAATCATAGTAAGCTATCGGGAGGGGGTATATATCGACAACGACGACACTACATCTATGTCCCTCGACGACCCTCGTTCCCGATAAAAAAAGAGGAAGAAGAAGAAAAAAAGAGGAGAAAAAAGAATAGAGGAGAAGAACTCCTCTATTCTTTCTTCTCCTCTTTTTTTCTTCTTCCTCTTCTTTTTTTATCCTCTTCTTCCTCTCATGTTCGAGAGCATCGCCGAGGGGTCGGGAGGTTGCGTAGTGTCAAAGGATTCAACAAAACCATGTCTTCATCATTAGGCGAAAGTAACATGTGCATGATGGTACGAAGCTCTTCAAAGTTGTTCTGGAACGGAGTCCTAGATAGGATAATTCGCTTTTTGGTACAAAGTTTAGCAAGAGCCTTCCGAATATCGCTATTTGGAAGGCCTTTGCTGAATTCGTACCAAAAGGCGGATTATCCTATCCGGGACTCCATTGTAGAACAACTTTGTAGAACTTCGTACCAACATGCCCTGGTTACTTCCGGCTAATGATGAAGGCATGGATTTCTTCAATACTTTGACACTAGGAAACCTCTCTCGACCCCTCGGCGATCCTCGACCCCTTGAACCCTCGACTACCCTGGAACCCTCGACCCCTCGGCGATCCTCTTCTTCCTCTCATGTTCGAGAGCATCGCCAAGGGGTCGGGAGGTTGCGTAGTGTCAAAGGATTCAACAAAACCATGTCTTCATCATTAGGCGAAAGTAACATGTGCATGATGGTACGAAGCTCTTCAAAGTTGTTCTGGAACGGAGTCCCAGATAGGATAATTCGCTTTTTGGTACAAAGTTCAGCAAGAGCCTTCTGAACATCGCTATTTGGAAGGCCTTTGCTGAATTCATACCAAAAGGCGGATTATCCTATCCGGGACTCCATTCCAGAACAACTTTGTAGAACTTCGTAGAAACATGCCCTGGTTACTTCCGGCTAATGATGAAGGCATGGATTTCTTCAATACTTTGACACTAGGAAACCTCTCTCGACCCCTCGGCGATCCTCGACCCCTCGAACCCTCGACAACCCTGGAACCCTCGACCCCTCGGTGATCCTCTTCTTCCTCTCATGTTCGAGAGGATCGCCGAGGGGTCGGGAGGTTGCGTAGTGTCAAAGGATTCAACAAAACCATGTCTTCATCATTAGGCGAAAGTAACATGTGCATGATGGTACGAAGCTCTTCAAAGTTTTTCTGGAACGGAGTCCCAGATAGGATAATTCGCTTTTTGGTACAAAGTTCAGCAAGAGCCTTCCGAATATCGCTATTTGGAAGGCCTTTGCTGAATTCGTACCAAAAGGCGGATTATCCTATACGGGACTCCATTCCAGAACAACTTTGCAGAAATTCGTACCAACATGCCCTGGTTACTTCCGGCTAATGATGAAGGCATGGATTTCTTCAATACTTTGACACTAGGAAACCTCTCTCGGCCCCTCGAACCCTCGACGACCCTGGAACCCTCGACCCCTAGACGACCCTGGAACCCTCGACCCTCGACCCTATAGAACCCTCGAACCCTCGACCCTGAAACCCTCAACCCTTGACCCCTTAACGACCCTCGACCCTCTACCCTAGTTCCCGACCCTCGACCCCTCGGCGATCCTCGACACCCTCGTTCCCGATAAAAATTAAGAAGAAGAAGAAAAGAAAAGAGGAGAAAAAAAAGGAGAAGAAGCTCCTCTATTCCTTCTTCTTTTCCTCTTTTTTTCTTCTTCTTCCTCTCCTCGTCTTCTCCTTCTTCTTCTCCTTCTTTCTCTACTTATTTTCCTTTTCCTTATTTTACTTTTTCCTCTCCAATAACATAAAATGCACTAACCTAAAATGCAACAAACATAAAATGCACTAAATCAATCAACTAACCTAAAATCAGTGATAAAATGCACTAACCTAAAATCGATATCTACTAACAACTTAAAAAAATTAATACATATATGAAAAAATGCATATATGGAAAAAAACATCATCATATCATCAACAGAAAAAATAGTATTTTTTCTAAAAATCTATCTTTTGCATATATACATCAACATATATATACACTAACCTAAAATTCACAAAAATGCTATCGGAGAGGGGGTATATCGACCCCCCTCGTGTATCCACATACATACATCTATACATACATACATTTCTCATATATACATACATACATTTCTCATATATAAGTTTTTCTTCTTCTTCCTTTCTTCCTTCTTACTAGCTAGATATATAAATTTTTGCATATATAAAATACATATATACTTGCATATATGTATAATTTTTTGCATATATAAACTTTTGCATATATAAAGTTTTTCTAAAATCTAACTTTTGCATATATGAACATATATACACGGAGAACATATACATATATGCACATTTTTATAATAATGAAAAAAATAATAGGAAAGGGCGCCGGCGGCCGGACCGAAGGTGGCGGCGTCTGGTCGGGGCGACGGCGACGGGGTTGGGGAAGGGGCGGCGCGCGCGGCGACGGTGACGGGTTCGGGGAAGGGGCGGTGCGCGCGGCGACGACGACGGGGTTGGGGAACGGGTGACGCGCGCGGCGACGGCGACGGGGTCGGGGCAGGGGCGGCGCGCGCGGCGACGGCGATGGTGTCGGGGCCGGCAGGGGCGGCGGGCGCGGTGACGGTGTCGGGGCAGTTGCTCGGCGGCGGCGACGGCGAGGTGGACCAGCCTGACGGCGTCGGGGCAGGGCTCGGTGGCGACGGCGACGAGGAGCAGAAGGCGCCGGGGCGAGAAGAAACAGATGGATTTTGGCGAAAATTGCAAAGTGCTGTATATATAGCAAGAGCATTGGTCCCGGTTCGTGGCACAAACCGGGACTAATGCCCCCCTTTAGGACCCGGGACTAATGCCCCCCTTTAGTCCCGGTTGGTGCCACCAACCGGGACCAAAGGCCTGTGCTGCCCCGAACGCAAATATTTAGTCCCACCTCGCTAGTTGAGAGGGAGGCGCACCTGTTTATAAGGTGCGGTGCGCCTTCCCTCTCGAGCTCCTCTCTAAAGCAGGCTTTCGGGCCTAACACTGTAATCTGTGCCTGTGGGCCTACTGGGCCTCCCGCGGGCCTGAATCCTGGCCCATGGTAGGGTTTCTAGTCGTATTCAGGCCGTGGGGGCCCCGTAGGTGGCACTTTTTTTGTTTTTTTGTTTCTACTTAGAACTAAATACTTATAGTTTTGTAGTGATTTATTTTTTATTTTAGGTCACAAAAATTATAAACTTTCTGTTAGTGCCATTAGTTTTAAAATTTGAATAGTTTAAATTTGATTTTTTAAAAATTTGTGTGAATCACTAGTTTATGAATAACTTTACTATAAAAATTGATTTTTGAGTCAATCTTTTTCTTGCTATTTGATATTACTGTGTTTTATCATTGTACTCAATTTGGTAATTTTAGTTAGTCATAACAAATATTATAGGGGTGAGCCCTATTTTTTCCAGTTTTTTTGTTTTGTTTTCTGCATTATTTATTTCCTTTTGTTTTTTGCTTTATTTTTTAATTCTTTTTGCTTTTAGTTTTAGAAAAATTATAAACTTTCCGTTAGTGCCATTAGTTTTCAAATTTGAAAACACTTTTTTAGTTTTTTTGTTTTCTTTGTTGCTTTATTTATTTTATTTTGTTTCTACTTACAACAAAATACTTATTGTTGCTATTTTTATTTTTTTTCAGTTTTTTTTGTTTTGTTTTCTATATTATTTATTTTCTTTTTTTTGCTTTATTTTTTAATTCTTTTTGCTTTTAGGTCAGCAAAATTATAAACTTTCTGTTAGTGCCATTAGTTTTAGAAAAAATATAAACTTTCTGTTAGTGCCATTAGTTTTCAAATTTGAATAGTTAAAATTTGAACATAGATGCACCTATAGAGAAAATTCGACCTAAATTCATAGTTTTCAAACGAACTCTGAAAAAGTTGCCATAGCATACTCGTCTATTACAAATTTGGCATGGTATCATCATAATAGTTGCGGGAGAAAGTCTTCACTTTTTCTTCGCTTGTGTCATTTGCTTATTGTGCCCTAACCATGGATAATCTTCATTGTTTATGAGCATGCTTGGGTCAGCCTTGACATTGAAGGGAGGAATTTCATGAAACTTTTCATAATCTTCGCACACGTCTGTCTTGCCCTCCACTCCCACGATGTCCCTTTTTCCTGAAAGAACTATGTGGCGCTTTGGCTCATCATATGATGTATTCGCTTCCTTATCTTTTCTTTTTCTCAGTTTGGTAGACATGTCCTTCACATAGATAACCTGTGCCACATCATTGGCTAGGACGAACGGTTCATCAGTGTACCCAAGATTGTTCAGATCCACTGTTATCATTCCGTACTATGGGTCTACCTGTACCCCACCTCCTGACAGATTGACCCATTTGCACTTAAACAAAGGGACCTTAAAATCATGTCCGTAGTCAAGTTCCCATATCTCCACTATGTAAATATATATGTGTCCTTCCCCCTCTCGGTTGCTGCATCAAAGCGGACACCGCTGTTTTGGTTGGTGCTCTTTTGATCTTGGGCGATCGTGTAAAATGTATTCCCATTTATCTCGTATCCTTTGTAAGTCAATACAGTCAAAGATGGTCCCCTGGACAACAAGTACAACTCATCACAAACAGTGTTGTCACCTCTGAGACGTGTTTCCAACCAACTGCTGAAAGTCCTGATGTGTTCACATGTAATCCAGTTGTCGCACTGCTCCGGGTGTTTGGAGCGCAGACTGTTCTTGTGTTCATCGACATACGGGGTCACCAAGGTAGAGTTCTGTAGAACTGTGTAGTGTGCTTGAGACCAAGAATATCCGTCCCTGCATATTATTGAGTCTCTTCCAAGAGTGCCTTTTCCAGTCAGTCTCCCCTCATACCGCGATTTAGGGAGACCTATCTTGTTAAGGCCAGGAATGAAGTCAACACAAAACCCGATAACATCCTCTGTTTGATGGCCCATGGAGATGCTTCCTTCTGGCCTAGCGCGATTACGGACATATTTCTTTACGACTCCCATGAACCTCTCAAAGGGGAACATATTGTGTAGAAATACGGGCCCCGGGATGACAATCTTGTCGACTAGATGAACTAGGACGTGCGTCATGATATTGAAGAAGGATGGTGGGAACACCAGCTCGAAACTAACAAGACATTGCGCCACATCACTCCTTAGCCTTGGTACGATTTCTGGATCGATCACCTTCTGAGGATTGCATTGAGGAATGCACATAGCTTCACAATGGCTAATCGGACGTTTTCCAGTAGAAGCCCCCTCAATGCAACCGGAAGCAGTTGCGCCATAATCACGTGGCAGTCATGAGACTTTAGGTTCTGAAACTTTTTCTCTGGCATATTTATTATTCCCTTTATATTCGACGAGAAGCCAGTCGTGACCTTCATACTGAGCAGGCATTCAAAGAAGATTTCTTTCTCTTCTTTCGTAAGAGCGTAGCTGGCAGGACCTTTATACTGCTTCGGAGGCATGCCGTCTTTTTCGTGCAAACGTTGCAGGTCCTCCCGTGCCTCAGGTGTATCTTTTGTCTTCCCATACACGCCCAAGAAGCCTAGCAGGTTCACGCAAAGGTTCTTCGTCACGTGCATCACGTCGATTGAGGAGCGGACCTCTAGGTCTTTCCAGTAGGGTAGGACCCAAAATATAGATTTCTTCTTCCACATGGGTGCGTGTCCCTCAGCGTCATTCGGAACAGCTAGTCCACCAGGACCCTTTCCAAAGATTACGTAGTGTAAATCATTGACCATAGCAAGCACGTGATCACCGATGCGCATGGCGGGCTTCTTCTGGTGATCTACCTCGCCTTTGAAATGCTTGCCTTTCTTTCGACATTGATGGTTGGTCGGAAGAAATCGACGATGGCCCAGGTACACATTCTTCCTGCATTTGTCCAGGTATATACTTTCAGTGTCATCTAAACAGTGCATGCATGCGTGGTATCCTTTGTTTGTCTGTCCTGAAAGGTTACTGAGAGCGGGCCAATCGTTGATGGTCACGAACAGCAACGCCTTAAGGTTAAATTCCTCCTGTCTGTGCTCATCCCATGTATGTACATCGTTTTCATTCCACGGCTGTAAAAGTTCTTCAACTAATGGCCTTAGGTACACATCAATTTCGTTGCCGGGTTGCTTAGGGCCTTGGATGAGAACTGGCATCTTAATGAACTTCCGCTTCATGCACATCCAAGGAGGAAGGTTATACATACATAGAGTCACGGGCCAGGTGCTGTGATTGATGCTCTGCTCCATGAAAGGATTAATTCCATCCGCGCTTAAAGCAAACCATACATTCCTTGGGTCCTTTGCAAACTCATACCAGTACTTTCTCTCAATTTTTCTCCACTGCGACCCGTCAGCGGGTGCTCTCAACTTCCCATCTTTCTTCCGGTTCTCACTATGCCATCGCATCAAATTGGCATGCTCTTCGTTTTTGAACAGACGTTTCAACCATGGTATTATAGGAGCATACCACATCACCTTCGCAGGAACCCTCTTCCTGAGGGGCTCGCCGTCAACATCACCAGGGTCATCTCGTCTGATCTTATACCGCAATGCACCGCATACCGGGCATGCGTTCAGATCCTTGTATGCACCGCGGTAGAGGATGCAGTCATTAGGGCATGCATGTATCTTCTCCACCTCCAATCCTGGAGGGCATACGACCTTCTTTGCTGCGTATGTACTGTCGGGCAATTCGTTATCCTTTGGAAGCTTCTTCTTCAATATTTTCAGTAGTTTCTCAAATCCTTTGTCAGCCACAGCATTCTCTGCCTTCCACTGCAGCAATTCCAGTACGGTACCGAGCTTTGTGTTGCCATCTTCGCAATTGGGGTATAACCCTTTTTTGTGATCCTCTAACATGCGATCGAACTTCAGCTTCTCCTTTTGACTAATGCATTGCGTCCTTGCATCGACAATGACCCGGCGGAGATCATCATCATCGGGCACATCGTCTGGTTCCTCTTGATCTTCATCAGCTTCACCCGTTGCAGCATCATTGGGCACATCGTCTGGTTCCTCTTGATCTTCACCAGCTCCCCCCGTTGCAGCATCACCGTATTCAGGGGGCACATAGTTGTCATCATAGTCTGCTTCTTCGCCATCTTCCATCATAACCCCTATTTCTCCGTGCCTCGTCCAAACATTATAGTGTGGCATGAAACCCTTGTAAAGCAGGTGGGAGTGAAGGATTTTCCGGTTAGAGTAAGACCTCGTATTCCCACATTCAGTGCATGGACAACACATAAAACCATTTTGCTTGTTTGCCTCAGCCGCATCGAGAAACTCATGCACGCCCTTAATGTACTCGCGGGTGTGTTTGTCACCGTACATCCATTGCCGGTTCATCTGCGTGCATTATATATAATTAAGTGTCCAAATTAATAGAAGTTCATCATCACATTAAAACCAAAGTGCATACATAGTTCTCATCTAACAACATATAGCTCTCCAGAGCATCTAATTAATTAAACCATACATTGAAACTATGTAAAACATTTCAATGCGAAAACAGATGCGATCATAATCGCAACCAAGGTAACAATTGATCCAATGGCATAATGATACCAAGCCTCGGTATGAATGGCATATTTTCTAATCTTTCTAATCTTCAAGCGCATTGCATCCATCTTGATCTTGTGATCATCGACGACATCCGCAACATGCAACTCCAATATCATCTTCTCCTCCTCAATTTTTTTTCCTTCAACAAATTGTTTTCTTCTTCAACTAAATTTAACCTCTCGACAATAGGGTCGGTTGGCATTTCCGATTCACATACATCCTAGATAAATAAAATCTATGTCACGTTGGTCGGCATAATTTTCATAAACAATAAATGAACCAATAGTTATAAAGATAATATACATACCACATCCGAATCATAGACAGGACGAGGGCCGACGGGGCGGATACCAAAACCATCGCACTATATAAGATGCAATAATAAATGTAAGAAAATGATACAAGTATCTATCTAAACATACAAGTAAGAATATTTTTCCTTTCAGAAAGAAGATAAGAACAAGAGGCTCACCACGGTGGTGTCGGTGATGAGATCGGCGCGGGTGATCGACGGCGGTGAAGACGGGGACGGGGCGTGACGGACCGCTAAATCTAGACAAATCTCGAGGAAAATGGAGCTTGGAGGTCGAGCTTCGAGAGGAGAAAGCTTAAGTAGTGTGGCTCGGGCATTCCATCGAACACCTCATGTGCATAGGAGGTGAGCTAGAGCACCACAAACCCTCTCCCCCTCGGCCAGAAAAAACAGAGCACTATGCTCTGCTCTTGCGCGAGGGGGTATATATAGGCACCTCATTGGTCCCGGTTGGTGACATGAGCCGGGACTAAAGGGGAGCCTTTGGTCCTGGTTCAAGCCACCAACCGGGAACAATGGTGGTGGGCCAGGAGCGAGGCCCATTGGTCCCGGTTCATCCCACCAACCGGGACCAAAAGGTCCAGATGAACCGGGACCAATGGCCCACGTGGCCCGGCCGGCCCCCTGGCCTCACGAACCGGGACCAATGCCCACATTGGTCCCGGTTCTAGACTGAACCGGGACTAATGGGCTGACCCGGCCTGGACCAAAGCCCTGTTTTCTACTAGTGAACTATTTTCTTTTTAATTAATGAATTAGGCCTTTGGTTTAAAAAGTAAATTTGAAACACATATATTAAAAAAACAAGTTTGAAACAATACTGTGCACTCCATATCATATACACATGGTGTATGACATGCTTAAACAAACTGAATATTGCAACACAAACTCTAAGGAAGTACTCCCTCTGTAGAAAAATATAAGAAAGTTTAGATCACCGCTTAACGTGTGACTCATTCAAAGTGACCTAGTGTCACACCGTGATTTTTGACCCTTTCTTTTTCTTTTGATTTTCCGAGGATTTTGCTTGAGTTTTCTTTTTCCGTGGCTATGTGGTCTGGAAACTGAAGAAGATGACCTCTTATTTCTTTCCAGAGTGGCTTGTCATCCTCATATCCTTCCCAAGACCTTGCCATTTCCATATTGGACCAACCTCAATATTCTTTTCCTTGGGAATATTCCTTTTTTCTATTAAAGGAATAATCCTTTTTGCCCTTGGTTGTGAAGCAACCTATATTTCCATCACTCTTAAAATTCCCAAATATTTCTCATAATTTTTTGGGTCCTATATTGCTCAAATATGTCAAGATGCTTCATTGACATGATCCAAGATCATGCTCAATTAATTCCTTTCCTATTCTGCCCTAAATGACACTTTGTGAATCAAGTGCTATTTATCTTTACTTGATTGACCCCAAACTTTTTGCACACCTTTTCACGTCCATATCATTGCCTCATGACGAAATTCAACTTAATTTGCCTAGTAAATATTCCTGAGCAATTTTTCAAATTTCCTGTCTGAGGGAATTCATTGTGAAGTAAGTACTAGATAGATTAATCCAATTGAGTTAAATTTTTGCAAGATCCTTCATATGATCAAATTGTCACCTTCCTAAAAGTTGCATCTCATTACATTGACCTATGTGAACCCAGGATCAATTCTTTGTTTCTGTCCAAATTTTTAGTTTGTGAAGCAAGTATATTTTATCTTGCTCCATTATGGCTGAAAATTTTCCTAAGTCTTCTCCTATCCATATAAATTATCTCCACAAGATTTTGGCTCATTTCATCTATTCATCTTCCCTCGGAAGTTTTCCTAAGTTTTTGTTCCAAAGAGGTGCTGTATGAAGGAAGTACCACTTTGGCTTGGCCAAATGGCATGAAATTTTCACAGCATCCTTGTATGTCAAAACAACCCTGCCTTGCCAAATTTCAGCTCAAATGGATACACTATGTGAGTGCCCCTTCATGATCTTGATTCCGGACCAGATTTGGTAGTTGTAAAGCAACTATATTAAGTACGTGTCCAAATAACCCCAAAATTAATAGGACTACAGTCCTTCATATCCTAAACCTCCCTGACATTTTGTTTGCATCTTAACCTCACCAAGTTGATCAAATCAGTGTGGTCAAGATTGCTACAACAAACTTCAGATCTTCATTCCAACCCAACCACAGTGCCATTTATTTATCTATCACCTCAGTTGTAACCTACCCTGGAGAGACTTCACTCCACACATGTTTTGGCCGGCCCCCGCGCATTGTGTGCACCAGTGCACGCGGTGATCATGGGCTTTGGCATGCCATCCGCGCGCTTTGCTGTCGTTGGCCGCGTTGAGGATGTCTTCTAGCTCCGGCCCCTCTGCCTTTCATCGTCTTCGCGCGCGTGACCGTGTCCAGCAGCTCCCCCGTGCCGCCTCCGTCCCCCTGGACTCCTCTCCCCCTCCATCCCACTAGTAGAAAAAGGGGCTTTCGTTCGGGCCTGGCCAGCCCATTAGTCCCGGTTCTTCCACGAACTGGGACAATGGATGCATTCATCCCGGTTCATGAGCCCAGGGGCCGGCCGGGGCCTCATGGGCATTGGTCCCGGTTCTCCTGGGCCCATTTGTCCCAGTTCTTGGCATGAACCGGGACCAATGGGCCTCGCTCCTAGCCCACAAACATAGGTCCCGGTTCTTGGCTCGAACCGGGATAGAAGGCTAGGCTTTAGTCCCGGTTCCAGCCACAAAACGGGACAAATGAGTTTCCTATCTATACCCCATCGCCGGTGAGTAGAGCACTCCACAGTGCTCTGTTTTTTGCTGGCCAAAGAGGAAGGGCATTTGGGTGCTCTAGCTCACCTCTTATGCATGTGAGGTGTTCGATGAAATGCCCGAGCCACATTAGTTAAGCTTTCTCCTCTCGGAGCTCCATTTTTTTCCAAGATTTGTCTAGGTTTAGCGGTCCATCACGCCCCGTCCTCGTCTTCACCGCCGTCGATCGCCCGCGCCGACCTTGTCCCCGGCAACACCATGGTGAGCCTCTTGTTCTTATCTTCTTTCTGAAAGAAAAAAATCTTACTTTAGATAGATACTTGTCTAATTTTCTTACTTTTGACACACATAATTATATATAATGCACGCAGATGAACCGGCAATGGATGTACGGTGACAGACACACCTCCGAGTACATTAAGGGCGTGCATAAATTTCTCGAAGTGGCTGAGGCAAACAAGCAGAATGGTTTTATGTGTTGTCCATGCCCTGATTGTGGGAATACGAGGTCTTACTCTGACAAGAAAATCCTTCACACCCACCTGCTTTATAAGGGTTTCATGCCACACTATAATGTTTGGATGAAGCACGGAGAAATAGGGGTTATGATGGAAGACAACGAAGAAGAAGAGGACGATGACAACTATGTGCCCCCTGAATATAGTGATGCTGCAATGGGGGGAGCTGAAGATCAAGAGGAACCAGACGATGTGCCCGATGATGATCTCCGCCGGGTTATTGTTGATGCAAGGGAAAAGTGCAAAAGTGAAAAGGAGAAGCTAAAGTTCGATCGCATGTTAGAGGATCACAAAAAAGGGTTGTACCCCAATTGCGAAGATGGCAACACAAAGCTCGGTACCGTACTGGAATTGCAGCAGTGGAAGGCAGACGATGCTATGTGTGACAAAGGATTTGAGAAGCTACTGAAAATATTGAAGAAGAAGCTTCCAAAGGATAATGAATTGCCCGACAGTACGTACGCAGCAAAGAAGGTCGTATGCCCTCTAGGATTGGAGGTGGAGAAGATACATGCATTCCCTAATGACTGCATCCTCTACCGCGGTGCGTATAAGGATTTGAACGCATGCCCGGTATGCGGTACATTGCGGTATAAGATCAGATGAGATGACCCTGGTGATGTTGAGGGCGAGCCCCGCAGGAAGAGGGTTCCTGCGAAGGTGATGAGGTATGCTCCTATAATACCATGGTTGAAACGACTGTTCAGAAACAAAGAGCATGCCAAGTTGATGTGATGGCACAGTGAGGACCATAAGAAAGACGGGAAGTTGAGAGCACCCGCTGACGGGTCGTAGTGGAGAAAATCGAGAGGAAGTACTGGGCTCAGTACGGGGGGAGCTGGTGAAGATCAAGAGGAACCAGACGATGTGCCCAATGTTGCTGCCACGGGTGAAGCTGCTGAAGATCAAGAGGAACCAGACGATGTGCCCGATGATGATGATCTCCACCGGGTCATTGTCGATGCAAGGACGCAATGCATTAGTTAAAAGGAGAAGCTGAAGTTTGATCGCATGTTAGAGGATCACAAAAAAGGGTTATACCCCAATTGCGAAGACGGCAACACAAAGCTCGGTACCGTACTGGAATTGCTGCAGTGGAAGGCAGAGAATGTTGAGGCTGACAAAGGATTTGAGAAGCTACTGAAAATATTGAAGAAGAAGCTTCCAAAGGATAACGAATTGCCCGATAGTACATACGCAGTAAAGAAGGTCGTATACCTTCTAGGATTGGAGGTGGAGAAGATACATGCATGCCCTAATGACTGCATCCTCTACCGCGGTGCATACAAGGATCTGAACGCATGCCCGGTATGCGGTGCATTGCGGTATAAGATCAGACGAGATGACCCTGGTGATGTTGACGGCGAGCCCCTCAGGAAGAGGGTTCCTGCGAAGGTGATGTGGTATGCTCCTATAATACCACGGTTGAAACGTCTGTTCAGAAACGAAGAGCATGCCAAGTTGATGCGATGGCACAGTGAGAACCGAATGAAAGATGGGAAGTTGAGAGCACCCGCTGACGGGTCGCAGTGGACAAAAATCGAGAGAAAGTACTGGGATGAGTTTGCAAAGGACCCAAGGAACGTATGGTTTGGTTTAAGCGCGGATGTCATTAATCCTTTCGGGGAGCAGAGCAGCAATCACAACACCTGGCCCGTGACTCTATGTATGTATAACCTTCCTCCTTGGATGTGCATGAAGAGGAAGTTCATTATGATGCCAATTCTCATCCAAGGCCCTAAGCAACCTGGCAACGACATTGATGTGTAACTAAGGTCATTAGTTGAAGAACTTTTACAGCTATGGAATGGAAACAGTGTGCGTGCGTGGGATGAGCACAAACAGGTGGAATTTAACCTGCACGCGTTGCTGTTTGTAACCATCAACGATTGGCCCGCTCTTAGTAACCTTTCAGGACAGAAAAACAAGGGATACCACGCATGCACACACTATTTAGCTGACAGCGAAAGTATATACCTGGACAAATGCAGGAAGAATGTGTACCTGGGCCATCGTCGATTTCTTCCGACCAACCAACAATGTCGAAAGAAAGGCAAGCATTTCAAAGGCGAGGCAGATCACCAGAAGAAGCCCGCCATGCGTAACGGTGATCACGTACTTGCTATGGTCAATGATTTACACGTGATCTTTGGAAAGGGTCCCAGCGGACTAGCTATTCCAAATGACGCTGAGGGACGCACACCCATGTGGAAGAAGAAATCTATATTTTGGGACCTACCCTACTAGAAAGTCCTAGAGATCCGCTCTTCAATCGACGTGATGCACGTGACGAAGAACCTTTGTGTGAACCTGCTAGGCCTCTTGGGCGTGTATGGGAAGACAAAAGATACACCTGAGGCACGGGAGGACCTGCAACGTTTGCACGAAAAAGACGGCATGCCTCCAAAGTAGTATGAAGGTCCTGCTAGCTACGCTCTTACCAAAGAAGAGAAGGAAATCTTTTTTGAATGCCTGCTTAGTATGAAGGTCCTGACTGGCTTCTCGTCGAATATAAAGGAAATAATAAATATTCCAGAGAAAAAGTTCCAGAACCTAAAGTCTCATGACTGCCGCGTGATTATGACGCAACTGCTTCCGGTTGCATTGAGGGGGCTTCTACCGAAAAACGTCTGATTAGCCATTGTGAAGCTATGTGCATTCCTCAATGCAATCTCTCAGAAGGTGATTGATCCAGAAATCATACCAAGGCTAAGGAGTGATGTGGCGCAATGTCTTGTCAGTTTCGAGCTGGTTCTCCCACCATCCTTCTTCAATATCATGACGCACGTCCTAGTTCATCTAGTCGACGAGATTGTCATTCTGGGCCCCGTATTTCTACACAATATGTTCCCCTTTGAGAGGTTCATGGGAGTCCTAAAGAAATATGTCCGTAACCGTGCTAGGCCAGAAGGAAGCATCTCCATGGGCCATCAAACAAAGCATGTCATTGGGTTTTGTGTTGAATTCATTCCTGGCCTTAAGAAGATAGGTCTCCCTAAATCGCGGTATGATGGGAGACTGACTGGAAAAGGCACGCTAGGAGCAGACTCAATAATATACAGGGACGAGCATTCTTGGTCTCAAGCACACTACACAGTTCTATAGAACTCTACCTTGGTGACCCCGTATGTCGATGAACATAAGAACAGTCTGCACTCCAAACACCCGAAGCAGTGTGACAACTGGATTACATGTGAACACATCATGACTTTCAGCAGTTGGTTGGAAACACGTCTCAGAGGTGACAACATTGTTTGTGATGAGCTGTACTCATTGTTCAGGGGACCATCTTCGACTGTATTGACTTACAAAGGATACGAGATAAATGGGAATACATTTTACACGATCGCCCAAGATCAAAAGAGCACCAACCAAAACAGCGGTGTCCGCTTTGATGCAGCAACCGAGAGGGGGAAGGACACATATATATTTACATAGTGGAGATATGGGAACTTGACTACGGACATGATTTTAAGGTCCCTTTGTTTAAGTGCAAATGGGTCAATCTGTCAGGAGGTGGGGTACAGGTAGACCCATAGTACGGAATGATAACAGTGGATCTGAACAATCTTGGGTACACTGATGAACCGTTCGTCCTAGCCAATGATGTGGCACAGGTTATCTATGTGAAGGACATGTCTACCAAACTGAGAAAAAGAAAAGATAAGGAAGCGAATACATCATACGATGAGCCAAAGCGCCACATAGTTCTTTCAGGAAAAAGGGACATCGTGGGAGTGGAGGGCAAGACAGACGTGTGCGAAGATTATGAAAAGTTCCATGAAATTCCTCCCTTCAAAGTCAAGGCTGGCCCACGCATCCTGATAAACGATGAAGATTATACATGGTTACGACGCAATAAGCAAAGCACACAAGCGAAGAAAAAGTGAAGACTTTCTGTCCACAACTATTATGATGATACCATGCCAACTTTCAACCATTTCCTAGTTCATTTGAAATGCATGTTGTAACAGACGAGTTTCCGTATGAAACCCTGATATCTCGAAACAGATTGTCCGTTTTGTTGAAATGCTTTGAATGTTTTGTTGACATGCTTTGAATGTTGCATTTTATAAACCTCTAGTATTATTGAAACTAAAATTATATAGAATTTATGCAACTAAAATTATATATAATTTTCATAAAGAACTTGTTTGTTACAAAATTTAATAGAAAAAAGAATTATCATAAAATAAATTAAATAAGTAATTAGAAACAAAATAATATAAACTTTAATAAAATATATAAGTAGAAACAAAATAAAATAAAATAAAATAAACTTTAATAACATAAATAAAATTTATGAAACTAAAATTATCAAAGTATTTTCTGTTCAAAACATTATAAGAAACCTCTAGTATTATTGAAACTAAAATTACATATAAAATTGATGCAACTAAAATTATCAAAGTATTTTCTATTCAAAATCATTAAAAGCAAAAAGAATTTTCATAAAGAACTTTTTTTGTTAGAAACTTTAATAGCAAAATTACATAATAAGTAAGTAATTAGAAACAAAATAAAATAAATAAGTATTTTGTTCTAAGTAGAAACAAAATAAAATAAATAAAGCAAAAAAGAAAAGAAATAAACTGGGGAAAATAATAATAAAAGCAACCTACTGGGCCACCACGGCCTGAATACGATTAGAAACCCACCCATGGGCCAGGATTCAGGCCCGTAGAAGGCCCAATATAGATACAGTGTGTTTAGGCCCGAAAGCCTGCATTTGAGAGGAGCTCGAGAGGGCAGCAGGAGTGGGGCTTATAAACCACTCTCGAGCTCCCTCAGCTAGCGAGGTGGGACTAAACTTTCGTGCCGCGATGCGGGCAGCACAAGGCCTTTAGTCCCGGTTGGTGCCACCAACCGGTAGTAAGGCGCACATTGGCACCGGTTCATGGCAACAACCGGTACCAATGCGCACCCTTTAGTCCCGGTTTGTGCCACCAACCGGGACCAAAGGTCTCTACTTCCCGCCCTTTGGGCTGCTGAAAAGCGACCTTTGGTCCCGGTTGGTGGCTCCAACCGGGACTAAAGGGGTGCTTTGGTCCCGGTTGCTGCCACGAACCGGGACCAAAGGTCAGTCTATATAGAGAGAATTCCTTATTTGACACGAACTGGGACCAAAGGTCTGTCTATATAAGCCACACTAGTGAAATTTTCGGTTCAGTTCTTCTTTCCACTGCCCCGACGCCGTTGCCGCGTGCTCCCCTACCCCGACGCCGTCGCCGCACCGCCACCCCCTGCCCCAACGCCGTCGCCACGCCGCCCCGCGTCATCACCGCCACGGTCCGCGCCGCCCCGCGCCGTCACCGCCCCGGTCCGCGCCGCCCTTGCCCCGATGCCGTCGCTGACGCCGCGCCCAGTGAGCCCCGGATCCCGCGCCCCTGCCTTACCCCCTACCGCCGCCGCCGTGGCCGCCATAAAAAGTATATGATTATATGATTTTTTGTTCATAGATGTGATTTTTTGTTCATATATCATATGATGTTTTTATATTGTTCATAGATGATCGATCATATTTGTTCATATGTATGCAAGCGAAGTCGTTGTAGTTAGTTGTACTGTTTAGGGTTAGGGTCGTCGAGGAAAGAAATTAAGGAAAGAATAAAAGAGGAAGAAGGAAGAAGAAGAAAAATAAGAAGAGGACGAAGAAGAAGAAAAAAAAGAGGAGAAGGAGAAGGAATAGAGGAGAAAAAATAGATTAAAATCTATTTTTTTCTTCTTCTCCTCTATTCCTTCTTCTTCTCCTTTTTTTTTCTTCTCATCGGACATGTGATGAGGGTGGAGAGGAAAAGGGAAAATAAGAAGAGGAAAAGGAAAAGGAGAAGAAGAAGGAGAAGAAGAGGAGAGGAAGAAGTGGAGAAATAAATAAGAAGAGGAAAAAAGAAGAAAAAAAAGAGGAGAAGAAGAAAGTAATAGAGGAGAGCCTCTATTCCTTTCTTCTTCTCCTTTTTTTTGTTCTTTTTTTCTTTGATCTTCTCCTCTATTCCTTTCTTCTTCTTCTTCCTCTTCTTATTTTTTATCGGGTATGTCATTGTCGATATACCCCCTCCCCGATAACTTCGACATGAGGGGGGGGGTCGATAAATAATAGAACTAGTTAAACAAGTTTATTTTTAATTAGTAAGTACTACTTTATTTTATTTATAGTAAGTGCTTAGTAGTTGAACTAGTTGATTTAATAAAACTACTTTATTTTACTATAGAAGTAGTTTATTTTTAGTAAGTACTAGTTTATTTTATTTATAGTAAGTGCTTAGTAGTTGAACTAGTTGATTTAATAAAACTACTTTATTTTACTATATATAGAAGTAGTTTATTTTTAGCAAGTACTACTTTATTTTATTTATAGTAAGTGCATAATTAGTAGTTGAACTAGTTGATTTAATAAAACTACTTTATTTTACTATAGAAGTAGTTTATTTTTAGCAAGAAAATTAATAGAAATAGTTTATTTTTTTAGTACAAGCAATTATTCCCGCATCGACGTCGATGATGCCTATCCCGCATCCTCGTCGTCGACTCGGCGGAGGAGCCCGGCTTGATCAGAGGGGCCATGTCCGGGACTGGGCTCTGCCGGGATGGTATTGGGAGGTGCTACCTTCCGGGGGGTGTAGGTTGGTGACGAGCCAGCCCGTCGTTGACCCGATCCTTGTTTGGTGGCGGTCGCGTGGGCCAGTGACGGTGCCTAGGCTTCCAGACACCGCGGAGGTGGTACGTCACCGTGTCAGCAAGGAGGATGAGCACGTCCGTCGCTACATGGTTGCCTTGGAGGGCAGGTTCGACAATACCTGGGAGGTTCTTCAGGGATCTCACTGGAGCTATGATCTTGTGATGGTTCCTTCCCTTTGGGTGTCCACCGCCCGCGCCGATACCCGTCGGGCGCTACGGTTCTAGCTGTGCTAGCGATGTTATAAATATGTATCATAGTATTCGAGGTGTATTAGTGATAATATTCGACGATGTATGAACGGAAGAGATGATGTAGTTTTTCTTATAATTGAATGCATGCTAATTTGAATACTACTTTATTTTACGATTTGGTTTTGCTTATTGAATTCTCAAATTGGAAAACTGCTCCTACTTTGAATGCTAAAATTGGAGAGCACTATGCAAGGCGTATGCATATGATTAGTTGATAGCTTATAGGGTTTTTGTTTTCGCAGAAATCTAGGAACCCCCCTCCATCATCCCCGCCATTGTCCCCGTCACCGACCCCCTCCGAGCTCGAGGTGATACCAGCCAAATCCTTTTTTAGAAAGATAATTAAACGATATTTTGGGTTGACTTTAAGTCTGTCGAGTCTCCACCATATATGAGAGGACGAAGAAGCCCGACTATTGTTGTGGGGGTCGTTTCTCCTTCTTCTCCGGGTGCTAGACCTTTGTTATGCACTAGGGGAAGAAGGAGTAACGACCATCACCGACGGTCGCAAATGTCAGAGAGGAATCAGTGAGGGAGAGTTCCACCATATATATGAGAGGACGAAGAATCCCGACTGTTGTCGTGGCGGTCATTTCTCCTTCTTCTCCGGGTGCTGAGAGTTTTCATGAAAAGACTCGACAGACCGACAGTCAACCCGTGATGAATAATAATGATGTAATTTAGTTTTTGTAGTACATATATTTAATTGTACAAGTTTAATCTTTGAATTATGAATGTAGGAAATGTCGTCATCAGACGACGAAAGTCTCCAGGGGGAGTGCAGCTGGGGCCACGATGATCGAGGTCTGTGCGACATGACTCACCTGGACGATGATAGGTGCTTCAGCATTAAGCTCGAGGAGACCTTCGATGTTGAAACGGTACGCAATGACGACAAGTGTTTTTTCATAATTAAGCATGACTATAACTATTTCAATGTGTAATTTTCATCTTTTACAATTCGAGTAGCTTATCCCATGCCATGCAAGTTGCTATGTCTTGGAGAGGATGGGTTTTGAAGACCATGGAAGTTTCTAAACAAAGAAAATTCACCTAAGGACTCATCATGATGTGGATTTTGAAGTAAAGTTGTACAATTCTGAGAGCGTAACCCATTTTGGTTGCAAAAAATGGGAAGCACTTTGCAAGATGTATGGTTTTGATGAGGGTATGCTTGTCACCATGGATCTTGGTGATCCTGAAATCGAGCAAGACAATATGGACATTTGGGGCCTTATTGATACGCCTCCAATTCTACCGCTATGTGAGTTTAGTTTCTCAAACATATCTATTAGCTAATTTATATTGTTTATTTCAAAATAGTTGACAGCTTATTTCCATTGACAGCTTATTTTCATTCTTCAAAGAATGTGCGGGAGATGGTAGACAAAACCCACTACATCGATGGCTCTGAATTAACTTACAAGGAGAAAAATCACCTGGTTGGATTTTGTACTGACATTGAAAATTCCAATATCTACAATCAAACTCCTCAACATTATGGTCAATACATGCCACTAGTTCATGTGTTGAACTACGGTAACTACCATGGAGATACCCTGGTAAGATTTCTTACTATTACGACATCCGTGCATCTTTTGGATACTTCTAAAACTAGTACATCATTGCTAACTATGAGGTTATTACTATGTTTTTCAACAGATAATCCCAGAGAATTGTGTGCCTCATTTGATGTATCAGAAAGGTAGCCTTAATGTTTTGAACATACAGCCAGGTCATCCTACGAATCTCAACTGTCCATACTAGATTTCTAAAAGGAATGGAGACATGCAAATCAAAGGATGGAAAAAAATGTATGGATAGTCGTAAGGAGGTTCTTGGAAGTAAAAGGAAGCGAAGCGAAAGAATTGGAGACAAGATGATCTCCATTCTCCATAATGGAGAGTCAGGGTCTATATTGTTTTATGCTATTTTACCTTAAAGATGGTATTTAGGTCCTACCTAATACTGATGATCATGTGCTAAGAACAATTAAGTAGGGTTGGTTCGATGACTATGAGGATGATGGTCGTATGACTTGTTATTAATAACGAGTAGAAGTTGTATGATGATGATTAGTAGACTTGTTATTATATATGATGATGCATGGTGCGAGCATGAAGAGTTATTATATATCAACGGATGAAATGAACATGGATTGGATTGAAGTGAAGGCAACATGCATGTGGTGCATGTCGAAAGTAGTACAATCCAAACTTGATCAAGTTATGATTAGTATTACTTTCGACATGCACCACATGTTGCCTCACTTCAATCTAAGTCATGTTTAGGCATAGCAATAGCAGTAGCACGGAGAAAAGAGAGGACACAACTCTATTAATTAGCTACATATACCAACCTAAATTAACCCCCAAAACCCCTAAACCACCCTCCTTTCAAAAAAAACAGCCCCTGAAATGCTGACGCGTGGAAGCTTATTGGTCCCGGTTGGTGATACCAACCGGGACCAAAGGCCCTCGTGCCAGGGCTTGCCAGAGCGGCCACGTGGAGGCCCATCTGTCCCGGTTAGTATAAGAACTGGGACTAAAGGCCTAGGGCATTAGTAACGACCCTTTAGTCCCGGTTCCCCAACCGGGACAGATGGGCCTTATGAACCGGGACAACTGGCCCTTTTTCTACTAGTGTCCACTTCCTTGTCGGTGCTGGCCGCCGCGCGCCCACGGGCGCACACTGGCCGGTTGGCTCTGTGCGTGCCCTGGCTGCTTCTCCCCCGTGCCCCTCGACCTCTTCTGCTCCATGATGGAAGCCCTCTGCTCCCCCGCGTCGCCTTCCCTCGACCGTGCTCTCCCGCACACGTGTACGCGGCCATGGTCAAGCCACAGCCACACGTACGTGTCCATCCCCCTCACCCCCGCCTCTTTACGCTCCCCCCTAAGGCCATCTGAGCACTCCACCAGCTTCACCTCACTCCCCTACACCTCCCTAGCCCCTCAGAGCCTCGCCGGAGTGCCTCCCCAACCTTCTCTGTTGCCACGGTCGCCGGCGAGCTTTGCTTTGATTCTAGCGATCTCGAGCCTCATCCACTCTTCCTCCACCACTAGCCATCTCCTCCACCACCAGTACACCGTCCCAGTGCTCCAACCCCTCCTCCGACGCCGCGCCGCGCCAGAACACCGCTCCGGCCCCCTCGACTCCCCGTCACTCTGGGCCGCCCGACGCCCCCCCCCTCGTCGCCCCGATCCCCTCGACGCCCCGTCGCTCCGGGCTGCCCGACGCCCCCCCCCCCCCCCCCCCCCCCCCCCCCCCCCCCCCCCCCCCCCCCCCCCCCCCCCCCCCCCCCCCCCCCCCCCCCCCCCCGCCGCCCCGACCCAACGACATCGGCCTCCTCCACCTCCCCAACTCCAGTGAGCCCTCTCCCCTTCTTTTTTTCAGTATAGTTTAGTTTAGATTTAGTTTAATTTACATTTAGTTTGGTTTAGGTTTAGTTGGCATGAAATTTTCACAACATCTTTGTATGTCAAAATAACCCTGCCTTGCCAAATTTCAGCTCAAGTGGATACACTATGTGAGTGCCCCTTCATGATCTTGATTCTGTACCAGATTCGTGATACGTCTCCGTCGTATCTATAATTTTTTATTGTTCCGTGCCAATATTATACAACTTTCATATACTTTTGGCAACTTTTTATAATATTTTTTGGAAATAACATATTGATCCAGTGCCCAGTGCCAGTTCCTATTTATTGCATGTTTTTTGTTTCGCAGAAAATCCATATCAAACAGAGTCCAAACGGGATAAAAACTTGCAGAGATTTTTTTGGATTATATGTGATTTTTGGGAAGAAAAATCAACGTGAGATGATGCCCGAGGGGGCCACGAGGCAAGCCAATATCTGGATACAAATCGTGTTAAAATTTCAGCCCAATCGGAGTTACGGATCTCCGGGAATATAAGAAACGGTGAAAGGCCAGAATCTGAAATGCAGAAACAGAGAGAGAAAGAGAGACAGATCCAATCTCGGAGGGGCTCTCGCCCCTCCGCCGCCATGGAGGCCATGGACCAGTGGGGAAACCCTTCTCCCATCTAGGGAGAAGGTCAAGGAAGAAGAAGAAGAAGGGGGGATGTCTCCCCCTCTCTCCAGGTGGCGGCAGAACGCCGCTGGGGCCATCATCGCGACAACGATCTACACCAACACATTCGTCATCTTCACAAACGTCTTCATCAACTTCCCCCATCTATCTACAGCGGTCCACTCTTCCGCAACCCGCTACACCGTCTACTTGAACATGGTGCTTTATGCTTCATATCATTATCCAATGATGTGTTGCCATCCTATGATGTCTGAGTAGATTTTCGTTATCCTATCGGTAATTGGTGAATTGCTATGATTGGTTTAATTTGCTTGTGGTTATGTTGCTGTCCTTTGGTGCCCATCATATGAGCGCCCGCGTGGATCGCACCATAGGGTTAGTTGTATGTTGATAGGACAATGTATTGGAGGGCAAGAGTGACAGAAGCTTCAACCTAGCATAGAAATTGATGCATACGGGATTGAAGGGGGACTATATATCTTAATGCTATGGTTGGGTTTTACCCCAATGAATGTTAGTAGTTGTGGATGCTTTCTAATAGTTCCAATCATAAGTGCATGGAATTCCAAGTCAGGGATGACATGCTAGCACTGGCGTCTCCAACATAAAACTTGCTATCGGTCTAGTAAAGTAGTCAATTGCTTAGGGACAATTTCGCAACTCCTACCACCACTTTTCCACACTCCCTGTACTAACTTTATTGCTTCTTTACCTAAAACAGCCCCTATTTTTTATTTACGTGCTCTTTATATTCTTGCAAACCTATCCTGTTACACCTACAAAGTACTTCTAGTTTCATACTAGTTCTAGGTAAAGCGAACGTTAAGCGTGCGTAGAGTTGTATCGGTGGTCGATAGAACTTGAGGGAATATTTGTTCTACCTTTAGCTCCTCATTGGGTTCGACACTATTACTTATGGAAAGAGGCTACAATTGCCCCTATACATGTGGGTTATCAATTTGATAGTTGTAAAGCAACTATATTAAGTACTTGTCCAGATAACCCAAAAATTAACATGACTATAATCCTTCCTATCCTAAACCTCCCTGACATTTTGTTTGCATGTTAACCTCACCAAGTTGATCACATCAGTGTGGTCAAGATTGCTACAGCAAACTTTAGAGCTTCATTCCAACCCAACCACAGTGCCATTTATTTATCTATCACCTCAGTTGTAACCTACCCTGGAGAGACTTCACTCCACATATGTATTGGCCGACCCCCGCGCATTGTGTGCACCAGTGCACGCGGAGATCATGGGCTTTGGCATGCCATCCGCACACTCTACTGCTGTTGGCCGCGTTCAGGATGTCTTCTAGCTCCGGCCCCTCCTCCTCTCATCGTCTTCGCGCGCGTGATTGTGTCCAGCAGCTCCCCCGTGCTGCCTCCGTCCCCCTGGACCCCTCTCCCCCTCCATCCGCTTCTTCGTCGGCGCTCGCCGCCGCGCGCCCACGGGCGCACACTGGCCGGTTGGCTCTGTGCGTGCCCTGGCTGCTTCTCTCCCGTGCCCCTCGA
Organism: Triticum urartu; assembly: GCF_003073215.2. Lineage (NCBI taxonomy): Eukaryota > Viridiplantae > Streptophyta > Magnoliopsida > Poales > Poaceae > Triticum > Triticum urartu. The sequence continues at coordinate 715,471,780 of NC_053024.1, read as the reverse complement.
CCTCTTCTGCCCCCTGATGCATGCCCTCTGCTCCCCCTGGTCGCCTTCCGTCGACCGTGCTCGCCCGCACACGCGTACACGGCCATAGCTGAGCCATAGCCACGCGTACATGGCCATACCCCTCACCCCGCATATTGACACCCCCCCCCCGAGGCCATCTGAGCACTCCACCAGCTTCACCTCACTCCCCTACACCTCCCTAGCCCCTCAGAGCCTCGCCAGAGTGCCTCCCCAACCTTCTCTGTTGCCATGGTCGCCGGCGAGCTTCGCTTCGATTCCGGCGATCTTGAGCCTTATCCACTCTTCCTCCACCACTAGCCATCTCCTCCACCACCAGTACGCCGTCCCAGTGCTCCAACCCCTCCTCTGACGCGACGCTGCGCCGGAACACCGCTCCGGCCCCCTCGACGCCCCGCAGCTCCAGGACGCCCGATGCCACACGACGCCTTGGCCCCCTCGATGCCCCGCCGCTCCAGGCCACCGGACCCCCCCCCCCCCCCCCCCCCCGCCGCCGCCGCTCCGGGCCGCCCGGTGCTACGTCTTGAGCTTGCGTTGGTTTTCCCTGAAGAGGAAGGGATGATGCAGCAGAGTACCGTAAGTATTTCCCTCAGTTTTTGAGAACCAAGGTATCAATCCAGTAGGAGACCACGCTCAAGTCCCTCGTACCTGCACAAAGTGATAGCTACTCGCAACCAACGCGATTAGGGGTTGTCAATCCCTTCACGGTCACTTACGAGAGTGAGATCTGATAGATATAATATTTTTGGTATAAAGATGCAAAGTAAAAAGTAAAAGCAAAATAAAAAGCAAAGCAAGATTAAAGTGAGGGAGATTGATATGATGAGAATAGACCCGGGGGTCATAGGTTTCACTAGTGGCTTCTCTCAAGAGCATAAGTATTCTACGGTGGGTGAACAAATTACTGTTGAGCAATTGACAGAATTGAGCATAGTTATGAGAATATCTAGGCATGATCATGTATAATAAGCATCACGTCCGTGACAAGTAGATCGAAACGATTCTGCAACTACTACTATTACTCCACTCATCGACCGCTATCCAGCATGCATCTAGAGTATTATGTTAAAAACAGAGTAGCGCCTTAAGCAAGATGACATGATGTAGAGAGATAAATTCATGCAGTATGAAATAAACCCCATCTTGTTATCCTCGATGGCAACGATACAATACGTGCCTTGTTGCCCCTTCTGTCACTAGGTAAGGACACCGCAAGATCGAACCCAAAGCTAAGCACTTATCCCATGGCAAGAACTACCAATCTAGTTGGCCAAACCAAACGGATAATTCGAAGAGACTTGCAAAGATAACCAATCATACATAAAAGAATTCAGAGAAGATTCAAATATTATTCATAGATAGACTTGATCATAAACCCACAATTCATCGGTCTCAACAAACACACCGCAAAAAGAAGATTACATCGAATAGATCTCCACAAGAGAGGGGGAGAACTTTGTATTGAGATTCAAAGAGAGAGAAGAAGCCATCTAGATACTAACTATGGACCCGAAGGTCTGAGGTAAACTACTCACACTTCATCGGAGGGGCTAGGATGATGTAGAAGCCCTCCGTGATGACGGCCCTCTTCCGGCGGAGCTCCGGAACAGGCCCCAAGATGGGATCTCGTGGATACAGAAAGTTGCGGCGGTGGAATTAGGTTTTTGGCTCCTGTTCTGATCGTTTGGGGGTATGTGTGTATATATAGGAGGAAGAAGTACACCGGAGGAGCAACGAGGGGCCCACGAGGCAGGGGGCGCGCCCTAGGGGGGCGCCCCCCACCCTCGTGACCGTCTCTTTTGTTCCTTGGAGTAGGGTCCAAGTCTCCTGGATCACGTTCGGTGAGAAAATCACGTTCCCGAAGATTTTATTCCGTTTGGACTCCGTTTGATATTCCGTTTATCCGAAACACTGAAATAGGCAAAAAACAGCAATTCTGGGCTGGGCCTCAGTCCCAAAAATAATATAAAAGTGGAAAATAAAGCCCAATGTAGTCCAAAACAGTAGATAATATAGCATCGAGCAATCAAAAATTATAGATACGTTGGAGACGTATCAGGCATCCCCAAGCTTAATTCCTGCTCGTCCTCGAGTAGGTAAATGATAAAAGGAGAACTTTTGATGCGGAGTGCTACTTGGCATAATTTCAATGCAAATCTTCTTAATTGTGGTATGAATATTCAGATTAGAAAGATTCAAGACAAAAGTTTATATTGACATAAAAATAATAATACTTCAAGCATACTAACAAAGCAATTATGTCTTCTCAAAATAACATGGCCAAAGAAAGTTATCCCTACAAAATCATATAGTCTGGCTATGCTCCATCTTCACCACACAAAATATTTAAATCATGCACAATCCCGATGACAAGCCAAGCAATTGTTTCATACTCTAACTTTTTCAAAACTTTTTCAATCTTCACGCAATACATGAGCGTGAGCCATGGATATAGCACTATAGGTGGAATAGAATGGTGGTTGTGAAAAAGACAAAAAGGAGGGGAAGATAGTCTCACATCAACTAGGCGTATCAACGGGCTATGGATATGCCCATCAATAGATATCAATGTGAGTGAGTAGGGATTGCCATGCAACGTATGCACTAGAGCTATAAATTTATGAAAGCTCAACAAAAGAAACTAGTGGTCATGCATCCAACTTGCTTGCTCACGAAAACCTAGGGAAATTTGAGGAAGCCCATTATTGGAATATACAAGCCAAGTTCTATAATGAAAAACTCCCACTAGTATATGAAAGTGACAACATATGAGACTCTCTATATGAAGAACACGGTGCTACTTTGAAGCACAATATATGAGACTCGCTATATCATGGTGCTACTTTGAAGCACAAGTGTGGAAAAAGGATAGTAGCATTGCCCCTTTTTTTGGGCCTTCTTTTTTTTCTTTGGCCTTTTTTTATTTTTTTATTTGGGAAAATGCTGTATTGAATGATGATCATCACACTTTTATTTATTTACAACTCAATGATTACAACTCGATTCTAAAACAAAGTATGACTCTATATGGATGCCTCCGGCGGTGTACCGGGATATGCAATGAATCAAGAGTGACAAGTATGAAGAAATTATGAACGGTGGCTTTGCCACAAATACTATGTCAACTACATGATCATGCTAAACAATATGACAATGATGAATGTGTCATGATGAACTAGATGGTGGAAAGTTGCATGGCAATATATCTCGGAATGGCTATGGAAATGCCATAATAGGTAGGTATGGTGGCTGTTTTGAGGAAGGTATATGGTAGGTGTATGATACCGGCGAAAGATGCGCGGTATTAGAGAGGCTAGCAAAGGTGGAAGGGTGAGAGTGCGTATAATCCATGGACTCAACATTAGTCATAAAGAACTCATATACTTATTGCAGAAATCTAGAAGTTATCAAAGCAAAGTATTACGCGCATGCTCCTAGGGGGATAGATTGGTAGGAAAAGACCATCGCTCGTCCCCGACCGCCACTCATAAGGAAGAAAATCAACAAATAAATCATGCTCCGACTTCGTTACATAACGGTTCACCATACGTGCATGCTACGGGAATCACAAACCTTAACACAAGTATTCTTTAAATTCACAACTACTCAACTAGCATGACTTTAGTATTATCACCTCCATATCTCAAAACAATTATCATGCTTCAATCTTTTCTTAGTATTAAACACACTCAAAAGAAAGTTTCACAAATCTTGAATACCAAGCATATTATTATTAAGCAAATTACCATGCTATTAAGAGACTCTCAAAATAATTTAAGTGAAGCATGAGAGATCAATAGTTTATTTAAAACAAATCCACCACCGTGCTCTAAAAGATCTAAGTGAAGCACATAGAGCAAAATTATAACACTCAAAAGATATAAGTGAAGAACATAGAGAAAAACTATAACACTCAAAGGATATAATTGAAGCACATAGAGCAAAATTATCTAGCTCAAAAGATATAAGTGAAGCACATAGAGTAAAATTATCTAGCTCAAAAGATATAAGTGAAGCACATAGAGTATTCTATCAAATTTTAATTCATGTATGGCTCTCCCAAAAGGTGTGTAAAGCAAGGATGATTGTGGCATACTAAGACACAAAGACACAAATAATAAAAGACGCTCCAAGCAAAACACATATCATGTTGGTGAATAAAAAAAACCTCCAAGTAAACTACCGATGGAAGTGGACGAAAGAGGGGATGCCTTCCGGGGCATCCCCAAGCTTTGACTTTTTTGTGTCCTTGGATTATCTTGGGGGTGCCATGGACATCCCCAAGCTTAGGCTCTTGCCACTCCTTGTTCCATGATCCATCAAAAGAATTCATCCAAAACTTTAAAACTTCACAACACAAAACTCAAAATAGAAAACTCGTGAGCTCCGTTAGCGAAAGAAAACAAAAGACCACTTCAAGGTACTGTAATGAACTCATTATTTATTTATATTGGTGTTAAACCTACTGTATTCCAACTTCTATATGGATTATAAACTATTTTACTAGCCATAGATTCATCAAAATAAGCAAACAACACACGAAAAACAGAATCTGTCAAAAACAGAACAGTCTGTAGTAATCTGTAGCTAGCGCAAGATCTGGAACACCAAAAATTCTAAAATAAATTTCTGGACGTGAGGAATTTATCTATTAATCATCTTCAAGAATAATTAACTAAATATCACTCTTCAAATAAAAATTACAGCAGTTCTCGTGAGCGCTAAAGTTTCTGTTTTTTACAGCAAGTTCAACAAGACTTTCCCCAAGTCTTCCCAACGGTTCTACTTGGCACAAACACTAATTAAACACAAAAAAACACAACAAAAATAGAGGCTAAATAATTTATTTATTGAATAACATCAAGGATAAATATTGGGTTGACTCCCAACAAGAGCTTTTCTTTAAAGCCTTCTAGCTAGGCATTGATAACTTTAATGATGCTCACATGAAAGACAAGAATTGAAGCACAAAAGGAGCATCATAAAAGCATGTGAAAAACACATCTAAGTCTAACATACTTCCTATGCATAGGCATCTTATAGGCAAACAAATTATCAAGGCAAGCAAAAACTAGCATATGCAAGGAAGCGGAAAGAAACAATAGCAATCTCAACATAACGAGAGGTAATTTAGTAACATGAAAATTTCTACAACCATATTTTCCTCTCTCATAGTAATTACATGTAGGATCATAAGCAAATTCAACAAAATAGCTATAACATGAAATATTTTCAACATGATCCACATGCATGCAAAGTTGACACTCTTCCAAAATAGTGGGATTAACATTAACTAAAGTCATGACTTCTCCAAACCCACTTTTATCAAGATTTTCATAAGATTGAACATTCTCCAAATATGTGGGATCTAAAGTTGACACTCTTCCAAACCCACTTTCAATAATATTGCAAACACTATTATCAATCTCATATTCATCATGGGGTTTAAATAAATTTTCAAGATCATAAGAAGAATCACCCCAATCATAATCATTGCAACAAGTAGTAGACATAGCAAAACTAGCATCCCCAAGCTTAGGGTTTTGCATATTATTAGCACAAGTGACATCAAGAGAATTTATAATAAAATCATTGCAATCATGCTTTTTATTCAAATATCTATCATGAGTTACTTCATAAAGCACTTCATCACGATTTTCAGATTTACGGATTTCAAGCAAAAGCTTATAAAGATAATCTAGTGCATCCAAATCACTAGGAATTGGTTCATCATAATTGGATCCCTTAGTAATAAATAAACGACTATTCCAACCATACGAGCAAACAAGAAACGGGCAAAAAGAGGCAAATAGAGGGAGGATAGAGAGAGAGAGAGGGCGAATAAAACGGCTAGGGTGAATTGGGGGGAGGAAAACGAGAGGCAAATGGCAAATAATGTAATGCGAGAGATAGGGATTGTGATGGGTACTTGGTATGTTGACTTTTTGCGTAGACTCCCTGGCAACGGCGCCAGAAATCCTTCTTGCTACGTCTTGAGCTTGCGTTGGTTTTCCCCGAAGAGGAAGGGATGATGCAGTAGAGTACCGTAAGTATTTCCCTTAGTTTTTGAGAACCAAGGTATCAATCCAGTAGGAGACCACGCTCAAGTCCCTCCTACCTGCACAAAGAGATAGCTACTCGCAACCAACGCGATTAGGGGTTTTCAATCCCTTCACGGTCACTTACGAGAGTGAGATCTGATAGATATAATATTTTTGGTATAAAGATGCAAAGTAAAAAGTAAAAGCAAAATAAAAAGCAAAGCAAGATTAAAGTGATGGAGATTGATATGATGAGAATAGACCCGGGGGTCATAGGTTTCACTAGTGGCTTCTCTCAAGAGCATAAATATTCTACGGTGGGTGAACAAATTACTGTTGAGCAATTGACAGAATTGAGCATAGTTATGAGAATATCTAGGCATGATCATGTATATAGGCATCACGTCCGTGACAAGTAGATCGAAACGATTCTGCATCTACTACTATTACTCCACTCATCGACCGCTATCCAGCATGCATCTAGAGTATTAAGTTAAAAACAGAGTAACGCCTTAAGCAAGATGACATGATGTAGAGAGATAAATTCATGCAATATGAAATAAACCCCATCTTGTTATCCTCGATGGCAACGATACAATACGTGCCTTGCTGCCCCTTCTGTTCACTGGGAAAGGACACCGCAAGATCGAACCCAAAGCTAAGCACTTCTCCCATGGCAAGAAAAACCAATCTAGTAGGCCAAACCAAACTGATAATTCAAAGAGACTTGCAAAGATAACCAATCATACATAAAAGAATTCAGAGAAGATTCAAATATTATTCATAGATAGACTTGATCATAAACCCACAATTCATCGGCCTCAACAAACACACCACAAAAACAAGATTACATCGAATAGATCTTCACAAGAGAGGGGGAGAACTTTGTATTGAGATTCAAAGAGAGAGAAGAAGCCATCTAGCTACTAACTATGGACCCAAAGGTCTGAGGTAAACTACTCACACTTCATCGGAGAGGCTATGGTGATGTAGAAGCCCTCCGTGATGACGACCCTCTTCCGGCGGAGCTCCGGAACAGGCCCCAAGATGGGATCTCGTGGATACAGAAAGTTGCGGCGGTGGAATTAGGTTTTTGGCTCCTGTTCTGATCGTTTGGGGGTACGTGTGTATATATAGGAGGAAGAAGTACGCGGAGTAGCAACGAGGGGCCCACGAGGCAGGGGGCGCGCCCTAGGGGTGCGCGCCCCCACCCTCGTGACCGCCTCTGATTTGTCTTGGCAGTGAGGTCGAAGTCTCCTGGATCACGTTCAGTGAGAAAATCACGTTCCCGAAGATTTTATTCCGTTGGACTCCGTTTGATATTCCATTTATCCGAAACACTGAAATAGGCAAAAAACAGCAATTCTGGGCTGGGCCTCCGGTTAATAGGTTAGTCCCAAAAATAATATAAAAGTGGAAAATGAAGCCCACCCAATATAGTCCAAAACAGTAGATAATATAGCATGGAGCAATCAAAAATTATAGATACGTTGGAGACGTATCACCTGACCCCCCCCCGCCGCCCCGCCCCGCCGGCGTCGGCCTCCTCCACCTCCCCAACTCCGGTGAGCCCGCTCCCCTTTTTTCCAGTATAGTTTAGTTTAGGTTTAGTTTAGTTTACGTTTAGTTTGGTTTAGGTTTAGTTCGGCATGAAATTTTCACAGCATCTTTGTATGTCAAAATAACACCGCCTTGCCAAATTTCAGCTCAAGTGGATACACTATGTGAGTGCCCCTTCATGATCTTGATTCTGGACCAGATTTGGTAGTTTTAAACCAACTATATTAACTACTTGTCCAAATAACCCCAAAATTAACAGGACTATAGTCCTTCCTATCATAAACCTCCCTGACATTTTGTTTGCATCTTAACCTCACCAAGTTGATCACATCAGTGTGGTCAAGATTGCTACAGCAAACTTCAGAGCTTCATTCCATCCCAACCATAGTGTCATTTATTTATCTATCACCTTAGTTGTAACCTACCCTAGAGAGACTTCACTCGACACATATTTTGGCCGACCCCCGCGCATTGTAGGCACCAGTGCACATGGTGATCATGGGCTTTGGCATGCCATCCGCGCGCTCTGCTGCCGTTGGCCGTGTCCGGGATGTCTTCTAGCTCCGGCCCCTCCTCCTCTCATCGTCTTCACGCGTGTGAGCGTGTCCACCAGCTGCCCCGTGCCGCCTCCGTCCCCATGGACCCCTCTCCCCCTCCATCCGCTTCCTCATCGGCGCTCGCTGCCGCGGGCCCACGGGCGCACACTGGCCGGTTGGCTCTGTGCGTGCCCTGGCTGCTTCTCCCCCGTGCCCCTCGACCTCTTCTGCCCCGTGATGCATGCCCTCTGCTCCCCCGCGTCACCTTCCGTCGACCGTGCTCGCCCGCACACGCGTACACTGCCATGGCCGAGCCACAGCCATGCGTACGTGGCCATGCCCATCGCCCCGCCTATTTACGCTCCCCCCGAGGCCATCCGAGCACTCCACCAACTTCACCTCACTCCCCTACACCTCCCTAGCCCCTCAGAGCCTTGCCGGAGTGCCTCGCCAACCTTCTCTATTGCCACGGTCGCCAGCGAGCTTCGCTACGATTTCGATGATCCCAAGCCTCATTCACTCTTCCTCCACCACTAGCCATCTCCTCCACCACCAGTACGCCGTCCCATTGCTCCAACCCCTCCTCCGGCGCACCGGGGCGCCATGCCCATCTCCTCCCGAAGACCCCCTCCACCGCAGGCCCAACTGTGGCCATTCTCGAGCTCCCCGGCATCTTCTGATGTCTACTACACAACCTTCTTGTAGACATTGTTGGGCCTCCATGTGCAGAGGATTGTAGGACAGCGGCAAATTTCCCTCAAGTGGATGACTTAAGGTTTATCAATCCGTGGGAGGCGTAGGATGAAGATGGTCTCTCTCAAACAACCCTGCAACCAAACAAAGAGTCTCTTGTGTCCCCAACACACCCAATACAATGGTAGATTGTATAGGTGCACTAGTTCGGCGAAGAGATGGTGATACAAGTGCAATATGGATGGTAGATATAGGTTTTTGTAATCTGAAAATATAAAAACAGCAAGGTAACAAGTGGTAAATTGAGCGTAAACGGTATTGCAATGCTAGGAAATAAGGCCTAGGGTTCAGAGTTCAGACTTTCACTAGTGCAAGTTCTCTCAACAATAATAACATAATTGGATCATATAACTATCCCTCAACATGCAACAAAGAGTCACTCCAAAGTCACTAATAGCGGAGAACAAACGAAGAGATTATGGTAGGGTACGAAACCACCTCAAAGTTATCCTTTCTGATCTATCTATTCAAGAGTCCGTAGTAAAATAACACGAAGCTATTCTTTCCGTTCAATCTATCATAGAGTTGTACTAGAATAACACCTTAAGACACAAATCAACCAAAACCCTAATGTCACCTAGATACTCCAATGTCACCTCAAGTATCCGCGGGTATGATTACATGATATGCATCACACAATCTCAGATTCATCTATTCAACCAACACAAAGACCTTCAAAGAGTGCCCCAAAGTTTCTACCAGAGAGTCAAGACGAAAACGTGTGCCAACCCCTATGTATAAGTTCACGAGGTCACGTAACTCGCAAGTTGATCACCAAAACATACATCAAGTGGATCACGTGATATCCCATTGTCACCATAGATAAGCACATGCAAGACATACATCAAGTGTTCTCAAATCCTTAAAGACCCAATCCGATAAGATAACTTCAAAGGGAAAACTCAATCCATTACAAGAGAGTAGAGGAGGAGAAACATCATAAGATCCAACTATAATAGCAAAGCTCGCGATACATCAAGATCATGCCGAATCAAGAACACGAGAGAGAGAGAGAGAGATCAAACACATAGCTACTGGTACATACCCTCAGCCCCGAGGGTGAACTACTCCCTCCTCGTCATGGAGAGCACCAAGATGATGAAGATGGCCACCGGAGAGGGATTCCACCCTCCGGCAGGGTGCCGGAACGGGTCTAGATTGGTTTTTGGTGGCTACGGAGGCTTCTGGCAGCGGAACTCCCGATCTAGGTTATTTTCTGGAGGTTTCTATATTTATAGGAATTTTTGGCGTCGGTCTCACGTCAAGAAGGTGCCCGAGTCGTCCACGAGGCAGGCCCACGCGCCCGCCGGCGCCGGGGGGGGGGGGGGGGGGGGGGGGTGGGCGCGCCCCCCACCCTCGTGGACGCCCCTGGACTCTTCTAGCCCAACTCTTTTACTCCAAGTTCTTCTTTTGGTCCATAAAAACTCGTCAAAAATTGGCACGGTAATTGGACTCCGTTTGATATTCTTTTTTGTAAAACTCAAAAACAAGGAAAAAACAGAAACTGGCACTGGGCTCCAGGTTAATAGGTTAGTCCCAAAAATCATATAAAATAGCATATAAATGCATATAAAACATCCAAAGTTGATAATAAAATAGCATGGAACAATCAAAAATTATAGATATGTTGGAGACATATCATCTTCCATGGCCATGAACGGATCCGCCTTGTCCTCCTGAGCATTTTGATAGGTCGCCCGTCCCGAACGGTGGCCGGACTCGCCGACAGTGGCCGTCGGGATGGCCACCTCCCTCGGCCCAGCACACTCCTGAGCGGGTGGTTGAAGACGGTCAGGGCCAGGCGGGCCCCTCCCCGCATGACCCCACATGTCGGCGACTGGAGAGGTGCTACCTCAGATAAGTGGAAGTGCATTTTGCCAGACTATGTTTTTGTGTAGTGAAAGCGTACTATGATATATCTTGCGCTAATACGCTTTCACTATTGCAGAGACGTATTCCAGAAAATACGCCTTCTGTTTTCCAGCCACCAGCCGAATCGGTTAAATAGTGGATGTTCACCCGTTAGCAACAGAAAAGCATATATTTTTATTTGTTTTTCTGCTAACGAACGAACGACTGTATCTTTTTAACCGTGACTCCAATTGAGGTGATTCCAACGCCCACATTTTCATGCCCGTTCTATTCTTATCATTTTCATGATGTGTTCACATTCTAAAAATGACCTTATTGCCCTTGCCCCTAATCAGCCCCCTCCGAGGGAGAACCCTTTCCAGCGATTCCTTCCGCGAGCTTTCCGCACTTCTCCCTGGTGAATTCTTCATCTCCAGGCGAACCATGACAACCACTTGCATGATTGCATGCAGTAGCCATGGTTTTCTACTTGAACATTTAATAACTGCCGGTTTGCTTTGCTACCGTTATCGGTGTTTCGATAATGTTTATAGTTTCATGTTCATCTTCATGACCTATTTGGATGCACCTGGTTATCATCTATTCTTGCTAGTATTACTTTCGTATGTCATGCTTGGTAGTAGTACATGCTGGTAGTAGTGATGTTCGTTCGGATGCATGCTTATCGGTTGTTATCCAGTACTGTTGCTATGCATGTTCTGTTGCATCTAGTTGGTTACCTGCTTACGTGGTAGCATTATTGATATGTTCTTGCTTGGTATTTATTGTTGATGCTAGTGGTCATGTTATGCTATGAGTAGTGTTATACTTGTGATATTCATGCTCGTCAGTATGCCATGCTCATTTGGATATATGATTTATTGTTGTTGACATGCTTGATGACTATGTTGCACCCCCATGCATATGTTGATATCATGCATTATAGTTGCATCATGTTGGCTCAGCTTATTGCATTAAAGTCTAACCGGAAAATAATCAAACTTGAACAACTGTTGGCTGAGTCATGGTGCCACCAAATCGAGATGACCAGTGCAGCCACACTGCCTTATGGAGGTCCTAACTGGGTCTATTGTCATGCCTCCTGCCGGTGCCTCCAACGAGGGAAGGTTATGGGCGCACGCTACCTTGGCCAGGTAGGCGGACATAAGCCTTGTGAGCCCGAGTTTGGCTATGTGCACTTGTCCCCGTTTGGGACTGTTGATTGTTTTGCCACGACGGTGGCCGTTGGATGTCATTGGTTGACATCGAGGCCACCTGGGACTTAGCACAAAGGGGATTTGTTGGAGTGGCTGGGAGAGTGTGATGGCAATACATCGGTTTTGTCAGAATGCCATTGGTCCACTAGAGTGGGAGTGCGAGGCCATGGGTTCCATGGTGTAGGTACAGTGTACTAACCTCTGCAGAGTGTGTATTAAATGTATCGATAGTCGCGCCGGTGGATATGGGCCCAGTTCGTAGTCGGTCACACTATGAGTCAACAGTAATAATAATAACTTGATTAATAACAACCCTGGTTCGATGATGAGAAAGAGGTTTGTTGTGATCAAGAGAGGATCACGGAGGTATCGTGGATACCGAAGTTGGTTGGTCTTTATGTGATCGTGAGAGGATCACCGTGGTATCGAGGATACCGAGTTGTTGGATGTTTGTGGTCTTATGCGAGAGTCAAGGATAAATGTCAAGCTCCTTGTGGTCATGTAATGATTGCTACGGTATTGTTAATACCAAACTTGATTGAATGCTAAGATGATCGTGTGATGTCCGTGATGGTAAGTTTGCGCATATGATGGTTACGAGGTAACCCGAGCAGAGTAATTTGGTGCATGATAGTGTCATCATGTTGCATGCTAGTATCATCATGTTCATATGCTCATACCATGCTCGTATTGTTCTAGCTGTATCATGTTCATCTTATCCATACTATGATTGATCTGATAGTATCATGTTAATCCTTGTTAACCTATAATTGCCATGTTGTTGTCTGTTCTGATTGCTCTTGGTTGCTGTGAGTTTGCAATTACATTCAATGTACTGACTTGGCGTGTCATGCCAGTTTGCAGGTCATGCCGGATTTGATTGCTTGATCCCTTGTTTGCGAGCTAGGATAAGTGTTCCAGTCAGAGTCCCTGCGGGGTGGAGTTCATCACCGTCATCGCTGTTCCACTGCTAGAGTTATTCCGCTGCTTCGTGTTGTTCTGCTGCTTGCATGGAGCAACCGTGGTAGGCGTAGTGTCGCCATGCCGATGTAATCCCCTTGTATCCATATAGATTGTATTAAAGAGCTAATTTGTTTTATACTAAGCAGTGTTGTATTTCAAAAGACTTCTCCTCACTCTCTGGGCTGGAATACGGGACGTTCCGATTTCTCTGAGCCGGGACGCCACATCTAGCAATTAGTCATCACCTACAGAACAACTAGGCAGTGTCGCCAAGCTTATTTTCTCTCACTGGATTACGCGGGAGACGCGACACCAGAAAGGACGAAGCAGGAGGCCGGCGCTAGGCGGTCGATCACGACATGGCAATCGCCTCGTGTCTGTCGTGGACCTGTTTTCCTGCATGGCCATTTGGCCATCCAATGGCTCTTCCTATCCCTCGACTTCTCTCTTGTCCGATTCTTCTCTTCTGCATGCGCGACGCGACGGGAGAGCAACGCAGGCCCCAAACGGCGGATTCATCGCACAGTTCTTGCTCGCAGCGTACAAAATGTTCTAACAGTACCAGACAGCAATTGTGGTTCGGCACAAAAATGTCATTTGCGAGGTACGTGGACTATTCGGCGGCCAGACGTGGCCGTCTGGACTTTGTAACAAAGTGGAGTACTCTGGAAAAGACAGGGCATAGATGGTCCATTTTACGTAGCTTAGCTGAAAGCAACTCTCTAGCTGAAAGGCATCATAGGGGTGCTGCTGTTGTCCAACGTTCCCAGTTGTCCAGATTTTGACTTGATTATAATTGCATGGGTGAGGTGGATTCTGACCGAAATAACGGGCAAAAAGAGAGGACATTTACCGCGTTGATTAAACACTCTTTCTTTGCAAACGCAACTGGTTGCAGTAGCGGGCTGTTCTCCCGTATGTCCGTGGAATTGCCTTGGATTGTTTTGTTACGGCGGTGGTGGACCCTGTCTTCAAAGCTCTCCTCCAGAGTCGGAGATGCGCTGCCCTTGGTGTAGATGGATGAGTTTGGCGGGGTGTTCTAGTGTTTCCACACGACCTCTACAGTACGAGTTGGATCGACGCTCATCTTCGATGAAGTTGGAGTCCCTTGCTCGGAGATTAGGGAGAACCATTACGTTTGTTGGAGAGAAGTTATCACGATAACGTTGGAGTTTTTCTTGATGAGGCTCTCTTTATTGAGGTGTTTTAGATATAATGTGTGTGCCGCTCTACAGTTTGTGACTATTTTAGCCCGGTTTTACGAAAATTAATATCTTCTACTTTATTAAAGGGCAAGGCATTTTTTATGCATCTGTCTGAAATATGTACAGCTAAATCATGGACTGGCGTACTAAATATTTATATCCTATTGCAACGCATGTGCAATTATCTAGTATTTTAAAAAATAAAAATGGTGGGGATCAACTAAATCTTGATATGATAGGATAATTACCACTACATTTACCAATTTAGTAATATGTGGCATATAACTCGCATTTCATTGGTAAAATTGACAAGTTAGATTGACACAGGACCTATATTTTTGCTCTAAAAGTTGGAAGGGGAGTAGTAGATTATATATTTAACTAGATGATACCCAGCGCATTTCTGCGGGAATCGGTTACAATATATTCCAATGAGATTTAATTATGTGAAATATAAATAATTAAACTAATAACACATGAACTAAATGTAAAAATATTTATGACTTATTATATTTGATTATGTATAGTTTTAAGTATTTATTGAATATAAGTAAGAGAATAGAACGAAAAATATTTTTCCATGCATGATTGCATGTGGTGGTGAATTTTTTCCCGTGCATGATGGCGTGTTGAGGTGGGCCTTAGAGCATCTACAACCGTAATGAGCTATTTGTTGCCTTATACGCCCGCAGGCGTGTTCCGTCGTGTCCGCTGGCAGTGCCCAGGCATAAGGTCATTTGCCTCCTCCACAACCACAAACCCTCAAAGTGGATACTCTATTTCATACAAGCACATGCATCCTACTTAGATAATGGAAATATCATGAAAATTATGCAATTCGGACATCGAACATGCATTTAGTTCATCCAAAAGGGTCGGCGAAGTTCAAATTCAACCTAAAACGAAGTTAAAACAACTAAAATATTAACATAGCTAGGGTGCCGGCCGGAGTTCACCACTTCTTGGGCAGGCCATACCCTTGAGGTCGGCGGCGCAGTGGTCCATCAACTCCATGTAGGCGTCTGCAGCGGGAGGATTGTCGTCGTCGTCCGTGCTGGTACCGCTCTCCGACAACGAGTAGATGTAGTCGGAGAGGCGGAGGAGGAGGTGTCGCTGCTCCTTCGCGTGGTGGGCCACCTTTGCCTGGGCGGACTCCTTCTCCCTCGCGAGGTGCTTGGACGCCTCGAGCCTGATCCGGAGTGCCTTCGTGTTCTTCCATCAGAAGCGCCGCGCGTCAAACTCCGTTGTGGTCAGCAAGCATCCAAGCGTGCCCATATCCGCCCCAAATATGGCTTGGACATTAGGTTGCCGGTCAGTTGAGTCGTCTGGGCCGGATATATACGGGGCGCCCGGTTAGGAGTTCACCACTTCTTGGACATTAGGCAGCCTGTCCGGACGTTTTGGGACGGATTTCAGGGCTTCGGTTATAGATGCTATTATTCCATCCATAATTGTATGATGCTGTTATATGTTTACATGTTGAGATAAATAAGTTAGTGCGAGGCAGCAAGTGAGCACTTGCGTGATGCTTTGAAAGGCGGGAAGGGGAAGAATAGAAGAGGGCGGATACTAGTCCAGTAGCTAGCCGGTGAGAGAGAGGGGTGCCATCTTGTCCAACGAGGGAGATGGTGTCCCGCAACGACACTGGATTGGATAGCGTACTGCATAGCTTGCAATCTACCACTGATCCTCATAGGAAAATAGATCGCAGCTTCATCAGCGGAGGCAAGCCGATTATCCAGGTGGTCCCGGCGTTCCTCCGCAGCATCAAGAACGTGGAGCGGCTCTTCTCGCCGGACATCATCGCCATCGGCCCATACCACCGCGACGAGCCGCGTCTGCAAAGCATGGAAGAGATCAAGAAGATGGCAGCCAACGAGTTCTGCTGCAGCTCCACCGCTCACCAGGTCCGGGATTTCTATCTCAATGTTCAGGAGGTGGCCGAGCAAGCTCGGGAATTTTATGCCCACGACGTCGGCATGAACGACAACGACTTCACGGCGATGCTCTTCTTCGACGGCTGCTTCCTCCTGCAGTTCATGACCATGGTGGCGCTCGACCGTGGCCCGCAGAAACTCTGGAAGATGCCGCAGCTGAGCGAGAACTGGATGCAGCGCATCTCGCGCGACATCCTCCTGGTGGAGAACCAGATCCCCTGGGTGGTGCTGGAGGCCCTGATGCGCCTCAAGCACGTCCTCGTCGACCGCTACATCGCCGACACCATCAGCAACTTCGACGTGAAGGGAGCGAAGCCGCAGGTGGACTGCGAGGGAGCCGACAAGTACCAGCCGTTCCACCTCCTCGACCTTGTTCGGCACCGCCAGATCGGCCCCTTCCGGAGCCGAATGGTGGCCGTCGCCGACGAGGCCGAGGCCCCGCGGCCGATCCTCAACATCTCCTCGGCCCTGGAGCTCGCCGAGGTCGGCGTCCACATCACCGCGGGGAAGACGGCCCGCCTCTCCGACATGGGCGTGGGGAAGAAGAACCCCCTCTTCGGCAACCTCTGGCTCCCGCCCGTGTACCTCAGCGAGCTGACCATGTCGCTGCTGATCAACATGGCGGCGTTCGAGATGCTGCAGGGGGGCACGTCGGACGCGGACTACGGCGCGAGCTCGTACATGCAGATCATGGCGGTGCTGATGAACCGCGAGGACGACGTCCGGGAGCTGCGCGCGAAGCACATACTGTACCCGGTGTTCAGTGATCAGGAGACGCTCGGCTTCTTCAAGTCCGTCTGCCCGTACCTACGGAAGGGAGGACAGTATGATCGCGTCCTGCAGCGACTCAGCAATTACCAGCAGGACCGCATGGTGAGGATCACCCTGCACAAGTTCGTTTACAACAACCTCAAGTACCTCCTCACTTCTGGGTCGGCCTTTGGCTTGCTCATACCCATCCTCAGGGCCGTCCTCTCCCTCAAGGACGCCAACCGGAGCGCTCCGGGTGCTCCACCGCGCGCACTCTGACAGAGGTTGTAGCTGGTGCATTCAGTGCTAGATGTAGTGGTAGTAACCATTCTTCTTGTTGTCTTCGTCGTCTGTATCTTCGTCTTGTTTTTTTCTTTTTTAGAAAAGGAGGATATATCCCCGGTCTTGGACGATGTATCTTCGTCTTGTAAGTTGCCTCGTGCAGCGCTTGGTGCTCACACAGTCAACTAATGTACGTTTTCCTTTTGTTTTGCTGAGCTAGGTCTTTGTACTCCTGTCATCCTGTGTTAAGCCTTACTGTTGAAACACAGACAACAACAGATCCTGCAAACTCAATTTTATTCAGTTTTAGTTTTCTTTGACAGCGGAAAGCAGCCTCATCGATTGGAATAGTTATTAGAGAGAACAGCTTGTGTTAGATCGATTCGCAAAAAAAAAAGGGCTTGATCCTAATTAAATTGTAGGAATTTCAGTACGATTTTTGCAGGAATCTAATACTTTGAGATTATTCTTTTTTTAGATTATTCTTAAGGGTTGCCTTAATTCCAAAGAATGGTGGCACTCAAATCATGCGGATTGGATTCATATGCCTCAGTCCCATAGGAATGTGAGCATCCAACACAACATCTTTTTAAAACTTGGTCGCACAGGATCGAGGGAGCCTTTCCCGTGTTCCATTCAAACGACTACCCCGGCGGTTTCTTGTGTTTTGCCTACTAGTAAAAATGCACGTGCAACACACGTCTTGACAAATATAAATGTTAGTAACCACTATAAATGTTAATAACTACTCCCCCTGTCTTAAAATGTAGAACTTTTTTGTGCTTAATCTAGACCAAAAATTGACTTATATTTTGAGCAAGAGAGTACTATATTATTTGATGTACATTTTCTAAAAATTTAATATTTCTTAACTACAATAACAATCGAGCACACAATATTAAAGCATTATATATTCCACGCACTAAAATATTAGGAATATCTTTCAACAAATTTGTTTGAAACAAATGCCCCACTAAATATTTTCAGGCATTGTTGAAACCCTACCGGTGCAATGTTCATATCATCATATATCATCTAGTCCAACACATGGATAAAATCGAGCTGTCCATTTGCACAGCAAGGTGGACCACCAGTTCCTGTACATGCTTATGCTTCTTTAGATCCAGATTCAATCAAAAAGAGAAGTTTCCACTGTACATGTAACAGGGCAGAGTGTCAAAAGTTTAGAAATGGGGATAACAATCATAATCAAAAGAAACTTAAAAGAAGATAATCAGATTGTTTTGTTTTACACATTGGTGACATTTATTTGGGATTAATTTAGCACAAGAGAAATTGCTTTAAGATGATGGGTGGAAATTACTCTAAACATATAAAATCAAGAGGCAGCAAGAGGGCAATCCAAATATCTTTAGAATATGTCAGTGAAATTGCAACTACTTATAACCGACTCACAAAACATGTCAATAAAAATTGCAAGGCCTGCAAAATATCATGTATAAGCAGAACAATCTCTCGTTTCATGACCAGAAAATAAGACTGTCATATGATGGGATTAAGGTAATAAATGGCGTCAAATACTTTGATAACAACATGGCACGACAAATACTCTGATAACAACATGGCACGACGTGGAACTGTTTACCTGCTTGGCTGCTCGATCATTTTCAATGCAGTATCAGTGTGCTCCAACCAAATAAATTGTTATTAAGCTCTGCAAAGACACCTCTTCTGTAACACTCAAGAGAATAAAGTAAGTCAAAAATAACAGATAAAACAAATAATGTGGTAAAAATGAAGCAATTCTTGGAGAAAAAATGCGTACTAAATGTTGTGATGCCACTCAAATTGTATTTTTAAAACCAAGACACCATAGTGGCCATGTTCTTGCATAGAGTAACATGCCCTGGATCCCTCCTCACAAGCATATATGGCAGGAGATCTTGGCGAGCATGTACCCCCGCAACGCCATCCGCGTTCCAAAGAGGCTTTTAAAAAGTAGTTGTTGGGTGGTTCATACGAAACTTATCCATCTGTGCAATTTCTTATGTCTAAGGCACATCTAGATTTGCACAAGTTATTGCACATCTAAGTGACTCAATGAAGCATAAAAAGAAAAAAATCTGCACGAATCTCCGGGTAAATTCAATGACATACGAATTAGATGTGCAACCCTCTCCTCACGGCGCCGCTGGAGGCATCACCGGGAAAAGCCCTGGTGGCGCGGCGGTGGCGGGACCCCTCGGTCGCCGTTCTCAAGAGCGAGGGCGGCGCTGCTCCAGGCGGTGATGTTGCAGGAGGGTGGTGGTTGGCCGTGGCTGGGCATGCTCGGCTCAGCTGGATTTGGTGCTCAGTCAGGCGCCGCTCGACGAGCGGTGGAGGCTCGATCTCGGGGCGGCGGCCCCGGGACGGTGTTGGGTGACGACGACTATGGTGTTCACGCGGGCGAAGCAGTGGCCGTGGTATGCCGGCTGGTCCAGCCGGTCTTTGGTCGTGGGGTGCGGCTGCTGGTGAAAACCATGACTGACTGCGATTGGGGTGACGCTGGCGGCGGTCACGGGCGTCGTGGCCCTGTTGAGGGCGTCGTCGCTGTAGCTCGTCTCCTGACTGAGTTTCCGGCCGTGGAGACTCGTGGATGGCGCTAGTCCAAGATGGTGGCTGACGGTGTTGCCGGGGCGGCGGCCCCGGGTTCGGTGGTGGCGATTTCGGCCAGGGGGTGGTGCGTGTCTGGCCGCGGTGGATCGTGGTTTCCCGTGGCCAGAGTGAGGTCGGTCTCGGCAGAGGTGGTAGTTAGTGGGCGGCGGTCGGTGGTGGCAGGTGGTCGGCACATCTCCGGGAGAAATCGTTGCTTCGGTCTTCACCGGAGCCGACAACGGCGGCGCCTGCGGGTGCGGCGATCTTTCTTGGAAGCGTCGTCCTGGAGGTGCTCCTCCTTCTACCCATGGTTTTGGCTCCGGAGGGAAACCTCAGATCTGCTGGATCGGGCGATGGAGGCGTCGCGTCTTTCTCCTCCTTGGGGGCATCGTCTCGGAGCCGGCAATGACTGAGAGACTGGTGGATGATGGCATCTTCGTCGTCGATAGCAGCATCTTCGCCGCGTGGTTTGCTGAGGCGGGGCGCTGGTTTCTATTTGGCAATGATGATGGCGTCGAGAGGATCTTGGGTCGTGGTGTGGTCTTCGGTAGTCGGTTCTTCCCGGCGTGTCCGAGGTGCTCTTCCGTGGTTGCTTGGTTGCTTTGAAGTCGGAGCTGCGTTGGAGTGAGTCTAGGTGGTGACGATGACAGACACTCGGTGGTCATTTGCGGAGGGCACGGTCGGCGCAAGTCCTGCATATTTCCCTTCTGTTGCTCGTCGTCGAAGTCGGAGATGTCGGTTGCTTGCGCGTGTGGCCATTTGTTGGCATGTGCCATCGTGGATTCTGTTCCATGTCGGTGGCCAGGTTGGCCGGTGGTGCCCATGTCATGTGGGTTGTGTTGTATCGATTTTACCCTGTTTTTCCATCAATTAACCGGGCAATTCTCTTCTTCTTAATCAATGAAAATGGCAAGTCTTTTGCCTCGTTTCAAAAAAAAACTTAGGGCACATTTAGGTGTGCTTTAGAAAAAATGTTTTTTATATTGATACATGTACACATGCAAATTTCAATAAACAATATCTAATTTCCTTATTTGTACTACACTTTCCCATGTAACATTTCCGCTTGTCAATTCTTCTGAAGAAACTGGCTCGACTTATGTTACAAGATTCAAAGGAATGCAGTCATCATATAGAGAAGCTCCAAACTACACATGGCAGCCTGAATCTAAATATGTCGAGCTACACGTTTAATTCTCTCCATCCTTTTGGCCGTGATTTGGATGCAAGTTTGTTGGGAAAAATCGTTAACATAACTCTAAAATTAGTTGAACTCTTTTCAGTGCGCATATTAAATTAATTATGTGCAATGTTTGTCGAGCAAGCTGCATTTTTGTTGTGAAATGTTGTAAAATTTCAGAAAGACATGTGAACTGGTTATGCAACATTTAAGAATTTGTGAACATATGTGTGGAGTGGATCTCAAATTCCATTCAAATTTCTCCGGGATAATTTATTTTTTTTCATAATTTTACGTGAAATGGTGATCAATGGATGTATAATTCATTTTTCCTGCAATAGTTATGAAATATGCTGGATTCAATATAGTTTTCATAAAGCATTACTAAAATGCATTTGATTTTGTTGAATCATGACTGAAACACATTTGAATTCTTGAAAATGCATTTTAAATTAATTAATCTATGTACTACGTTGAAAATCTAAATCAAACATTTGAAATGTTTTCAATCTTGTTTTTCTGCCAAATTAATATTTTACAAAATTGGAAATTTTAATGATTTTTCTAATTATGAATCCCGTCAAAATTTAATCATGAAGAATGTAAAGATTGAATGCAATGCAATGCACCAAAATCTGTTGAGATGATTTTTAGTACAAAAATATGTTGAGGTGAGTCTCAAAGCAGACGGCCCTAATTTACTTTATTGTATAACTAGACGGCTAAAATATGCATACTAGTTTGGAAGAGGATATGTCTCACTTCTAGTGAGATCGGCTTCCTACACGTTAGTTCATTCTTCTTCTATGGTTTCTCGTTCGTTCTTTTCTTGGGTTTTTTTTGTTCATATTTTCTTAAAAATTAAAATGCATACATTCCAAAATTTAAATTTAATTTAAAAACAGATGTGTCTTCCGTTTTAAAAAAATGTTTCTAAAATTTAAAAAGAATGTTCGTGTAATTCAGAAAAAATGTTTTATACTCTAGTAAAAATGTACGTTACATTTTTTTAAAGTCCACGTGTTTCAAAAATATGTTCATCAGTTTTTTTGAAATGTTTTTACAATGGGAAAAATGTACGTGTAGTTCAGAAAATCGTTTAACACATTATTCAGAAAATATATTCAAAACATGTATTTGAGAAAAATGTTAATCATGTGTTTGAAAACTGTTCAGTGTGTATAAAAAATGTTTCAGATCTACATGAAAAAATGTGCAATGTGTGTTGAAAGATAATAGATGGAAGGAAAGAGAAGAAAATACTAAAAAAAGAAAAGAAATAGAACAAAACCGAAAAACAGGGAAAATTACATAAAATCGAAAGTAAAAAAAGAACAGAAGGTTCTAAAATCAGTTCAAACCAGTCCATTACCTTACTACTGATGTTTAACCCCAAATTAGTCCATAGCATTAGACCGGCCCATTTAGTGGAGCACCAGATGCTAAAGCAAAGTATCTCTCATAATAGGCGGGAAATAGTGTGGGAGATACCCCTTGGTTCC
Source organism: Triticum urartu (assembly GCF_003073215.2). NCBI lineage: Eukaryota > Viridiplantae > Streptophyta > Magnoliopsida > Poales > Poaceae > Triticum > Triticum urartu. The sequence continues at coordinate 715,449,390 of NC_053024.1, read as the reverse complement.
TGGGCACCCAGTAACTATGTTGCACGGATACTTGGATACGTACCGGATATGCGATACGGGGATACGCCTGATACGTCAATTTTCTAAAAGCATTGATACAGGGATACATTTATATATAGATGTTACATATATTAATTATTACAAATATGAAGAAAAATTTAAGGAGCTTCTAGGTCAAAGCATGCCTCAATACGATTACCCCTTTCTTTTCTTGCACTTAGTCCACTTTCATTAATTGGCAGTGAAATTTGCCTAGTTTGTTGTTCCAATCAATGCATCCGCACTCTCTTGCTCACCTTCCAATTGAACAAAAACATTGACAGTCTTGTTTTCATATGAACTCACGCCATGTTGGGAATCTTCAAAAGGTGTGCCTTTATTATTCAGGGGATTTCACGTCGAAAGAGGGGTTTCAGGTATCCAAAACGTATCGCAGAAGTATCCTAGGAGTATCAAACATTATTTTCTTTTTTTAAAATCAAAATATCGAGGGATACTTACAGGATATGTATCGGGCACTATCGGGGCAATATCCGGCTGGATACGTGCACTTTCTAAAGTATCCGTGCAACGTAGCCCAGGAATTGGGGAAAAAAATAAGAATTACAAAAAAAAAGTCGGAAAAGTTTAGAATTTTTTTATAATAAACTTGACTTTCTTTTCCAATAGTATGTGATTTTGATCAACCAAAACCAAGCGTTGACTTTAGTGCAAAAAAACAATTTGATCAAAATAGTGTGAATAGTGTCTTGTATCTAGCAATAAATTTTTTTGTTTGCCCAGAAGTCAACGCTAGGTTTGGTTGATGAAAAATTACAAACTGGTATAAAAGAAAGTCAAGTTTATTCCCAAAATAGTTCTGAACTTTTCTTATTTTTCTTGTAGTTATGAAAAAAATCCAATTCCAGGGTGTATATACACCCAAGAACCAGACGTCCGCACCCAAAATAGTATGCACTAGTTTAATCCTAATTAGATTGTAGGAAGTTCAAACGCCTTCTGCAGGATTCTAAAGGATGGCATTGGATCAAAAGAATTGCAGCACTCAAATTCATATGGATTGGATTCATATGCCTCGATCCTGTAGGAACTGGATGATACCCCGCGCGTTGCTGTGCGAATTACTTGTTATATTTTAGCACGATTTGAGTATATGAACATGAATATTTGGATGCATAATGGAATAGTTAAAGCTGAAAATACATTTATAATTAATACACATTTGAGTACTTTTGCATGCATGTTGAGGTGGACCTTTGCCCATTCATAATTGTGTAATGAGGTGGCATAGTTGCATGTTAAGATAAATATGTTAGCAGATATCAAGTATTTATAGTTATATATAGGATGTGAGCATCCAATCCAACATCAATTTAAGAGTTGGTCATGTAGGATTTGGGGTGCTTTTCATGTGTTCACAATGACTACCCTGCAGTTTTTGTTTGCCTATTCATGTGCTCACAATCCTGTGATCCAAAGATGCTCTTATAGTAGTTTTTGGATCCTTAAGATGTAACTTATCCCATGAGTGCTTCTCTAAGTACATACATACATACATACATACATACATACATACATACATACATACATACATACATACATATACAGATTTTAATAAACAAGAACAAATTACCTTATTTGTACTAAATTTTCCCACATAACATTTTTGCTTGTCATTTCTTTTAAAATAGCTGGCTCAAGTTCTGTTACAAGATTCAAAGGAATGCAATGGTCATCTGACAAGCTCCAAACCACACATGGCAGCCTGAATTGGAATATGTTGAGCTACATGGTCAATGGACATATAGAGAAGCTCCATATAGAACCCCTCTGGCTTGTCCCTGATTTTGGATCCAAGTTTCATGGGGGAAATGGTTAACATAACTATAAATTGGTTGAACTCTATCCTATGCGTATATATAATTAATTATGTGCAACATCAGTGGAGCAAGATGCATTTTGTTTGTGAAACATTGTTTGATATGTGAACTAGTTGTGCAACATTTTAGTATATGTGAACATGTGTGTGGAGTGGATCTAAAATTCCATTGAAATATGCCCCGAGTAGTTTTTTTCCAAGAAATTTGAGCGAAATGGTAGTTCAATAGATCTAAAATTCATTTTTTTGGCAATAGTTATGAAAAATGACTTAAATGCATTTTAAATGTTGAAATGCAATTAAGTATTTGTGAAATGTGTTGAATTTGATTGAATCATGATAGAAACACATTTGAATTCTTGAAAATGCATTCTAAATTAACTAAACTATGTACTACATTGAAAAAATTACTCAACGCCATGAAATGTTTTCTATCTCGTGTTTTCTCAAAAAAATGTTTTTTTTTCAAAATTAGGAATTTACTGATCTTTTTCATCATGGATCCCACCAAAAGTTAATCATGAAGCATCTCAAAAATATTGAATACAATTCAATGCATGAAAATATATTGGGGTGCTTTTTAGAACAAAAATATGTCGATGACTCTCAAAATAGACGAACCTATTTTATTTTGTTTTACAACTAGACAGCTATAATGTGCACACTAATTTGAGAGGGGATATCTCCCGCTTCTAGCGAGACTGAAGGAGGTCTCACCTCACGGGTGCCCCCCGTCCCTACTATTGGGACGGCCCAAGTAGCTTCTACATGTTAGTTCATTTTTGTATTTTCTCATACACAAAACAATATAGATTTGGCATGGATTTTTGCGTTTAGTTCATAAATTCCATATTACTTTTGAAATATGTTTTTGCATGGATCGAATGATGTAGAGGGGAGGGGGGGAGGGGGAGATACGGTGGGCCATGGCAAAAACATGGCAATTTCATACACAAAAATAATGTAGTTTTGCCATGGATTCCTGTGTTTAGTTATAGCTTTTTTTTTCTCATCCAAACATGACAATTTTAATTAAAATACTATGAAATTTTTTGATATGATTCTGCCATGGAATTTTTCTTGTTCATATTTTTTTTCAATTTCTTGTGTTCTGTTCACACACAGCAAATTTCACATACATTTTTTGGAAATTTAATTAAACATATCATGGCATTTTTAAATATGAATCTGCCATGGCAAATTTTTGTTTGTTTTTGTTCATTCTTTTCATCTCCTGGTAATTTTTTCCATGTCTTTTTTTAACATACTTATTTTTCCATGCAAGTAGAGATTTTTTGAAAAATGGCATAGTTTTTAGTGTTGGCCGAATGGCATATTAAAGCTTTATCTCCTTATATTTCATTTCCATATCTAATTTTATCATGTATGATTTTTTGGTATTGTATTAGACATTCACAAATTGGTTCTAATATAAGATAGGCAATTATTACTGTACACTACATGGCAAAATACAATCCGCGTTTGGTCTTTTTGTTATTTTTTTGTTTTTGTTCTGGGCCAAAGGGCTCGGAAAGATCCTTTCTGGTGTCAGGTGTTTGGGTTGCAGGACGATTCCTATCTACTGAAATCATTCGTTCTGGGAAAGCTCCATACCGAATGTTTCATTCGGTCTGGGAACTTTCCAGACTGAACGTCAGGTGGATATCGGCGTCCTAGAAAAACATAGAAATGAAAAAAGACATAAAAATACACGGTAGGTACCAAAATCGGTCCGAACTAGTCCATCTTTTCCTAATAATAAAGGAGTTGTTGCTTTTTCCCGCACGTCACAAAAATTGCCCCTGAAATTACAATAAATTACCCACTATGCCACCTATAAGTAAAGAAAACGATTGATTTTTTTTCCTAGAAGTCGCCGTCGGTTACGGTTGTTATATGGCGCTACCCTCAAATTATAGCACCGCGCTGACCAACGCCTCAGTACCCGCACCGGAGACCGGGGTTCGATCCCCTGTTGCACCCATTTTCTCCCTTTTATTGTCTTATATAGCAAGCGCGTCTTATATAGCAAGGCGTCAGGTGCGAGTTGTGACGCTCCTTGTTTTTCTCGTTTTTTTCTTTTCTTTTCTTATTCCTGTTTTTGTTTTTCTTCTTTAAATTAATTCAGGATTTCCAAAAAATCTAAATTAAAAAAATGAATTAAAAAAGACAAATCATAAAATGTTTGTTAATTTTAAAAAATTTCGGGAAATCATAAAATGTTCGTGATTATAAAATTGTTCACATATTACAAAACATTTCATGATTAAGAACAAAATGTTCATGAGATTAAAAAAGGTTCACAGTTTTAAAAAATGATACTGTATTCAAAATATATTCGGGAATTTGAAAAAAAAATCCATGAAATCTTATGAAATGTTCACAAAAAATCGAAGAGATCCGTAAATAACGAACAAAACGAACCATTGCTTACATAGCGTTGTTTTTTAGGGATCTGTGGATGTCGTTTTATTATTTTATTTAAACATCGCCCGCTCGGTAAAAAGAAAAGGTTTACGTGTTATGTACAACGCCGAGCCCAAAAAAATTGACACAACTTCCTATGAGTTAGTTTTTGTAAGCTATATGAAAATGACTAAATGTCTAATTTGCCTCCATACATAACTATGTTTTTCTGATACCATAGTTTTACTGGTCATGGAAAATATCACGACGCTAGGTGAAGGCGAGACACATCATTCATTAGTATAGCGTAGACAGGGTCCATCAATGCAGTTTGCTTAGCCAAAATATATATTTCGTTGTGGGCTATAGGAAATCAAGTCTTGATGAGACCATCACACATTCAGTTTTTGAAATGAGTCTATTTTTCATACCGAGGTCGATCCGTGTTGCAAATGAACACCTCATCAAATCAGATTGAAAATAAAAGAAACCATCAATAACCACACATGCATGCCTCGGCAAAAGATTGCAAGGAAAAAAGAAAGTTGATGTTTATCTTATGCCGAGAGAGAGAGAGAGTTAATGTTTATCATGATTATTGGGTTAGGGGCGTGGGTCGTATTATTTTCTCCCGTTGCAATGCACGGGCTCTTTTGCTAGTAATAACTAGTAGAGTGCCCGTGCGTTGCCACGGGCTCTTGAAAAAGTTTACAAGAGTTACATGTTAAATTTCACATGCACAAACATAATTACTGAATAATTGAAGTCCATTTTGCAATGAAAATTGATAACGAAAAAACATATTTGACATTATTAGGAAAATATGTTGATTAAAGAATTGTACTAACACAAAATTCGGGGAAAACAACAAACTATAATGTTCATATATAAGTAAATAGTCATATGAAAATTATTTAAATTATTTATATAGGCCATGGAAAACTGTCCAACAAAAGAAAAAAACATGCAAACAAACCATCTTCAACCAAGTAATTTGTTTTTTCTCTCAATTTTATTGTGATACCCTTAGTATATGAAAGGTAAGTATAAAAAATATTTATTTTTATGAACCATAATATCTATGTTTTTTATCATAAATTCCTACACATGCGAGTCTAGCATTTCTATCGTTGAGCAAAATTTGCACACAAGACCCAAATTAGCTATCCACCACGGCCCAACCACCACCAAAACTTAGCCGCTAAAAATAACTATAAAAGAAATTACCTTATCCACATTATTTTTTTGAGGGATTACAGTATACCTGGACAAATGGGCCGGCCCGACACGGCACGGCCCGGCAAGGATTACACGGGCCAGGCATGACACTTCCTGGCCAGGCACACGTGCTGGCCTCCCCGGTCCAGGCACGACAAAGTTGCCTCACTTGCTGGCTCGACGGCCCACCTGCACTACTAGGGAAAACCTTATACACAGAAGTTTATCAGTAGCGCAGTTTAAAAGTGGGCGCTACTGCTAATTAGTAGTAGCGAGGGGGTATAAAAACTGCGCTACTACTAAGTTGATAGTACTAGCGAGGGGTATAAATCCGCGCTGCTACTAAGTGGTCTCCAACAATGCCCCCGGGATAGGCCATAGTAGTAGCGAGGGATATAAAACCGGCGCTACTACTAAGTAAGTAGTAGTAGCGCAGGTAATACCCCCACGCTACTACTAAGCGTGTCCAGCCCACCACGAACTCACATGTTCATCGGTCCACCCCACCCCGGCTCTTCTCCCCGCCGCCTCCACCACCGACCCTTTCGCAGTGGTTGGCCTCCCGACCCCTCCCTATCTTCTCCCGCTAATCCCCCCATTCCCCTCACCGCCGCCGCCGCCGCCGTCGTCGGCTGCCCAAGGTGAGACCCCAGCGCCCATCTCCTCCTCACCTCGCGGCTCTACTCTCTCGCCGCAGCTTTTAGTCTGATCGCGTGGCACGCGGGCGCGCGGGTCGATGGTCGGAGAGGAATGGTGCGGTGCCGTCGATCTGTCCTTCATGTGGATTCGCTGGCTGCCGTCTTGGTCCCATCCACGGGTTAGGACAGATTTTCCCGGCGGACGGGTAGGCAGGCGTCGGAGGGGTATACGCTCGTGAGATTCGATCTGGCCGCTTCTTCGTCGTTCAAGGTGGATTGGGGGTCGGTAGGTTAGGACGAATCGGCAGGTGCTGGATTTGCGAACTCGCGGCTGAGCCATGGCTATGCTTCTTGGCTGAAGAGCACACGCGGCCTGAGTAGCCGGTGACTGGACACTGCCATGCCTCGTGCTCTGCTTCCACAGCTAGCTCTAAGTATTGCTATATTGGTTTTTCTACCAGTAGTAGGTGCTTTCTTTGTTCTGCAGCTAGGATTTCAGTAAAAAAATGTTTAACCTTCAGTGAAAATGCACAGTACCAAGACTTTGTTCTGCAGCTGGCACGCCGCATCCGTGGTGAGAGGGCCTAAGGCTGCTCTGTGCGTGTCGTCATCTTAGCCAGTTGTGTTAATCGGTGAAAATGTGTCTACTAGTGTTTGTTTGTGCCATGGTGGATGTAGTGTGCCTGATCTGATGTCACCATCTTGCTGTCATCAGTAATTTAAATGAAAATGTTGCATTCTATTCTCGGATCTGTGCCTTTTGGTGTGAGCCTGTCATTGAATTTGATGCATGAATTGGTGCATTTGATTATCCCGATTCGTGATTTTTTTGCCGATTTTAGCTACTTTGTCCTGAATTGCTTCAAGTTTTTTGCTCAAATGATGCCTTGGCTGTATTAAATTTCTTAATCACTAGTAATCTTGTTGATTGCCTCTGAACCTGAATGAATAGCCTTGCTCGTTCAGTTCTGTGTGTCCAACTGTCCATATGATTTATGCTTTGCTGTTTTATCCTATTGTTCCTTTTGATCCCTGTGACTGTTGCAATCAACTCTCACCTGTACCATGATGCTAACTGGTAAATTAGGACAAGAGATGTTTCTATTTTAAACTGCTCATACTGTACATACTGTGATCATCTGATGGGTTTCTTGCACCTGCAATGACAGCGTCATGATGTTGTCAACGGTGTGGCTGAGGAAGAAGGTGTAACCAAATATGATGCAGGTGAAGCTGCTGCAAATCAGAAAGGTGAACACATGTTCGCCTGTATTAAGATATTTTCAGTAATTTAATGCTGAAATGATATCCTGTAGCGAACTGGGATTATGGTCTACCTCTTAAACTGTCTTTGATCTTGTCCATAATGCTTCCCTGCAGAGCAAAAAGGTTCAACAACCATGGAATCCTAGCTGAGGACGTGCGAGACTGGGATATAGCCAGTGACCGGGGACAAGGGCAGCATGCGCAGGTGCTTTCTTTGTTTTCAATCTAATTGTTGTGTGTTATTATCTTGAATACATTTCTCTTTTAATTTATTTTCAATCTTCCAAGCCTGGACATAGTTATTAACAAGTTTTCACTTTGTCGACTGGGTGCAGGGTGATCGACGAGGACTACTGCGGCCCGATGTGAGTCGTGCTCTTCAACTACTCGAAGGCAGACTTCACCGTGAAGCCCCGCGACCGCGTCATACAGATTATCATCCAGGTGATTGCGACGCAGGAGGTCCCCGGGGTGGAGGACCTCGACGCCACCGTCCGAAGGTCACCGAGGTGGAGGACGACGCCACCGTCCGGAGTTCCTCAAGGTGGAGGACCTCGACGCTTTGTACATACATCTAGAGAAGTGGTCTGGTTAGGTTGATGGTGAAACGCTAGGGAAGGTACCAACCTTTTGATGATGGTTGTGTGTGTCCTTGTGATCTTTTCGAGTTGAGATGTTGAATGTTGCATCCATGAACACTGCAAGTGTTAAGATGGTTCTGTGAAATTTATTTTGCACTGGATGTGTCTCTGATCCCATTCATGAATACTGCATCTATTTTTATTTTTTTAATTCCTAATTTGCTACTAGTAGCGTTAGGAAAAAAGTGCCCTACTAGTATTTAGGATACTAGTAGCACTGGTATTGTAGGCACGCTACTACTACTTCGTTAGTAGTAGCGCGAGTCTGTAATAGCAGTAGCACGAGTTCCTCCCACGCTACTACTAACTATTAGCTGTAGCGCGATACTAGTAGCACGGGTACCCGCGCTGCTAGTAGTCATTTTACCCGCACTGCTAGTAGCCTTTTCCCTAGTAGTGCTGGCACGCTGGCCTCTGGGCTCTCTGGCCACCCCTCGCCTTTCCCCTCCCCCCGCCACATCGCAACCCTAACCCCACTTACTCACCACTCTTTCCTCCACTCACTCACTTCCTCTCGCACTTTTCCCTCCCCCGCCGCATCGCCGCGTGCCTCGACGAGCCGGCGACCGAAGACTTCGCCCACCGCCACGACCAGGAGCGACGACTACTCCTCAACTCTGCGGCATGGTGTGCGCTGACCGTCCATCCCCAAGTCCCCAATGCTGCCACCGGCCGGACACATGACAGTGCTCGCGTCCGGCTCAAAGCACGCGCCGTCGTGGCCCGCCTCCCGCTACAGCAGCTGGCAAAGAAAGCGGAACGCCCCCGCGCCAGCGACATCGGCATCTCCATTGACCGTCTCAGCAACTGCTACCTTGACAGGTGATGGTAAGCCTGAGCTACCTGGGTTATCTGATTGAACATGCGTGGTCAGTATTTATTTAAATGGTTGAACCATGAATACGTACGTACAATCATACGTACATACCATGCATGTTAAGATGAAACATAAAACAATCTTACCATTTTTTTTTTGAGAAGAGGGGACGCAGATCAATTTTCCTCGGATGATCATCTCGTGTGGGTTCGTTTATCTGCCCCAGCTTGTGTTCTGACCTGGTATCGTTGCATTGTACCACCAGTTCCTTTCATGTATTTTTCTGCATCCCGTTGCTTAAAGCGTCACAACCTAAAATTAACAGATCAACAAACATGCCGTACGCTCTACACCAACATGAACACCCGTATGCATAAATTATGTCATATGAAAATGCGGATTGGTCTGTACTATATGAATCTTCTGGTACATAAGTGCCATAATCCAGTGTTACATTACTCGGAGCCGACAAGGGAGCATCATGATGGTCTCCTGCCCGTAGCAATCTTGATCCATCTATAAAGTTGTAACCAATAGGAATACAAGACCAATGAAAAACCGTTGAGCAAGTATGGAGGTAACATTCTCAGCATGATTCAAAAAAGCCTTATACCTGGATGCGTTGTCTAACTATCGTCAATATTTTCAGCTATGTGTGTGATGCTTGCATAAAACTCTTCAACATTTGTGGCACCGTCAGTAATGGACAACTCACATGCGCCGAAATTTCAGATAGTGTGAATTATACCTGTAGGTAAGTCCTCGTCTGGTTGATGTTCACTTACCTTGCTTTTTGAATTCCCCATAAGCACATATGTAACGGCAGCTCCCTGTGAAGAAGATAACATTGCTTGATGTGAATGGTCATCATATATTAATTGCCTTACTTCAAGTTTTACCTTGTGCAAAAACATTTAGCAGCATGTTTGTCACTGTACAAAAGTAGGGGCTCTCCTTTTGCATCCCTTTACTTGTGCACAGGAAGTCAGAGCCGCGTCCATGGCCACACTAAGCAGGGCGGAGGAGGGAAGCCGGAGCACAAGACGACCAAAGCAACGCCACGGCCAAAGGCGCAAAGAGAGCAAGAGGGCGAGGTGGACTCCCCTCGGCAAGACCCTTGTCGGGGTGGCTTCCACAGCCTCGGCAAGATCTTTGCCGGGGCAACTTGCCTGACGCCAGCAGAGCGCGCCACACTTGAGCCCAAGGGGTTCCAACCAATGTTTTAAATAGCGGGCTATTGACAAATAGCGGCGGACCTCAAAATGAGCTATAGCGGGCTATAGCAGGCTATAGCGGGCTATTTGTAAATGGGACCATTTAGCGGCACCCTAGTGAAAAGGCTATATAGCTGGCTATAGCGGAGCTATAGCCGGCTATTTAAAACATTAGTTCCAACACCATCAACCATATTGGAATCAAGGCTCGGGAGGCACCTCCGTGGTGGCATGCAGATCTTTGTAGAGATCATAGATACACAAGGACAGATGGGAACCAAAAGACGACGATCCTTGGCGAGACCCTTGCCAAGGAAATCCACGAGACCCCCGGCAAGATCCTTGCCGGGGATGACCGCATGCCGCAGCGAGACCCTTGCCGGGCCCTCGGCAAGATCCTTGTCGAGGACGCCTGCGGGGCCGCAGCCAGGACCGCGTCTGCCAAAGACTCCACCGCCGCTCCCATATAGCTGCCAGCTCGACCAGCTGGGTAGGCATCTCCGTGGCAGCGCGCGGCCTCTACACCAACTCAGCAAGCACCTGCGTGGTGGCATGCAGATCTTCGTGAAGGCTCCACCACCGCGCCAGCCCAGCAGCCAGCCAACGTGGCGCTACAACACCTCGTCATCTTGGATGCGTGTCGGAGCTAGGCGAGGCGACGACAGCTGGGACGAGCTTCTTTGCCATCCCCAATAAAGGAAGAGGGGCACCTCAGCAGCGCATTAAATGCGTTTGTATGATGATGCTAGGGGATAGACTCAGCCCCTGTACACCTTTCCACCTCCTGTGTGCCACTGCGGCGACCCCTTTTTGTCTCTAAAAGGAGGCCCGAGGTGTACTGGAGGGGGATTCAGATCTTTTGGACTAGAGAGCCACCGCTGCTAGTTCAAGAACACAAGAACACATAAATATACATCAAAGCAGGACTAGGGTTTTACGCGTCTCCGCGGCCCGAACCTGGGTATACGATCTGTGTGCTGACCGCCAGACCCGCTCTTTGCACAACCCCGCACCCGCCAACCGTAGAAGGGATCTCAGTGACCCCATAGGTGTCATTTCCCACCGACATAATCTAGCGCGCCAGGTAGGGGGTGCGCAGTTGTGAGAATCCGGTCTAGCAGTTAGTTTAGCAGTTCTTCATTGCCATGGCTTCCAAGAAGAAGACGATCACAGCGATCGGTTCGTCGGGGGCCGAACGGCCCGTACCAGTACGGGCGAGTGTTGGGCGGTCGCGGACGGAAGCCGAGGCGTGGCTCGCGAACACCCGCATCGCTCTGGCAGCCAAAGCCTGGCGAGCGGCGTCGTTCGTGCGCGAGACGACGGAACATACGCCACCAAATCCAAAGACGGAGCCAGGCCCTCCGCAGGCGGCGCGGGGCCCTCCAGGGGCGGCGTCGTGCCACCCACGGGCGGCGCGGCGACTTCTGAGGCGCCTACGCCGGTGCCCCCGACGTGCTCTTCCCAGGTTGTCGACGACGAGCAGCGTCACCACGCTGGTGACCCTGGGCACCGTCGTGGGAAGAGTCCCGTGCATCATTCGCGGGACATAGAAGGCCAACACGCACGCCGAGGCGCTGGCAAAAATGGCGTACAGCCACCAGGCCATGATAGAGCTCCTTCTAACATGGTTAGAAGTCGGAGCGCGTCACGGTCCATGAAGCTTTCGCCACCACCCACGCCGGCAGAAGCCTTGGCACGCGCGTAGTTGCTCCTCGACTTTCCTCCCGCTGCGGAAAAACTCGATGAGTGGAGAGTGATACGTCTCCGTCGTGTCTACTTTTCCAAACACTTTTGCCCTTGTTTTGGACTCTAACTTGCATGAATTGAATGGAACTAACTCGGACTAACGCTGTTTTCAGCAGAATTGCAATGGTGTTATTTTTGTGCAGAAATAAAAGTTCTCGTAATGAACTGAAAATCAATGGAGAATTATTTTGAAATATATAAAAAATACTAGAAGGAAGATCCACGTCCGGGGGGCCTCCACTGTCCACGAGGGTGGGGGCGCGCCCTACCCCCCAGGGCGCGCCCCCTGCCTCGTGGGCCCCCTGACGCTCCACCGACCTCAACCTGGACTCCATATATTCACTTTCGGGGAGAAAAAAACTAAGGAAGAAGGATTCATTGCATTTTACGATACGAAGCCGCCGCCAAGCCTCGAACTCTCTCGGGAGGGCTGATCTGGAGTCCGTTCGGGGCTTCGGAGAGGGGAATCCGTCGCCATCGTCATCATCAACCATCCTCCATCACAAATTTCATGATGCTCACCGCCGTGCGTGAGTAATTCCATCGTAGGCTTGCTGGACGGTGATGGGTTGGATGAGATTTATCATGTAATCGAGTTAGTTTTGTTAGGGTTTGATCCCTAGTATCCGCTATGTTCTGAGATTGATGTTGCTATGACTTTGCTATGCTTAATGCTTGTCACTAGGGCCTGAGTGCCATGATTTAATATCCGAACCTATTATGTTTTCATCAATATATGAGAGTTCTTGATCCTATCTTGCAACTCTATAGTCACCTACTATGTGTTATGATCCGGCAACCCCGAAGTGACAATAATCGGGACCACTCCCGGTGATGACCATAGTTTGAGGAGTTCTTGTATTCACCATGTGTTAATGCTTTGGTCCGATACTCTATTAAAAGGAGGCCTTAATATCCCTTAGTTTCCAATAGGACCCCGCTGCCACGGGAGGATAGGACAAAATATGTCATGCAAGTTCTTTTCCATAAGCACGTATGACTATATTCGGAATACATGCCTACATTACATTCATGAACTGGATCTAGTTCTGTGTCACCCTATGTTATGACTGTTACATGATGAACCGCATCCGGCATAATTCTCCATCACCGATCCATTGCCTACGAGCTTTTCATATATTGTTCTTCACTTATTTACTTTTCCGTTGCTATTGTTATCATCACTACAAAACACCAAAAATATTACTTTTGCTACCGTTACCACCACTATCATATTACTTTGCTACTAAATACCTTGCTGCACATACTAAGTTTCCAGGTGTGGTTGAATTGACAACTCAGCTGGTAATACTTGAGAATATTCTTTGGCTCCCCTTGTGTCGAATCAATAAATTTGGGTTGAGTACTCTACCCTCGAAAACTGTTGCGGTCCCCTATACTTGTGGGTTATCAAGACTATTTTCTGGCGCCATTGCCGGGGAGCATAGCTCTATTCTTTGAGTCACTTGGGATTTATATCTGCTTATCATTATGAAGAACTTGAAAGATCCAAGAACCAAGATTTATCCCTCAACTACGAGGGGAGGTAAGGAACTGCCATCTAGCTCTGCACTTGATTCACCTTCTATTTTGAGTAAGCTTGTGACACCTAAACCTTCTTCTACTATTAATTCTGATATGTTGCATGTTATTGATGACGCCACTTCTGCTATGCATGATACTTATGATGAAACTACTTCTATGCTTGATACTACTGTGCCACTTGGTGAATTTCTTGATGAACAGCTTGCTAGGGCTAGAGAGAATGAAATTATTGAAACTGATAATATTGATGAAAGTGATGATGAAGACTCTCCCCCTAGATATGAATTACCTGTTGTGCCTGAGGGCTATGTTATGGATGAAGAAACTGCTAGAGATTTTCTTGCTTGCAATGATAGGAGTAATCTTAAGAAATTATTAGCTAAGCTGAAACAAAAAACTCTGAATGCTAGAATGAAATATGATCCTGCTTATGCTACTTCACCTATCTTTGTTACTGATAAGGATTATGATTTCTCTGTTGATCCTGAGATAATTACTTTAGTTGAATCTGATCCTTTCTATGGCTATGAATCTGAAACTGTTGTGGCACATCTTAGTAAATTAAATGATATAGCTACCCTGTTCACTAATGATGAGAAAACTCGCTACTATTACATCCTTAAACTATTTCCGTTCTCATTGAAGGGTGATCCTAAGATATGGTTTAATTCTCTTGATCCTAGTTGTGAGCGTAGTCCCCAGGATATGATTTATTACTTCTCTGCTAAATATTTCCCTGCTCATAAGAAACAAGCTGCTTTAAGGGAAATATATAATTTTGTGCAAAATGAAGAAGAGAGTCTCCCACAAGCTTGGGGAGGCTTCTCCAATTACTTAATGCTTTGCCTGATCATCCTCTTAAGAAAAATGAAATACTTGATATCTTTTATAATGGACTAACCGATACTTCCAGAGACCACCTGGATAGTTGTGCTGGTTGTGTTTTCAGGGAAAGAACACCAGATGAAGCTGAAATTCTATTGAATAATATGTTGACTAATGAAAATAATTGGACACTTCCTGATCCAATTCCTGAACCAACTCCGAAGAAAAGGGGTATTCTATTTCTCAGTCCTGAAGATATGCAAGAGGCAAAGAAATCTATGAAAGAAAAAGGTATTAAAGCTGAAGGTGTTAAGAATTTACCTCCTATTGAAGAAATACATGGTCTTAATTTACCTCCTGTTGAAGAAATACATGCTCTTAATAAGCCGATACAGGTAGTAAAGGTAAATTCTCTCTATAGATATGATAAAGTTGAAATCCCATTTACTAAGTTTGCTAGCCCATGCTTGGATGAGTTTGATAACTTTATGGTTAAGCAAGAAAACATCAATGCTTATTTTGGTAGGGAATTAAAACGCAATGCTGATATGCTTGAACACTTGGGTGATTATATGGCAAATATTAAAGGTGAACTAAAACTTATTATTAAACATGCTTCTATGGTTACCACTCAAGTAGAACAAGTACTTAAAGCTCAGAATGATTTGTTCAATGAATTGAATACTATGAAAAATGATAATGCTGTTAGAGTTATGACTAGAGGTGGTAAAATGACTCAGGAACCTTTGTATCCCGAGGGCCATCCTGAGAGAATTGAGCAAGATTCTCAGAGAACTAATATTGATGCACCTAGTCCATCTAAAAGGAAGAAAAAGAAAAATGATAGGACTTTGCATGCTTCTAGTGAATCTGTTGATGACACACCAGAGAATCCCAATGATATTTCTATTTCTAATGCTGAAACACAATCTGGTAATGAGCATGAACCTAGTGATAATGTTAATAATGATGTTCATGTTGATACTCAACCTAGTAATGACAGTGAAGTAGAGATTGAACCTGCTGTTGATCTTGATAACCCATAATCAAAGAATCAATGTTATGATAAGAGAGACTTTGTTGCTAGGAAGCACCGTAAAGAAAGAGAACCATGGGTTCAAAAACCCCTGCATTTTCCTCCTAAACCATCCAAGAAAAAGGATGATGAGGATTTTGAGTGCTTTGCTGAAATGATTAGACCTATCTTTTTGCGTATGCGTTTGACTGATATGCTCAAAATGAACCCTTATGCTAAGTACATGAAATAAATTGTTACTAATAAAAGAAAGATACTGGAAGCTGAAATTTCCACCATGCTTGCTAATTATACTTTTAAGGGTGGAATACCTAAGAAACTAGGAGATCCTGGAGTACCAACTATACCATGCTCCATTAAAAGAAACTATGTTAAAAATGCTTTATGTGATCTTGGAGCCGGTGTTAGTGTTATGCATCTCTCTTTATATCGTAGACTTGATTTGAATAAGTTGACACCTACTGAAATATCTTTGCAAATGGCTGATAAATCAACTGCTATACCTGTCGGTATTTGTGAGGATGTTCCTGTTGTGGTTGCAAACGTTACTATTTTAACGGACGTTGTTATTCTTGATATTCCTGAGGACGATAGTATGTCTATTATTCTGGGAAGACCCTTTTTGAATACTGCAGGGGCTGTTATTGATTGCACCAAAGGCAATGTCACTTTTCATGTTAATGATAATGAGCATATGGTACACTTTTCGAGGAAACAACCTCAAGTCCACAGTATCAACTCTATTGGAAAAATTCCATCGATTATTTTTGGAGGTTTTGAATTTCCTCTTCCTACTGTCAAGAATAAATATGATATTCTTATTGTTGGGGATGTGCATATCCCTGTTGAGGTAACCTAGTGTTATTCGAAAATTCTCCGGTTCCATGTTATTCGAAATGAGTTTGTTAACAAGACCTAATCAACCTTGTTAGTGGATTCCTTTTGATGAGCATGAGATGGATGAATTTAGAAAACACTATTCTCTGTACCCTCTTTTTACTTTCTGTTATTTATATTAAATAAAGAAAATAGTATATTCTGTCCGTTTTCTGAATTATTCGTGCAATAAAAAATACCTCGAAAATAAAAGTTCTCCAAATGCCCTAAAAATTAAATATGATTTTTTCTAGAATATTTGAGAATATCTGGCACTGAGAACACAACAGGGGGAGCAAGCACCTGGCCACGAGGGTGGAGGGCGCGCCCTACCCCCCTGGCGCGCCCTCTGCCTCATGGGCCCACGGTGGCTCCCCTCCACTTATTGCAACTACCACACACTCCTTCTTTCTCCCACAAAATCACCAACCAGCTCAAACCCGAGTCCAAGCTCATTTTTCTACCATTTTCGATCTCCTTGCTCAAAGCTCCATTCAAAAAAACTGCTTTGGGGGATTGTTCCTTGGTATGTGACTCCTCCAATGGTCGAATTAGTTTTTGTTCTAGTGCTTTATTCATTGCATATTTTTGCTGCTTAGGTGACCCTGTTCTTGAGCTTGCATGTCAAATTTATGTGGTCAAAAGTAGTTTTGATGCATGATATTGCCTCTAGGCACTTGTAGGAGTAGTTGCTATCAATTTTGTTGAGTTTGGTTCACTTTTATTTTGAAGTTACTAAAAATTTCAGAAATTTTCTAGAGGAAGAAATACGTTTAGGAAAATGTACCAAGGTGGTCCTTCAAGGAAGCAAGGACCCAGGCTCGCAATACGCGATGCCGATGAGGAACCACCGAGGGAAGCTCAGGTGCGGGCTTGTGAATGGCCGTCAGAGGACTTTATGGATCGAGAAGGAATCAAGGAAGAATTTAACGCGTATGTGCGTAATGCTGATCTGGAGAGCTTCGGGGCAGATAAGTGCCGCCAATACCACTATCTCACTGATTCATGTGTGAAGAGGTTTGAATTTTCATCATCACGCAATTCTCAAACTGTCCTATTTGATCTTTATGAAAATTCTTATACTATGGACTTCGAGAATTTTAATACTTCTTGCAAACTTCCACAACGAGGTAGTCCTAATGAACCTCGCAAATCTGAATTTAGAGATTTTCTTGCTAGTATAACTGTGGGGGAATCTAGAGACATAACACAAGGTACCATAGGGAGCATTCATCGCTATACATTATTTTGCTCTCTTCATAGGTAGGTGCATAAATGGTAAGGATGAAGCATGTCATATGTGTGTCCCTGACCTTAGTGTTCTCAGGAGTGCTGTATTAGGAGATAAACATTATAATTTGGGTGCAATTGTTGCACGTAGGTTGCATAATAATAGATTTAATGGAGATTTCTTTGGTGGAATTTATGCAACCTGTCTAGCTAATTTTCTTGATATACCCATACATGGGTATGATATTGAGTTGCCTCCTGTTTATTTAGATTATGAGGCCATGGTTTGCCATCATTTTGTTGAGAGGAATGGTCAAGTCCTCCAGTGCCGACTAATCTTTGACAGACGACGCACCTGCCATGTTGCTCTCCCTGCTCCTGCTTTCTTTGACTCTCAGGCAAAAGGGAGATATGTTATAACCAGGGAGGAGGCGGACGAGTATAAGAGGAGGACGGAGACGGCCCTTCTCCAAGTGGCAGCTCATGAGGCAATAGCTGCTGCATTTCAGTACGACCCTAGCTACAACTTTGGAAATCCGCCAGGCCAGTTGTGGCCATAGACCAACTTAGGCCAAAAGCCTAAGCTTGAGGGAGTACGTATTTCTCACCGACATTACATTCATGTTCACACACTCATTCTAGTTGTCAGTGCTCATACTTTTTCATTGTATCATCCATGCTAGTTTATTTTCCTTTTTATGCTTTCTTCTTGTGTGTTTGATAAACCTTAGGAAAAACAAAAAAAATTAGTTGTAGCTTTTAATTAGTTTACTTTCCATGCTTGTAGTAGTAATTAGAAAGAATACCTAGAAAGATTTCTCGTTCTTCTTTTTGCTTGTTGGGAGCTTTCCCGTGTAAATAGTTTTATTTCTTTTCTTGTTCCTTTGGGGTCGAGAGGAGAAGACCATAATTAAAATGTTAAAGTGGCTCATATATGCATTATTGTTGATCTGACAAAACAGCCCATATTACCTTGTCTTATCTCTTGAATTGAATGCTTGTAGATTCCAGCTTAGTCCAATGCACGTGCACTATTATTATTATCCACACTATTCGGTCGTGCAAGTGAAAGGCAATTATGACGATATATGATGGACCGATTGAGATGAGAGAAGCTGGTATGAACTTGACCTCTCTTGTTTTTGTAAATATGATTAGTTCATCGTTCCTGATTCAGCCTATTATGAATAAACATGTTTGCAATGACAATTAGAGATTATAGTTTTTTATGCCATGCTTAATTGGCTAGGAGCTTATAATGGTTTACCTTGCATGCCAACATGCTATTAAAATGGTTGTGATGTGGTATGATAGGGTGGTATCCTCTTTTGAACGATTCGAGTGGCTTGACTTGGCACATGTTCACGCATGTAGTTGAAACAAAATCAACATAGCCTCTACAATATTTATGTTCATGGTGCATTATATCCTACTCATGCTTGCATTCGGTGTTGATTAAT
The DNA here is from genome assembly GCF_003073215.2 of Triticum urartu. NCBI lineage: Eukaryota > Viridiplantae > Streptophyta > Magnoliopsida > Poales > Poaceae > Triticum > Triticum urartu. The sequence goes on along the minus strand of NC_053024.1, from coordinate 715,430,593 downwards.
TTTAATGCATGTTCATGATTGTTGTCGCTCTCTAGCTGGTCACTTCCCAGTATTTTGCTAGCCTTCACCTGTACTAAGCGGGAATACTGCTTGTGCATCCAATTCCATAAACCCCAAAGTTATTCCATATGAGTCCACCATACCTACCTATATACGGTATCTACCTACTGTTCCAAGTAAATTTGTATGTGCCAAACTATAAACCTTCAAATAAACATTCTGTTTTGTATGCTCGAAAGATCATGTATCAACTAGGGATGTCTGTATCTTCCATCTTAGGCGGGTTATTCTCAAGAGGAGTGGACTCCGCTCCTCACTCACGAGAAAAAGACTGCTCACCGGGATGCCCAGTCCCATGCTTTATGCAAATCAAATCAAAATAACAGCAAACAAAACTCCCCTGGGACTCTTGTTAGTTGGAGGCACTTGTTGTTTCGAGCAAGCCATGGATTGATGCTTGTTGGTGGAGGGGGAGTATAAAATTTACCATTCTGTTTGGGAACCGCCTATAATTTGTGTAGCATGGAATATATCGCCATCTCTTGGTTGTTATGTTGACAATGAAAGTATACCGCTCAAAATATTATTCATATCTATTTCAAAACCGAGCTCTAGCACCTCTACCAATCCCTGCTTCCCTCTACAAAGGGCCTATCTATTTACTTTTATGTTGAGTCATCATCCTCTTATTAAAAAGCACCAGTTGGAGAGCACTCACTAGTGTAGAACCGGGCAATAGCACCGGTTCGTAAGGCCCTTTAGTGCCGGTTTAGGAACCGGCACTAAACTTTGGGCACTAAAGGCCCCCCCCTTTAGTACCGGTTCAGCACGAACCGGTGCTAAAGGGAAACCACGTGGCACGAGCCAGCTCCGGGGGCCGGGAGCCCTTTAGTACCGGTTGGTAACACCAACCGGTACTAAAATGTTTGGGGGGTTTTTGGTTTTATGATTTCTTTTTCATTTAATTTTATGTTTTCCATTTTAATTCTTTTTCGTTTGCTGGTATTTTACGGTACTACACATTGTACACGTTATGCATATATATATATATATATATATAAATAGAATTTCTAGTAGAACCAATCATATATATATCATCAATGTCTCACAAACCACCATATTAATTTACACATACACACATGTATAGCTATATACAATTTCTCCTACATATGCATGTTGCCTTCGGAGCCAGTGGCATTAGCCTAATTGGTGCCTTCGGAGCACGATGACAATTGGAAGTGGTTCATGACCTGGTTGATGGGGGCGGTAGTGGGTAATAGTATTCTCCCTTCGGATTTATGACATGGTCGAGCAAAAATCCCGCTATTTCCTCTTGAAGTGCTTCTACGCGCTCCGTTTCTAGGGGCTTGTCCCGCACCTCTTTGAACTGTTAAGAAGGAGATCAATATGCATGTGTATTAGTTGTGTGACTAGATATCGATAATGGTGTAAAAATTGTGAATAGTGTTCTGACAAGCGTACCCATTCCTGTCTTTGAGATCTGCTCCTTTCGGACGCCATCATGCGAATGTTCTCGCAAACGCAGAATGCACACAGATCAGTCCCCTGCGCCTGCTTCAGGGCCTTTATTACGAGAATGGAATTTAATTTGATCAGATAATAATTAATCAAGCATGATAATTAAAGAGATGGCAGCTAGCTAGCTAGCTAGTACTACTTAATTACTTACCTTGGGTCGAAACCATTTCAGCTGTCGTTTCCATTCGCCTTCCGTGACGCTGATGAACCTTGCCCAAGCCCTGCCCGCTGACAAAGAAAATGAATAAAGGGGTTATTAAATAGTTCATATCATGAAATGATGAACTAAATAGGCCGAGATATATAGTTAATAATGATTGAAATTACCTGTTGACTATCCCAAACAAGATGTTATAGTCACTATTTGCTTTGAGTAGTGAGTCCAGTATTTGAACTGTTCCGGCGTCAACTTTAATGATACACAAGATCCAGTGAAATCTGCATGCACACACGTTTGCATGTCTTAATTAAGCGGGCATATGTAAGCAAAAACATGTCCCTAGCTAGTAGGCAAAAACAGAGAATTTGTAGTACAAGAAAGTGTGACTCACTGGAAGTTGTAAGGAAGTAGTATATCTTCATTGTATTTGAGGCGCTTCAAGAACTCTAGCATGCTGTCCTCTACCTGCTTTTCATGATGCTTGTTTATTGTCCATGTGTATTCATTAACGGTGTTTGGGTCAATGAACCCAATGCCATAGCGTCCACCTTTTCTCATTTCATACATCTTCATCCTGCATAATACCACAGAAAAAATATAGTGAGGATAATTACAGGTAATGATTGATCAAAAGGATCACTACAGCTAGCTTGAGACTTAAATTACAGAAAGAAATCACTTACAAACAATAGCAACTGATGATAGATTTGTCGAGTGCGTCTTGATTGTATAACTGAAACAGTTCAGAATACTCAACGGTCACAGGTTTCTCATGGTAGTAATGATCCTTCTTGACTTGCACCATGAGGGACTCTCGATCGGATCTCTTGGTAATGTCCATGTACCATTGATGTAATTCATACATTCTCGTTGGGAGCTTCTTGACCTCTTCTGTCTTGACCAAAGGTTGGCCCCGGGCATATTTCCGTTTTATTTCCTCCTCTTTAAGCACAGGCATGTCCTCGATCTCGAGGAGTTGTCCAACAGTGATTTTGAGAGTTTCAGCCTGCATTATATGCTCCTGGGTTATTACCACATCGCCCACCTCGGGAACGTAAACTGTTTGGCCATAATAATATTGGGCGCGCGTACTGTCACGTGTTGTTGGCGGCACAACAAGCGGGCGGATTGATTGTGCCGCCTGTTCTCCCAGCTGGGCAACGGTTTTCCCGCATTTTTGACAGCTTCTTGTTGTTTGCTCAAGCTCGAGCCGCCTCCTTCTATAGACGTTGTCGATGTAACTTCCTGATGTGGCGCTCATAGTCTGTGTCAACAGGCTTAGGAGCTGGTGGTTGAGCCATATGAATGAAGTGGTCAACTACTTCCACAGGCACTTTCTCCCTTGGCGGCGGTGGCGGTTTCGGTCCAAAATGGGCGTCGACTTCTGCCCGCACTATGGCATTGGTTTGCTCCTCAGTCCTGTCGTAAGCCCTCTCAGGAAGAGGAGTACTGAGGTTTGGACCATATTTATATCGCTTGCCTCCGCCTGTACTTCCTGTACTATGACCTCGACTGGTACCGCTACGCACCATAGCTGCGTGGTGTCTCTTCTGCGATTGCTGAGGCGGCGGAGATGGCTGACGGGGCTGAGTTGGACGAGGAGGAGTGGCCTGAAGCTGTGCCGGACTTGGAGGAGGAGTGGCCTGAGGTTGTGCCGGACTTGGAGGAGGAGTGGACGTCTGACGCTGTGTCGGACTTGGAGGAGGAGTGGCCTGACACTTTGCCGGACTTGGAGGAGGAGGAGTGGCCTCACGCGTTGGTGGACTTGGAGCGGGAGTCTGCTGACTCGGTGGCGGACTTCGACGAGGAGTCGGGTGACGCGGTGTCGGTGGCCTTCGAAAGATGATGCAATCCTTTCTCCATAGGATGACATGATGTATGGCCTCTCCCAATGTGTGCTCATCGTCACCTCCAGGAATGTCAAGCTGTAGCTCCGAATATGGGTCCACCACCTCATCAACCAAGACACGAGCATAGCCCGCTGGAATCGGGTTGCAATGGAAGGTTGCCTCGGGGGAATTTGAAAATGCAACGGCGTCCGCCACCGTCATGGATATGTTCTTCATTTTGAAGTGTAGCTCGCAGTTAGTGTTCTCCATGATGTCATCCACGGGGTATCTATCCAGCACTGCGTCGCCCGGGGCGGAACCCACGCTGCTTCTTGGCATGGATGGGGCGGTGCTATCCAATGCTGGATCATCCGCTAGCTGCTGCAGATGCTGAGACCCCCTTTGCTGGCTAAGTGAGTCGATCTGCTCCTGCTGCCGCTGGAATTTAACTGCCAATTCCGCTTGACTTGCTTCTAGGCCTTGAAGGCGTTCATAGTCCCGCTTCCTCTGCTCCTCCTCCATCTTCCTCTTCTTCTCCTCCGCAATCTTCTTTCTCGCACGGGTTCTGTATTCGGCGTTCCAGTCCGAAAACCCCTCATACCACGAAATAGCGCCCTTGCCTCATGTTCTTCCCGGGTGTTCAGGATTTCCCAGGGCACGCGTAAGCTCGTCGTTCTCTCTGTTGGGCTGGAACACCCCCAATCGAGCCTCTTCTATTGCAACAAGTATCGCATCGTCGGCTCCGTTCAGACATGCCTTCGTCGAAACATTGCCTGTCTTCGGGTCCAACTCCCCCCCATGCGCATAGAACCAAGTCCTGCACCTGGGGGGCCAGCTCTTAGTAACCGGAGTGACACCTGCATCCTCCATCTCTTTCTCAGACTTATCCCACTTAGGCATTGCCACCGCGTAGCCACCTGGCCCCAGCTTATGGAACTTATCCTTTTTTTCGGCATTCTTCTTGTTTATTCTCGACCGTTCCTTAGCTAATTCTGAATCCTTGAATTTCACGAAATCGTACCAATGAGCACTTTGATTCTCTAGTATCCCCTCGAATACTGAAGTCTTCCTTCCTCCCTTGACGTACTTCTCCCATTCACATCTCTTGTGGTTCTTGAATGCAACCGCCATCTTCCTAAAAGCAGCGTCCTTGACTTTCTGCACATCTGCTTCTGTGAAATGATCTGGTAGGGTGAAATGTTCCATGAGAGTATCCCAAAGCAGTTTTTTTTGATTCTCGTCGACAAAAGTAACATTTGGACGTGGCTTTTCCGGCTTTCTCCATTCTTGAAGGGAGATCGGGAGTTGGTCCTTCACAAGAACTCCGCACTGACGAACGAATTTGTCCGCAATCTTCTTAGGCGCTAATGGTTCGCCATTAGGTTTGAATGCCTCGATATTGTACTTTATGCCCTCCTTCAACTTTTTGTTCGGGCCTCGTTTCGTCCTTTTTCCTGAAGATTTGCTCGATCCGGATGGCTGAAAGAACAAAGATCGATTCGTTAATATATCTTCAACTCATTTAAAACATGCGATGATCACCAGATTCCTGCTTATATAAATATATATACCTCGCCGGTGTTTGTTGTTTCAGGATCGTAGTTCATGACTTCATCAATTCGGTCGTCGCGATCGAATATCATATCACCCTCTCCGGTGTTGTTTAGAAATTCGGAGCCGTCATAATCTTCTTCATTCTGATCATCATCTAGCCCGCGTATTATATCGAACATGGTCTGTTCTCCGTCTCTGTTGGTATTGTCCGCCATAGCTTTTATTTAACTATGCCAAAAGAAATATAAAACAATTTAGTATTCAAATTACATCGTCTCGAATAATAGATATAATCTCGAATACATCGTCTCGAATAATAGATTTAATCTCGAATACATCGTCTCGAATAATATATAATATTGAATAGTACATCACTGGCTAGGTAGCTAATTAAAGATTGAATACTACAGAAGAATCTCGAATACATCGTCGGATCATGCGGCGCGGGCGGTGGACACCCAAAGAGAAGGAACCCTCACAGGATCATAGCTGAAGTGAGATCCCTAAAGAAACTGCCAGGTATTGGAGAACCTGCCACCCTCTAACGCAACCATGTAGCGATGGACGTGCTCGTCCTCCTCCCTGACACGACGACGTACCACCTCCTGCGGGGCCGGCTCCCTCCTCACCGAAACTGGCCCACGCAAATGCCACCAAACGAGATCAGGGTCGACGACGGGACCCGGGGCCGGGTTCCTCATCAAGCGGCACGCCCCTCCAGGCAGCACCTCACAGTGCCAGCCCGGCGGAGCCTAGTCCCGGACATGGGTCAGCTGGACGTCGTCGCGGACGTGTCGACGGCGAGGATGCGGGCCGGGCATCGTCGACAACAAATACTAGCTATATGCCCGCAAAAAGTAACATTTTTTTTAATGATTGGATTTTGATAACTAAAATTTCTAACATTTCTATAACATTTCTAACAATGCTATATACAACTAACATTCCTATAACATTTCTAATATTTCTATAACTAAAAAAAAGAAAAATTTCTAACTTTTTTATAACTATTTCTATAACTAAAAAACAGAAAAATTTCTAACAATTCTAACTTTTTTATAACTATTTCTATAAATAAAAAACAGAAAAATTTCTAACAATTCTAACTTTTTTATAACTATTTCTATAACTAAAAACAGAAAAAATTCTAACAATTCTAACATTTCTAACAATTCTAACATTTCTAACTATTCTAACAATTCTAACATTTCTAACTATTTCTAAAAAACAGAAAAATGTCTAACAATTTCTAAAAAACAGAAAAATCTATAACTAAAAATGTATGTGTGTGTGTGCGCGCTCACCGGCCGGCGAGGTGAGAGGCGACGGGGGGCGCGCAGCGACGGGGACGGCGACGGGCGCGGCGACGACGGGGCGGCGACGACGGGGACGGGGACGTACGGGCCGGGGCGGCGATGACGACGGGGACGGTGACGACGCGGCCGGGACGGGGCGGCGGTGACGACGGGGACGACGGGGACGGGACGACGGGGCGGCGACGACAGGGACGGGGCGACGGTGCAGAGGAGAAGAGGTAGAGGGAGAGATGAGAAACTGACGAAATTTTGAAGTGTTTTTTTATATAGAACCCACCTTTAGTACCGGTTGCAGCCACCAACCGGTACTAAAGGTCTGTTTTGGCTAGCCCAAGCGGCGGGAAGCGACCCCCTTTAGTACCGGTTGGTGGCTCCAACCGGTACTAAAGGCCCCCCCTTTAGTATCGGTTGGTGCCACGACCCGGTACTAAAGGGTGTGCCCTGCCAGGCGAGGGACACAAAAGTTTAGTCCCACCTCGCTAGCCAAGGGGCACTCGCACCTGCTTATAAGCCCCGCCGTCGCTGCTGTCTCGAGCTCCTCTCTTAAGCAGGCCTGATGGGCCTACCTCTTCTGCGATGCCCTGTTGGGCCTACTGGGCTAGCGGGCCTGCATCCTGGCCCAACTTGAATTTGGGTTTCTAGTCGTATGTAGGCCGCTGTGGCCCAGTAGGTGGGCTTTTTTTCTTATTTTTTTGCTTTATTTATTTTTGTGAATAACTTAACTTTGAAAATAGATTTTTCAGTGATTCTTTTTTCTTATGTTTAATATTAGTGTGTTTTATCATTATATTCAATTTGGTAATGCTTAGGTTATTTGAAAAATGAAATGCCTTTGTAACGGATGAGTTTTCGTCCGAAACCCTGATACTTCGAAACAGATTGTCCATTTTGTACACGAAGTGCATCCAGTTTTTGCAGTAACCCTCTCTACTTTTTTGCACATGCTATGTGGGTGAAATTATGATACCATGCCAACTTTCAACCTTTTCTGAGTTCATTTGAAATGCTGTTCAATTTCAGGGTCATTTAGCTGAAAAAATCAGTAAATGCATGAAAGAATTTGCTTGCACATAAAATTTCTTCGCGTTTCAAATGCCAAAACACATAACTAGCTACCCTAACTATTACAGAGATTCCCTCCTGGGTGTGAAACACAGAAGAAAGTGATGATAGTTAAGCCGATCACATCCCAGATCTTTGGGTGTGAAACTTTTTCTTTGCGTGTGTCCCTTTGCGTCGTAGCCATGGAAAATCTTCATCATTTAACGGGATGCTCGGGTCAATATTCACTGTGAATGGAGCAATTTCATCAAACTTTTCATAATCTTCTGACTTGTCTGTCTTGTCATCCACTCCCATGATGTTTCTCTTCCCAGAAAGAACTATGTGCCGGTTTGGCTCATCGTACGATGCATTCGCTTCCTTATCTTTTCTTTTTCTTGGCTTGGTAGACATGTCCTTCACATAGAAAACATGTGCCACATAATTGGCTAGGACGAATGGTTCGTCTGCATACGCAAGATTGTTGAGATCCACTGTTGTCATTCCGTACTGCGGGTCTTCCGTTACCCCGCCTCGTGTCATATTGACCCATTTGCACCGAAACAAAGGGACCTTCAAACCACGTCGATAGTCAAGTTCCCATATGTCCTGTATATAACCATAATATGTTTCCTTTCCCGTCTTGGTTTCTGCATCAAAGCGGACACCACTGTTTTGGTTGGTGCTCTTCTTATCTTGGGCGATCGTGTAAAATGTATTACCATTTATCTCGTACCCTTTGAAAGTCATTATATTCGAAGATGGTAACTGGGACAGCAAGTACATGTCATCTTCAATAGAGGTGTCATGCATGGTACGTGCTTGCATCCAGCTGGCGAAACTCCTGGTTTGTTCACGTGTAATCCAGTCATCAGACCGCTCCGGGTGTTTGGAGCGTAGCAAATTCTTGTGTTCATCCATATACGGAGCCACCAAGGCGGAATTCTGTAGAACTGTGTAGTGTGCTTCAGTGAGAGAATGTCCGTCCATACATATTATTTGTTCCCCTCCTAGCGTGCCTTTCCCATCCAGTCTGCCCTTATGCCGCGATTCAGGAACACCAATCGACTTAAGGTCAGGAATAAAGTCAATACAAAACTCAATGACCTCCTCATTTTGACGGCCCTTGGAGATGCTTCCTTCTGGCCTAGCACGGTTATGAACATATTTCTTTAAGACTCCCTTGAACCTCTCAAAGGGGAACATATTGTGTAGAAATACAGGACCCAAAACGTTAATCTCTTCGCATAGGTGAACTAGGACGTGCGTCATGATGTTGAAGAAGGATGGTGGGAACACCAACTCGAAACTAACGAGACATCGCACCAAATCATTCTGTAACCTTGGTATGATTTCTGGATCGATTACCTTCTGAGAGATTGCATTGAGAAATGCACATAGCTTCACAATGGCTAATCGAACGTTTTCCGGTAGAAGCCCCCTCAATGCAACCGGAAGCAGTTGCGTCATAATCACGTGGCAGTCATGAGACTTTAGGTTCTGGAACTTTTTCTCTGCCATGTTTATTATTCCCTTTATATTCGAAGAGAAGCCAGACGGTACCTTAATACTGAGCAGGCATTCACAGAAGATTTCCTTCTCTTCTTTGGTAAGAGCGTAGCTTGCATGACCCTGATGTATGCCGTCTTTTCCGTGCATACGTTGCTGGTCCTCCCGTGCCTCAGGTGTATCTTTTGTCTTCCCATACACGCCCAAGAAGCCAAGCAGGGTCACACAAAGATTCTTCGTCACGTGCATCACGTCGATTGCGGAGCGGACCTCGAGGTCTTTCCAATAGGGCAGGTCCCAAAATATAGATTTCTTCTTCCACATGGGTACGCGTCCGTCAGCGTCATTCGGAACAGGTTGTCCACCAGGACCCTTTCCAAAGACCACCTTCAAATCCTTGACCATATCATGTACATCAGCACCAGTACGGTGGCGAGGCTTCGTCCGGTGATCCGCCTCACCTTTGAAATGCTTGCCTTTCTTTCTTACAGGATGCCTCCTCGGAAGAAATCGACGATGTCCCAGGTACACATTCTTATTAGCCAAATATATACTATCGGTATCGTCCAAACAGTGCGTGCATGCGCGGTATCCCTTGTTTGTCTGTCCTGAAAGGTTATTGAGAGCAGGCCAATCATTGATGGTCACGAACAACATCGCCTTTAGGTCAAATTCTTCCCCCATGTGCTCATCCCACGCACGTACACCTGTTCCATTCCACAGTATTAAGAGTTCTTCAACTAATGGCCTTAGGTACACATCAATGTCGTTGCCAGGTTGCTTAGGGCCTTGGATGAGCACTGGCATCATAATGAACTTCCGCTTCATGCACAACCAAGGAGGAAGGTTATACAAACATAGAGTCACAGGCCAGGTGCTATGGTTGCTGCTCTGCTCCCCAAAAGGATTAATGCCATCTGCACTTAGACCAAACCATATGCTCCTTGCGTCATCTGCAAACTCCTTCCCGTACTTTCTTTCGATTTTTCTCCACTGCGACCCGTCAGCGGGTACTCTCAACTTTCCGTCTTTCTTACGGTCTTATCTGTGCCATCGCATCGCCTTGGCATGCTCTTTGTTTTGGAACAAACGTTTCAACCGTGGTATTATAGGAGCATACCACATCACCTTGGCAGGAATCTTCTTCCTGGGGCGCCGGCCCTCGACATCACCAGGGTCATCGCGGCTGATCTTATAGCGCAATGCACCACATACCGGGCAAGCATTCAAATCCTCGTACTCACCGCGGTAGAGGATGCAATCATTAGGGCATGCATGTATCTTCTGCACCTCTAACCCTAGAGGGAAGACAGCCTTCTTTGCTTCGTATGTACTCTCGGGCAATTCGTTGTCCTTTGGAAGCATATCCTTTATCATTACCAGCAACTTTCCAAATCCCTTGTCAGATACACCATTCTCTGCCTTCCATTGCAGCAATTCCAGTGTGGTGCCCAGCTTTTTCTTGTCACCTACGCAATTCGGGTACAACAATTTTTTGTGATCCTCTAACATGCACTGCAACTTCTTCTTCTCCAAATCACTTGCGCAGTTTCTCTTTGCATCGACAATGGCCCAACCTAGATCATCAACGGGCTCATCAGATGCCTCTTCTTCAGCTTCTTCCCGCATTGCCGGCTCAACGTCTTCCCGCATTACCGGCTCAGCTTCTTCCCCCATTGTTGTATCATCGTATTCAGGGAACCCATGGCCAGGATAGCTGTCGTCGTCCTCTTCTTCTTCATTGTCTTCCATCATAACCCCTCTTTCTCCGTGCTTGGTCCAAACATTATAGTGGGGCATGAAACCGGACTCAAACAGGTGGACATGAATGGTTCTTGACGTAGAGTAATTGTGACCATTCTTACAACCAGCACATGGACAAGGCATAAAACCATCCGCCCGCTTGTTTGCCTCAGCCGCAATCAGAAAAGTATGCACGCACTCAACGAACTGGGGAGAGCATCGGTCATTGTACATCCATTGCCGGCTCATCTTCATTACACAACACCGAATAGACCAAATTAATACAAGTTCATACATAAAGTTCATACAACACTTAAATGCAACAAACAAATAACTCTCTAGCTAAAGCATTTAAATGAAACAACAAATGCGATCAAGATCGCAACTAAGGTAACAATGGATCCAACAGCATAATGATACCAAGCCTCACTATCGATGGCATATTTTCTAATCTTTCTAATCTTCAAGCGCATTTTCTCCATCTTGATCTTGTGATCATCGACGACATCGGCAACATGCAACTCCAATTCCATATTCTCCCCCTCAATTCTTTTCAATTTTTCTTTCAAGTACTCGTTTTCTTTTTCAACTAAATTTAACCTCTCGACAATAGGGTCGGTTGGAATTTCCGGTTCACATACCTCCTAGAAAAAATTTCTATGTCAACTTGATGGGCATAATTTGTCATAAACACGAAATGCAACTAGTTTTAAAAGAGAATATATATACCACATCCGAATCATTGCAAGAGTAAATCTAGCAATGAGAGATGAAAGGACAAAGTTGCTAACCTTTGTGATCATTTCAATGGATGGGGGCCTTCAAATCTTGACAAAATTTGGGCAAAATGTGTGATGAGCTCGAGAGGAAGAGGGGAAGAACAGAGAGGAGAGGGGAAATGGGAAGAACAGAGCGAGCTCGGGTGGACGAAGGGTTTATGTAGGACGACCTTTAGTACCGGTTCGTGCCAAGAACCGGTACTAAAGGGGATGGAGGGGCCCCAGTCTGACAACATCCTGCCACCACTCTCATTAGTACCGGTTCGTGGCACGAACCAGTGCTAAAGGTTCGCCACGAACCGGTACTAATGAAAGCGGCCCGGCTAGCCGTTGGAACCGGCACTAATGTATACATTAGTGCCGGCTCAAATAGAAACCGGCACTAATGTGCTTCACGTTTGACCCTTTTTCTACTAGTGACTGCTGTCATTTGCATTCATTACTGTTAGTTTACATTGAGTATGACTTGACTGGATCTCTTTTACCATGAATTACAATGTCCAGTCAGTCCTTGATCTTTAAAGGTGCTAGCGAGATACCATCCTGTTATATCATATTATGATTGTTTTGAGAAAGTGTTGTCATCCGAGATTTATTATTATTGCTCGCTAGTTGATTATGCCATTGATATGAGTAAACATGAGACCTAAATGTTATTGCGAATATTGTTAGTTCATAATCTTTGCTGAAAACTTGAATGCTAGCTTTACATATTTACAACAACAAGAGCAAACAGAGTTTGTAAAAGCTTTTCCTTATCACTTTCAGTTTATCAACTGAATTGCTTGAGGACAAACAAAGGTTTAAGCTTGGGGGAGTTGATATGTCTCCGTCGTATCTACTTTTCCAAACACTTTTGCCCTTGTTTTGGACTCTAACTTGCATGAATTGAATGGAACTAACCCGGATTGACGATGTTTTCAGCAGAATTGCCATGGTGTTATTTTGGTGCAGAAATAGAAGTTCTCGGAATGACCTGAAAATCAACGGAGAATTATTTTGGAATATATAAAAAATACTGGAAGGAAGATCCACGCCAGGGGGGCCTCCACCTGTCCACGAGGGTGGGGGCGCGCCCTACCCCCTGGGTGCGCCCCCTGCCTCGTGGGCCCCCTGACGCTCCACCGACCTCAACCTTGACTCCATATATTCACTTCCGAGGAGAAAAAACCAGAGAGAAGGATTCATCGCGTTTTACGATACGGAGCCGCCGCCAAGCCCTAAACTCTCTCGGGAGGGCTGATCTGGAGTCCGTTCGGGGCTCCGGAGAGGGGAATCCGTCGCCATCGTCATCATCAACCATCCTCCATCACCAATTTCATGATGCTCACCGCCGTGCGTGAGTAATTTCATCGTAGGCTTGCTGGACGGTGATGGGTTGGATGAGATTTATCATGTAATCGAGTTAGTTTTGTTAGGGTTTGATCCCTAGTATCCACTATGTCCTGAAATTGATGTTGCTATGACTTTGCTATGCTTAATGCTTGTCACTAGGGCCCGAGTGCCATGATTTCAGATATGAACCTATTATGTTTTCATCAATATATGAGAGTTCTTGATCCTATCTTGCAAGTCTATAGTCTCCTACTATGTGTTATGATCCGGCAACCCCGAAGTGACAATAATCGGGACCACTCCCGGTGATGACCGTAGTTTGAGAAGTTCATGTATTCACTATGTGTTAATGCTTTGGTCCGGTACTCTATTAAAAGGATGCCTTAATATACCTTAGTTTCCAATAGGACTCCGCTGCCATGGGAGGGTAGGACAAAAGATGTCATGCAAGTTCTTTTCCATAAGCACGTATGACTATATTCGGAATACATGCCTACATTACATTGATGAACTGGAGCTAGTTCTATGTCACCCTAGATTATGACTGTTACATGATGAACCACATCCGGCATAATTCTCCGCCACCGATATATTGCCTTCAAGCTTTCCATATATTGTACTTTGCTTATTTACTTTTCCGTTGCTATTGTTATCATCACTACAAAACACCAAAAATATTACTTTTGCTACCGTTACTTTTGCTACCGTTACCACCACTATCATATTACTTTGCTACTAAATACCTTGCTGCACATACTAAGTTTCCAGGTGTGGTTGAATTGACAACTCTACTGCTAATACTTGAGAATATTCTTTGGCTCCCCTTGTGTCGAATCAATAAATTTGGGTTGAATACCCTACCCTCGAAAACTGTTGTGATCCCCTATACTTGTCGGTTATCAGAGAGCCACCATCCATGGCCTCATCGGCGTTGCCAACAAAGATGAGCCACGACCGGCGGGGCCCTCTGGCCGGTGCTCCGTCGGGCCGCCGCATGCCAGTGCTGGAAGGATCAGGGGCGCTGCGGCCATGGTGCACTCTCCTCCTTCACACCAGCCACCGCGGGTGTCGATCCATCGTGACGACGCTTGTGATAACATTTCCATAGCGTCGTCCGACCCACGGACCCACCGCGATCAGTGCCAAGTTCTTCGGGAGCGAGCCCGTGAAGACGCTCGAACCACGATCGAGCGCCGACACGATGCACGCCACCAGTCAGATAGGCGGGCAGGGCCCACTATGGACCACCCAGCACCGGGGGGCTCTAGCGACCTTCCCTACGAGGTGGGTGGCCCGGCCTTTACCCGCTAGCTGCGGAAGTTCCAGTGGCCTTCCCACCGCATGTTCAAGCCAGGCGTTGGCGAGAAGTACAACGGCAAGACCCACCCATCAGAGTTCCTCAGCATCTACACCATCGCGATGCAATCTGCTGGAGCTCGTGACAACAAGGTGCTTGCCAATTACTTCCCGCTGGCACTCGAACCCAATGTCATGTCATGGCTGATGCACTTGCCGGCGGACTCCATTTCTTCTTGGTCGGACTTGTGCCATGAGTTCATTGGTGCCTTTACCGGAGGCCACCAAGCTCATGGCCAGGCGAGCGATTTGCATATCATCCCCCAAAAGGAAGGTGAAACCCTGCGCAAGTACATACAGTGGTTTAGCCGGGTGCAACACAACATCCCGGATGTTCATCCCGCCACCCTGATCAGCGCATTCCATCAGAATGTGCGCAACCGCAAGATGCGTGAAGAGCTGGCGATGAACAAGGTCAATGATGTGGCCGAACTTTATGTTCTGGCCGATAGGTGCGCTCGGGCTGAAGAGAGGAGGAAGTACCCCGGCGAGGACACCGGCGTGGAAACTGACTCCACTGACGAAGACACAGCCAGCTCGACAAAGAAGGGCCAGCGCCGCAACAGGAAGCGCAAGGGCAAGACCGTGCTTGCTGTTGAGGGATCCGAGGACACCGGCACTTCCAAGAAGGCCAAGGCAGACGACCCCAGCAAAGAAATTGCCGGGTGCGCCGCTTGCCGGGCCTTGGCGGCTGCCGACAAGCCAGGAGGCTCCGACAAGCAATATTGCAAGATCCACCGCACCAAGGGCCACGACCTCTAGAACTGCCGGCAAGTCGAGCTGCTTGCTGAGAAGCAAAAACTGAGTATGAGAGGCGGGACAAAGAGAAGGTCTAGGATGGTGCCCAGGGGTCTGGCAAGAAGCGTGGCAGCCAAGGAGGCCGCCGCGGAAAGGATAATCAGCAAGAGAGGCCCGCTTGGGTCCGCGACAAGAAGCTAGGACATGATGACCATGACGAAGATGACGAGTCCGGCGAGCACGAGTTCCAGAAGGCTACGGAGGCCATGTGCATCGACGGTGGTGCCTCACTACACACTTCTCACCGCCAGCTCAAGTAGTGGGCGCGTGAGATCACAGCAACAGAACCATCACTTGATGCTCAGAGGCCAGTGAAATGGTCCAGCAGGCCTATCATTTTCAACGTCAAGGACCACCCTGATCGCACGAGGTGACGAAGATGTTAGTTGACGGCGGGGCCGGTCTGAACTTGATCTCGCCCGTCGTGATCAAAAGGTTGCAGATTCCTGATGGAGACCTCGAAAAGATGGGCACGTTTCAAGGGGTCAACCCGGGGAGGAGTCAGCCGAAGGGTAAGGTCACGCTGCCTGTGACGTTTGGAGGCGAGTTAAACTACAGGACGAAGAGGATTGTTTTCGATGTAGCCGAGATCCCCTTGCCCTACAACGGGATTCTCCGCCGCCCGGCACTAGCCAAGTTCATGACGGCGTCGCATTACGCCTACAACACGCTAAAGATGCCGGGGCCAATGACCATCATCACCGTCCCCTCCGACAAGAAGGATGCACTGATTTGCGCCGACCAACTCTACCAGGAAGCAGTTGCGGCGACTGCCGCCAAGGCACTCGCTCCTGCCGCTGGAGCCCTAGCAAGGAAGAAGACCGACACAACCTCTCACACCCACTCCGGCAAGCGCACCTCTTCGGAGTGTTGTTCTCCCATCGAGGAGGTGCCAGAGAGCTCCATCGGCAAGAGCAAGAAATCCAGAGCCGCGCCACCAGAGACCAAGAGGGTGTCCGTTGAGGAGGATGGCACGGGAGGGGCTTTCACCATAAGCTCCACCCTAGACAGCAAATAGGAAAGCGCGCTCATCACCTTCCTGCGGGCGAATGTCGACGTGTTTGCATGGCAAGCATCCGACATCCCCGGCGTTCCCAGGGAGGTGATTGAGGACCATCTTGCTGTCTGTCCTCATGCGCGACCTGTCAAGCAGAAGGTCAGGAAGCAAGCTTTGGAACGACATGAGTTCATTGCGGAGGAGATCAGGAAGTTGGAAGCAGCAGGCTTGGTGAGAGGAGTACTCCATCCGACGTGGTTGGCCAATCCGGTGGTGGTGCGCAAGGCGAATGGGAAGTGGAGGCTGTGTATTGACTATGCAGATATCAATAAGGCTTGTCCCAAGGACCCTTTCCCGTTGCCGCGCATTGACCAGATTGTTGACTCCACGGCCGGGTGTGACTTGTTATCATTCCTTGACACCTACTCGAGGTACCACCAAAACTTCATGGCGAGAGAAGACGAAGAGAAGACATCGTTCATCACCCCATGTGGCACGTATTGCTTTTTACGGATGCCTTTCAGGTTGAAGAGTGCTGGCTCGAAGTTTGCGAGGGCAGTCCAGATTGGTTTTGAGCCCCAACTACATAGAAATATGGAAGCTTATATGGATGACATAGTGGTCAAAACCAAAGACAGGGCGACACTTGTACAAGATTTGGAAGAGACGTTTGCGAATCTGCGCAAGATCAACCTTAAGTTAAACCCTGAGAAGTGTGTCTTCGGCGTTCCGTCCGGCAAACTTCTCGGGTTCTTTGTGTCACAGCGTGGGATCGAGGCGAATCTAGACAAGATCAAGGCTATTGAGCAGATTAGGGCACCCAAGTGGATCAAGGACGTGCGTCGGCTCACTGGTTGCGTTGCCGCCACGAGCAGATTCATCTCCAGGTCCGCTGAGTGTGCCCTTCCCTTTTTCAAAATCTTGAAAAAGGGAGGCCCAATGGAATGGACCCTAGAAGCCGAAGCAGCGCAGTAGGATTTGAAGAAATACCTCTCCTCTATACCGATACTGGTTGCGCCCAAACCACAAGAACCGTTGCTGCTATACCTGGCGGCAACGAATCAAGTGGTCAGTGCCGCACTAGTGGCGCAGAGGGAGGTCGACGAAGAGGCAAGGCCCCCGGCAGGGTCTGAAGCCGGCAGGGCAGGGCCTACGCAACCAGACGAAGTGCTGCAAAAGAAGAAAATGATGTAGCACCCGGTTTACTTTGTGAGGTCCCTCTTGAGAGGGGCTAGGTCAAGGTACTACGGTGTGTAGAAATTGCTCTTCGGCATCCTTATGGCCTATAGGAAGCTGCGTCATTACTTCCACACGAGATCACCGTCGTCACCCGCCTCCCATTGCAATGGATATTGCATAACCCAGACGCAACCGGGAGGATTGTGGAGTGGGTCGTGGAGCTGTTGAGCTTTGGTTTGAAGTTTGAAAGTACTTCGACAATCCAGAGCAGAGTATTGACAGAGTTCATTGCCGAGTGGACCTCAACGCCAGACGAAGAGATCCAGGAGACCACCCTCCGTAGCAAGGAGGCAAATCGCAACTGGATTATGTACTTTGATGGGGCTTTCTGGCTGCAAGGCACCGGTGCTGGTGTGTTGCTCGTCGCACCCACCGGACAACATCTCAAGTATGTAATCCAGATGCACTTTCCCAGGGAGATGTCCACAAACAACACTGCTGAATACGAGGGGTTGCTGCCGGTCCCAGGATCGCGGCAGACCTCGGGATCAAGAAGCTCATCGTCAGGGGTGATTCGCAGCTTGTTGTCAGGCAAGTCAATAAAGATTATCAAAGCCCGTTGATAGAGGCCTACGTAGATGAGGTGAGGAAGCTGGAGGAGCACTTTGACGGTATACAGGCGGAGCATGTTCCCCGAGTGGAGAACGACATCGCCGACTACCTGTCGAAGCGCGCCACCTTCAAACTACCTATGGAACCAGGTAATTTTGTGCTTCAGCTGACTCAACCATCCGTTGAACCATCAACAGAGCAGAACAAGCGAAGGAAATCAGGCCCCGGCAAGTACTTTCCCGCCGAGCTCCCAGGAGCCACTGGCAAGGATGATGCCATGGACACTGAGCCAGCCATGGGGCAACCGACTCCGGCGGGGCGTCAAGTCCTAGCTGTAGAGACAGCTGCTCCCATGGCAGAGGAAGTGCCTTTAGTCCATGCCATCGAGCCTCCGGCTCTGGCATGGGCACAACATACCATACGATTCCTCCAAACAGGGGAACTCCCTAAGGAGCAGGAAGAAGCGGAGAAAGTAGCCCATCGGTCTGCCATGTATCAGTTCGTCGACGACGTCCTGTACAGAAAAAGACCAAACGCTGTGAAATTGAAGTGATTTCCCCGGGAGGAAGGACTGGAGTTGTTGGCAGAGATACATGGAGGCATATGTGGCTCCCACATAGGGTCAAGGGCCCTTGACGGCAAGGCATTCCGGCAAGGTTTCTTCTGGCCCACTGCCCTCGAGGATTCAACGGCACTAGTAACCAAGTGTGAAGCGTGTCAGTTCCATTCGAAGAAGCTTCATCAACTAGCTCAAGGGCTCCAAACAATCCCTCTCTCCTGGCCATTCTCGGCCTGAGGGCTCGACAAACTGGGCCCCTTTCCCCCGTGCTTTCGGGGGCTTTGAGTACTTGTACGTTGCAATCGACAAGTTCACAAAGTGGCCGGAGGTGGAGACAGTGAGAAAGGTGACATCACAATTAGCCATCAAATTCTTCAAGGGGCTAGTCTGCCGTTTCGGTGTGCCAAACAGAGTCATCACCGACAACGGCACACAGTTCATGAGCCACGCCTTCATGCAGTACATCAAGGACCTCGGCAGCAAGGTTTGTTTTTCTTCTGTTGCACGTCCACGAAGCAACGGCCAGGCTGAGAGGGCAAATGCTGAAGTCTTGTGAGGCCTCCGGACAAGGACTTTTGACAGGCTACGCAGGTGCGCACTACGCTAGATTGATGAATTACCAGCGGTTCTTTGGTCAATCAGAACGACGCCAAATCGAGCCACCGGTCAGACACCCTTCTCCCTCGTTTACGAGGCAGAAGCAGTTCTCACGGAACTCACATACGGGTCACCTCAAGTGCTCGCTTATGATGTGCTTGAGCAAGAGCAGTTGCGGCAAGATGACGCAATGCTCCTTGAGGAAGATCGTCTTCGGGCGGCTTTACGAGCAGCGCGCTACTAGCAAGCCTTGTGCCGCTACATAGCTGCAAGGTTCATGCGTGAAGCTTTGAGGAAGGCGACCTTGTTCTTCGGCACATTCAGTAAGCCAAGAATTCCGACAAGTTGACGCCAAAGTGGGAAGGCCCTTATCGGGTAATACGAGTCACCAGGCCTGGCGTAGTCCGCCTGGAGACCAAAGATAGCGTTCTAGTGAGCAACTCCTGGAACATCGAACATCTTCGCAAGTTTTACCCATAAGGCGCCGTTGCCGCCCCGCCGGCAAACCACCTTTTGTACAAAGCCAGGCGCAGACCCTAAGCATAAATAAATGAAGCGCTGGCGCCCTAAGTTTTAGCATACATGCTAGGTTAAGTCTCTCCCTCGGTTAGGGTTGATAGTGCTTAGCGGCAGCTAACCCCTAGCATAGAGGTCGAGTGTGCGCCACTCTGTTCCTTTCCACCTTTGGTTCGCAGGGTACATGGACATTTCTGCTGAGCTATTGGGAGGAAAAAGAACGGGCCGGCGCTCCGGCCCCGGCAAACCAAGGTTGCCGGGGGCTGCAAACACAAGGATCTAACCGCGGCAGGCCAAGGTTGCCGGGGGCTGCAACGTCAGATAAGTTTTTCTCCCCCCACTCCGTGCGCCCGTATGAACCTTGAACGTATAAGGCTTCCCTCACTCTCATACCATCTTGCCCCCTCCGTCCCATGTCCGAAAACTCTACTTTGGACCGGAACTTGGTTGTAGTACGATGGGAAGAGGGCGAGCGAAAGGCCTAATCCTGCTCGGCCCCTACATGCACCAAGAGCGTGAGCGTAGTCGGGCCATAGAGCAGGAGGACGGCAAGGCCTGTTGCCGGGGTACCATGTTTATCTTAAGATAATGAAGATGTGTTCCTCGGTGTGGCCCTCGCCCACGCACAAATGAAGCCCGGCAAACACCCTTCCTTTCATTCATACGTTGCAAACAAGTACAATTCATACGGAATGGGTACACAAGCAAGGGGATTATAAATTTTAAAATCTAACGAATGCCCGCAGGCTTACAAACTAGAAAAGATATGCGCCCCATGATTCCCGTTCTTGCCCTTTTCCTCCCAGGTGCGGAGGGTGAAGGCAAAAAGTAGGAGACGGGGAACGCGCCGATGGAGAGCTTGACGAGGAAGGCCCTCGGCAGAGCGCGCGGCGGAGGGAGGGGCGACGCGGTCTATCGGAGACAAGGTCGACGTGCCCTCGCTCGACGGTCTCGTCATCGCTGTCGCTGTCCTCCTCATCACTCCCGCTTGAGGAGGAGTCTTCATTGTCCGAGGGGCTCTCCACGCAGCACTTCAGGCGAGTTCCAGAGTCTCCAAAGACCTTGACGGAGAGCAGGTCGTTCTCCATTAATTTGAAATAGAGAACGAGCCCCGCCGTCAGGCTATGGATATGAGCGAAGGTCTTCCACCCGCGGCGAAGATACATGACCTGAGGGGCGGGAAAGTCAACATCGACCCGCGTGCCGCCGTTCCCACAGCCCCTCATATGCAACCTCAGGGTCTGGGGCGGATCGAGCTCCATCCCCTGAGCGAATGGCGCAGGGAGACAAAGGCAACAGCGCGGTGGCCGGCACAGCCTGATGAAGAACTGACGAGGCTGGTCCCCGATGTGGCCCTCCATTGGAGGAGGCATCACTGGCGGACACAAGGCCGGTGCGCCGCCCCATCACCCTCTTCCCCGAACGCGGCCTTGGCCTCGCCCCTCCCCCTTCCTCTCATGGCCGGCTCCGCCGCCACGGGCTCTTGGGAAGGAGGGATGCGCTGTCGAGCAGAGACCCTCGCCGCCACCGTCGAAGGACCGGCGCCCCCTCTTGCCATGGCAGATGAAAGAGCGGGGCCGAGGTGGAAGGAGAGGGATTATGAAAGATTGTGGGGTGCCATCCCCTCCCCCTTTTTATAAAGGGGCGGGGTCGGGACTCGGCCGCCCCACTGAGCCAATCCGACCATCGGGGGCGCAGAGAATCGATGCCGACCCACTGCCCCAATAAGCAGTGACCCGTTTCCCCGCCTCGTCATTCAAGGCCCGCACCCACCACCTACCATCTTCGGAGCACGGGGAACACGTGGCGGGCGAGCAGAAATCGAGGGGACGGACGAGATGGCCGTTCACTGCCCCGTGGTCGTGGGGCGCAGGCGCCTTGAAGACCATGACCCGAGCCCACTCAGTAAATGAGCCGCGCCTCTGCGTTTTCCTCTTTTTATGGGGAAGGCGCGAGCCGCCTCTTTACCACGATGTGACACATGCGTGCGGAAACCACCCCACGCATGACCCCCCACGTCGCGCGTTCAACACGGGTCATGGGGAAGCGCAGCGGACGGAGAGTTACTGCGGTAAAAATCCGCCCACCTGCCCGCGCACCGTTCTGGGTCTAGCCCAACAACGCGTCGTGCTGATGTGTGGCCTAGGCCCCCGGGCTCCTGTCGGTGTACAAAAGTAGGGGCTCTACTTTTGCACCCCTTTACTTGTGCACGGGCAGTCAGAGCTGTGCCCATGGCCACACTAAGCAGGGTAGAGGAGGGAAGCCGGAGCACAAGACGGCCAAAGCAACGCCATGGCCAGAGGCGCAAAGAGAGCAAGAGGGCGAGGTGGAATCCCCCCGGCAAGACCCTTGTCGGGGTGGCTTCCGCAGCCTCAGCAAGATCCTTGCCGGGGCAACTTGCCTGACGCCAGCAGAGCGCGCCACGCCCTTGAGCCCAAGGGGTTCCAACACCATCAACCATATTGGAACCAAGGCTCGGGAGGCACCTCCGTGGTGGCATGCAGATCTTTGTAGAGATCATAGATACACAAGGACAGATGGGAACCAGAAGACGACGATCCTTGGGGAGACCCTTGCCAAGGAAATCCATGAGACCCTCGGCAAGATCCTTGCCGGGAAAGACCGCATGCCGTAGCGAGACCCTTGCCGGGCCCTCGGCAAGATCCTTGTCGAGGACACATGCGGGGCCGTAGCCAGCCGCGTCTGCCAAAGACTCCACTGCCGCTCCCATACAGCTGCCAGCTCGACCAGCTGGGCAGGCATCTGCGTGGCAGCGCGCGGCCTCTACACCAACTCAGCAAGCATTTGTGTGGTGGCATGCAGATCTTCGTGAAGGCTCCACCACCGCGCCAACCCAGCAGCCAGCCAACGTGGCGCTACAACGCCTCGTCAGCTTGGACGTGCGTCGGAGCCAGGCGAGGCGACGACAGCTGGGACGAGCTTCTTTGCCGTCCCCAATAAAGCAAGAGGGGTACAGCAGCAGCACACTAAATGCGTTTGTTCGACGATGCCAGGGGATAGACTCAGCCCCCGTACATCTTTCCACCTCCTGTGTGCCACTGTGGCGATCCCTTTTGTCTATAAAAAGATGCGCGAGGTGTACTGGAGGGGGATTCCGATCTTTTGGACTAGAGAGCCACCGCTGCTAGTTCAAGAACACAAGAACACCTAAATATACATCAAAGCAGGACTAGGGTTTTACGCGTCTCCGTGGCCCGAACCTGGGTAAACGATCTGTGTGCTGACCGCCAGACCCGCTCTTTGCACAACCCGACACCTGCCAACCGTAGAAGGGATCCCAGTGACCCCATAGGTGCCGTTTCCCACCGACAATGTTCTTTATAGTTCTTTGTTTTTCATTTATACAAATCACCTCAGGTTATGTTTATTCAGGTTATCTTTACAAATCACTTAGATCACATTGATACAACATCTAGGAAATCAGTACCGCGAACTTTGCACATTAAGGAGCAATCTATAGTCAGGTTACTATAACAAATACTACACATACTATACGTTTTCCAATAAATATGCTTGAGCTAATTTGCTGTTTGGTTTTGTATATTGGGCTTGAAATGCTTGCTTGCAGTTTTGATCTGGCACTGATCTTACTATCAGGGCCTTCATGATTTCCTTCTTGGAATTGCTGGCTTCTAATTTCTTTGAAAGATATCATGATGCAATTTTATTTTTCTATCTTGTGTATTCTGCTGCTGATTCCTGCTGATTCTTTCTTGTAGTATGGGTTATTGTTTGACCGGTTACAGTGTGATAACAAATTTTGCATTTGTGATTTGTCCCCTTCCCAACGAACCTTCTATATAAAAGATCTCAAAATGCAGGAGCTTAAGAAAATGCTATATAAAAGATGTCAACTACTATATCAACTATCTAAAAGATATCACCTCTGCCTGAAAGTATTATCAGCTTCTTCATCAAGTATCAATTAATTGCAGCTAGGCTTAACCATTGTTTTTTATTTTCTCTGTCGACAGAGAGGCAAGTTCGAGATTCAATTGGATGGACCTTCATGTTGTTTACTGAGTTTCTCATCAGCCATGGTCTTTCTTAAGTGGTTATAATGTCAAAGTAGTACATTGCAAACATGTGTATAAACTGTATAATAACTGGACGCGAACCTAGACGTGTTCGGTTGCTGATCCTGGAAGCGGTGGCGACCGAACCTTGAAGTGATCGGCGGCGGATCCTGAAAGTGATTGAGGGCGGATCCGAGAAGGGATCGTCGTGCGACTCCACAAGTAGGGTGGCGGCTTTGAACTGGGAGGGCACCGGCGAAGGGATGCAGCGGCCGGGGCGAAGTGCCTGAGCAGCGACGACGCAGGGACGGATGACAGCGGCGAACTTCTCGTGCGTGCGAGTGATTCAAGGGCTTATATATGATCAGAACAATACCTGCTTTCAGGTTTGCGCTGACTCTGCAAAGTCAAAATATGCCAAAAGACATTTTAGATAGATATTGTTCTTTGCATGCCAACATATTCAGGAAAGAACATTTCTAGTTCCATCAACCTGCCTTATGCGATCAACATTTAATTACGGGATTTGAACTTTTAAAAAATCCTATGGAGATCATTTGCTAGCTATAAAGGGAATGGAAATTGAAAATGTAAACTTAGTCAATCGAACAAAGTTGGTGTATTACATATTTACATGCAGGCGTTGGGCACAAACTGAAAAATGACTCGATGATAAGATAACATAAACCTATTGTCTGAGGATGAAGCTATCTTACTTGGATTACCCTAGCTTCAAGTATCCCTGCAATGCAAGCTCCCATAAACCACTCAAAATCTTTTGGTCAAAATCCTAGTTCACAAGTGCTCTGCATATAAAATAAGTGCTGCAAACTTTATACAGTGATGTGAGGTTGGGTTGGATGAAGTCAACTGTTTTGGGTAACTAAACAGATTCGGTCTTTCCAAATCCTCTATAAAAAACTGCATAATTTTGACTTGGACTCCAAACATAATGTGGAGATCAATCGCAAAAAAAGGAGAGATACGTCCATGCTTTCTATAGACTATCTATTTGCAGTATTTTGATGCACGGTTTAAAAATAGCAGTCCAATTTAGTTTCACAGTCCAAAAATTAATCTTTCTGTGATTCTGTGTACAGTAACCTTGTATGCGGACTTAGACCATGTTACTGTTCGAATTAAACTAGGCGTTCAACATGAAAGTTGTAGATATCTTTAGTGGTATCTTTTGATATGTTTAGGTGAGTAGAACTAAATAAACAAATTTAACAGTGATCAAAGCAGAAGTTGAGAAACTAAAAGTGCATGGACAGACTCACTAAATATTAAAGAGACCAGTCAAGCTAGTTTTCCCTAGGTTTTGAAACTGCCGCACGCACTCCAACCATCTGCAGGTTTGGCTCTTGTGCAGATTACAGTTAGCTTTTATACTGAAAAAAATTAACAAATCAATACATTTCCTAAATAGGACATAGAGCTAACCAATATCACCGTCAAATCATCAGTGCCCTGCCTAAAGCTCCTATTTGCTGAAGGTGTAACACCAGAGTTGTCTGACCTTCCACTGGGCAATGTGTAGACAACCCTAAGCTTCATTACCTCAATCACCTTATCAACATCCTTATTGAACTGAAGAATACACAAAGATGGAATATAGTTGGTGGAATGCTAATCATTTTATTCTGATGACAACACAACATTAAATCATAGAAACCAACGTGGACATAAATATTTTAAATAAATATTCATAAATGATTCACCACATATATGTACACTGGTAGAAAAAGGGCCTATAGTCCTGGTTCGTAAGGGCCTTTAGTCCCGGTTCCTGAACCGGGACTAAAGTGTCAGTACTAATGCCCCGACCCTTTAGTCCCGGTTCAATCCAGAACCGGGACTGATGGGCCTCCACATGGGCAGTGCACAGAGCCCAGGAAGGAGACCCTTTGGTCCCGGTTGGTGGCACCAACCGGGACCAATAGGCATCCACACGTCAGCATTTCTGTGGCTGGGGTTTTTGTTTTTTTTGAAGGGGGGGGGGGTTTGGGGGTTTTGGGGGGTTAATTTAGGTGTTTCATATATTGTGTTAGCTAGCTATAATTAATAGAGAGAAGTGTCCTCTCTTACGTCCGTGCTTGGTCGACGCTACGTACTATACATACGTATAGAGAGGACTAGACACGCTAGTTAGCTAGTAAGAAAACGAAGGAAACAGAAGATCGTCATGAACATATATGCATACAGAGAGAAGTGATATCGACCACCTCTCCTTCTCTCCGAGAGATTGGTCGAACAACAAGTTCTCATATATCTATTCGACACTACCGGCTACATATATACAATAATTATCTCTTACAAATATAATCATATGGACTCATGGTCCACATAGTATTCTCCGTCTTCAGCAATCACTTGGTCAAGAAAGAATGCCTCCAATTCCTCTTGAATTGCTTGCATGCGAGCTGGTGCTAGGAGTTCATCCCGCTTCCGAAACATCTAATTTGAAGAAGGGGGTCAATACATATATATATGAATGAATGAAACTCAATACAAATGATGGTAATAAAATAAAATTGTGAATGTTGTTATTTACGTACTTCATATTGTTCGTCAGAGTACCCGACCCGCTCACAGGTCGTGTGGCGGATGGACTTGCAGACGTAGTATCCACAGAAATCATTCCCTTGTTCCTGCCACAACTACTTTACAAGAAATAGAGGTCAATCAAACTGATAAGCAAGAATGCTAAATGGTATTGATGAAACTAGCGCTTGAATCACTAGGAGATGCGTGGAACATGCTAATATAGTACTTACTTTCGGGTGTCTAAATTCCAGCTCCTTCGGCAGTCCCGGAACTTTTCTGGTGAATTTTCTCCAAACCCTGCCGGACAAAGAAAACAATTACTTGATATCAGGAAATGAACAAAGTTGCTGATATGGTGGATAATGATCGATTTAACTTACTTCTTGAGGATTTCAGTCATGTCCGCATACTCCTGGGGATCTTTTCGTTTAGAGTCCAAGACGGTTACTACTCCCTCCTCAAGCCTAATATCTAGGAGAATATAGTGGAAACCACACACGCATGCATAACTCATCAATTACATTACTATAACCTGGACTAATATATAAGGGAAACCGAATATGCACAAGACAGTAACACTCACTTGAAGTTGTAAGGAAAGAGTATTATATCTTTGTTTTCATTTTTTTTGAATGATCATAGCAAGTTGGCCTCGGTATCTCCGGGACGATGTTCAACCTCAGTTGCATCTATGAGATATGTGTTAACGAACCCAATATCACCGATTTGTCTTTTCTTCAATTCGGCGATCTTCATTCTGCATAATATAGTGAGGATAATTATAAATACATGCAATGAAAGAGATGAGCTATATAGAGAGACTTAATGAAAGAAGTAGTAGTACTTACAGACAGTAGCATGTGATCGTTGTTTTATCGAGGGCCAATTGATTGAAAAACTGATAGAACTCCTCAAATGGAATAGGCAACAGTTCAATTCCAACGAGGTCATGCTCCGGTTTAACTCTCGCATACAAAGTACTCCTCCCCCAGACTCTCTGCAGATTTTCAAGTACCAATCATGTAATCTTTGCATCATCATTGTTAAAGATTTTTCATCTTTGACGAGAGGCTTCCCGTACTCGTATCTGTGTATCTGCACCTCCATGGGATCATAATGTACATCGTCGGGCAGGTAATCGTCAACATTGCCATAACCGGGCACCATCCTCGGATCAACGATGTCGCTAGGCACCTTGAGGGGGGGGGGGCACGATTGCTTCGCTTGTTCGCTGAGCTGGGCAATTTGTTTCCCAGCTGCTCGTCGTTCTTTTAGCCTTTGATCACTGACTGTATTTCCCGACCGCTCCGCTTCGCCCCATGTCTTTGCAATAATGCGCTCATAGTTGCCTTTCGGCGGAGACTTGGGTGGTTTTGCCAAGGCAGCCAGAGTGCACTTCACTTTCACCGGATCTACCTTCTCCTCCGGAGGTGGATGTCTCTTTGCTTTCAACCCTTGAAACCAGTCATCCACTCCGGTTCGCTCGATCTTCGCGTTCTCCTCCGGGGTCCTCTCGTATGGTAACTTCTCTGGAGTCTTCAGAGAAGGACCGAATATGTATGTCCTCCCGCCTCTGGTTGTACTGCTAGACGCCGACCGAGTAGACGGAGCAGTTGTCTTCTTTACTTGCTTACGAGGCGGAGGAGAAGGACTACGACGCGCCGGAGTAGCTGGAGCGGCGGCAGGTCTCTTCCGCCCTTGCTGACGAGGCGGAGAAGGAGGAGGCTAGCTGCTCGGGCGCGTCGGCGCAGGTGGAGAAGGAGGCGGAGTGCCGCCACGCGCCGGAGAAGGAGCCGGCCGAGGGCCCTGATCGTCACTCGCCGGAGGAGGAGGCGATGGAGGAGGCGGAGTGCCCTGACTCGCCGGAGGAGGAGGATGTAACACCCTCGATGTGACTATAGCTCCCACGTGTCGAGGCACGACTTAGAGACATAATCGCATTGAAGGCATATGTCGCAAGTGAGGTAATCTTCACACAACCCATGTAATACATAAGGGAAAGAGATACATAGTTGGCTTACAATCGCCACTTCACACAATTACATGAATAAAACATTACATCATCCAAAAACAATCAAGGTCCGACTACGGAACCAAAATAAAAGAAGAACCCCAAATGCGACACGGTCCCCGATCGACCCCAACTGGGCTCCACTACTGATCAACTAGAACGAAACAACACAAAGGACAAGATCTTCATCGAGCTCCTCCTGAGCTTGGTTGCGTCATCGGCATGGACTCATCGGCACCTGCAAACTGGTTTTGGATGTATCTGTGAGCCACAGGGACTCAGCAATCTCGCACCCTCGCGATCAAGACTATTTAAGGTTAAGGGTAAGGTAAAAGGTATGATGTGGAGCTGCAGCAAGCGACTAGCATATATGGTGGCTAACATACGCAAATGAGAGCGAGAAGAGAAAGCAAAGCACGGTCGTGAAAGTATGATCAAGAAGTGATCCTAAAACAACCTACGTCAAGCATAACTCCAACAACCGTGTTCACTTCCCGGACTCCGCCGGAAAGAGACCATCACGGTTACACACGCGGTTGATTCATTTTAATTAAGGTCAACTTCAGGTTATCTGCAACCGGACGTTAACAAATTCCCATCTGCCCATAACCGCGGGCACGGCTTTCGAAAGTTCAAATCCCTTGAGGGGTGTCCCAACTTAGCCCATGACAAGCTCTCACGGTCAACGAAGGAATAGACCTCCTCCTGAGACATTTCGATCAGACTCGGTATCCCGGTACAACAAGACATCCTCGACAATGGTAAAACAAGTCCAGCAAGACCGCCCGATGCGCCGACATCCTGATAGGAGCTGCACATATCTCGTTCTCAGGGAAACACCGGATGAACACTACGTACAGCTAAAACCAGCCCTCAAGTTTCCCCGAGGTGGCGCCGCAAGTGGCTCTAGTTTGGACCAACACTTAGACAAGAACTGGCCCGGGGGGGGGGGGGGGTAAAATAAGATGACCCTCGGGATGCACGACTCCCAAGGGAAAAGGCTAGGTGGCGAATGGTAAAATCAAGGTTGGGCCTTGCTGGAGGAGTTTTATTCAAGGTGAACTTTCAAGGGGTTCCCATTATAACCCAACCGCGTAAGGAACGCAAAATCCGGGAACATAACACCGATATGATGGAAACTAGGGCGGCAAGAGTGGAACAAAACACCAGGCATAAGGCCGAGCCTTCCACCCTTTACCAAGTATATAGATGCATTAATTAAATAAGATATATAGTGATATACCAACTAATAAACATGTTCCAACAAGGAACAACATCTCCATGTTCCAACAAGGAACAGACTTCAATCTTCACCTGCAACTAACAACGCTATAAGAGGGGCTGAGCAAAGCGGTAACATAGCCAATCAACGGTTTGCTAGGACAAGGTGGGTTAGAGGCTTGGTTCAACAATATAGGAGGCATGATAATCAAGTGGTAGGGATCGCAGCATAGGCATAGCAAAAGAGCGAGCCACTAAGCAAGCAAAGATAGAAGTGATTTCGAGGGTATGATCATCTTGCCTGAAATCCCGCAAGGAAGAAGAACGAGTCCATGAAGAAGACAAATGGACGTAGACGAACGGGTCCTCACAAAAGCAACGTTATCGGAACCAACCCGAAGAAGCAAACACCGGAAAAGAAGCACACAACATAGTAAACAACCAGCACATGAACATGGTATGATATGCGGGATGTGGTATGCAATGCATATGCATGATTTGACAAGGGATACATGAACCTGGCCTCAACTTGGAAATCCAAGTGTGCCACTGGAAAGATGAGATGAAATCGCTTGAAAACGATATAAAGAACGCCGGAATCGGAGTCACGGTTTGGAAATGGCAAGCAATTCAAATATGACCACGTTTTGCGATTTACAACAAGTAGCCATCTAAATGCAATGAGATGAACATGCTAAAACACCCAAACATGACAACAAAATACATGGCAGGGATGCATTCAAGATGCTTAACAAAAGTCTAGCACTGAGCTACGGACAATTCATCCATTAACAGGTTCAAACAAGCATGGCAAAAATGCATACGGTAAACAGATCTCAGACTTAGTGAAATTAACACTTGTCTGAAATTTCAGACCAAGTAGCACTCTTCGGAGCAACAAAACTACATGCTACAGGACCTGAACATGGCATGGAGCTACTCAAATAGCTTAACAAAAGTCCCTTAGTGACCTTGAGCCAAAAGGGATCGAAAAATATACTAACAAGCATGTGAACATAGCAAAAGCATAATCAGTTTTCAGACTTAGTGAAAACTGGCACATGCTGAAAACAAATATCAAGTAGGCATGTTTACAAGCTCGATGCACTCACTACGATGCAAGTCATGACAAGATAAGCATACATCTATCAAGAACACACAAAATTCAATCTAGACATGGCAAGAAGAATGGCATAGAATGCACGGATCAACTACAACAACATCGGCAAAATTGCAAACAAGTTGACAATCTGCCCAGATTCACGAAGTAGCAAAAGTAGAGCTCGATTGAGTCAAGCTAGGGTGCTCCATAATTGCAAACAAGGACATGGATGGATAGAGCACTAAAATATTAACAAAACTCCTTTACTAATCATCCTCAAAAGAGGCACGGATCACTAGGAAACAACATGAACATATGGCATCATGAGATAAACAAACCCAGGACTTAGTGAAAATGCTAAGTCCCTGAAAACAGAATTACCGAGTGCCTCACTTTGCAAGCTTGTGCTAGTCACCACACACATCACAAAAATACATGGGTTGCACCTCTGGAAAGATGACAAAACCCTTAACAAAACATATGTAGAGCATCAGGACATATCATGCACACAACAATCATGGCAAAAATGACAAATGTCTAAGATGGAGTAGCAGATCTGACAATTAACTCAAGTAGCCCTCTTCTAACCGCATTTCGGGCATCAAGATGAACTCAAATGAAAATGATGCAATGGAATGAAATGATGTACTCTCTGAGATGAACATTTTGATATGCTATATGCCAAAAATGGAGTTACGGATGCAAAGTTACGGCACGATGAACATGGGCACATGAATCTGGGAATTCCGGGGACTTAGTGGAATTTTTAACCTCTCCGGGAAAAGTCAACGGGCGGACGAGGAGATCCGGGATGGGGTGGTTCCGGATCAGGACGAAGCCGTTTGGATCGGGGGAGTGGTGGATCTCATCCCACTCCCCGATCGGATCTGGCCGGAGTGGAGGACGATGCCGGCGAGGTCGGCGCGCGGTGGCCGGAGCGAAGGCCGGCGACGAGGGGATCCGGCGGAGGAGTGCGGCGGCCGGGGCGAAGGCGCGGGGCGGCGCGGCGCCGGCGTCGGAGTTGCGCGAGGTGGTGCGGGGTGGTCCGGCGGCCGAGGCGGCGGGCAGGACGCCGGCGAGCATGGCGGCGGCGGCGAGGCATACGGCGGCGAAGGGAGACAACAGCGGTGCGGTGGAGCGTCGCCGGCGGCCAGGCGGCGCGCGGCGAGGGCACAAGGCGGCGGGGAGGCGCGGGATCCGGCTCGGGCGCGGGGCGCGGGCAGCTCGGGCCGGGCGGGCCGGCCTCGGGCCCGCAGGGCCGCGGCGGCGCGGGGAGGAGAGAGAGGGTGGCGGCGCTGACGTGTCGCGCGCTGAGTGGGTGAGAGCGTTGGCGGCGGTGAGGTGGCGCTCTCCGGTTGGTTGGAGTGAGGTGGCTGAGGGCGGCGGACATGTCCGGCCGGTGGTGGGAAGTTTGTCCGGCGGCGCGATGGAGAAGAAGGTTAGGGTTCATCCGCGAAAATTTCGGGGATGGCCACATATATATAGGTAGAGGGAGCTAGGTGAGTCCAAATGAGGTGCGGTTTTCGGCCACGCGATCGTGATCGAACAACCGAGATGATGGAGCAGGTTTAAGTGGGTTTTGGGACAAATTGGAAGGGTGTTGGTTGCAACACACACGAGGCCTTTTTGATCCCTCGGTTAACCGTTGGAGCATCAAACGAAGTCCAAATGGTACGAAACTTGACAGGCGGTCTACCGGTAGTAAACCAAGGCCGCTTGGAAAGTCTCGGTCCAATACGGAAATGTTTAATCCCCACACAAGAAAGAAAGGTAGAAATGACCACCGGAGGAGAACGAAGCGCCGGAATGCAAAACGGACAACGGGGAAAATGCTCGGATGCATGACACGAACACGTATGCAAATGAAATGCACATGATGACATGATATGCAATGCATGACACGCAAGCAATGACACGGCAACACCTGCGAATAACTGGACGACACCTGGCACATCGGTCTCGGGGCGTTACAGAGGAGGAGGCGGAGGCGTCCAGTTCGGAAGGTTGATGAGCTCCTTCCGCCATAGGCATGGAGTCTTCAGAGCAGACCCCAGCCGAGTCTCCCCTTCACCGGTAGGGTGGTCAAGCTGGAGGTCCTCAAATCCCTCCGTTATTTCATCCACCATCACCCTAGCATATCCTTCTGGAATCGGCTGGCAGTGAAAAGTTGCGCCGGGTTCGGTAGGATAAACAGAGCCAACAGCCGCCTTAACCTTCA
The DNA here is from genome assembly GCF_003073215.2 of Triticum urartu. Lineage (NCBI taxonomy): Eukaryota > Viridiplantae > Streptophyta > Magnoliopsida > Poales > Poaceae > Triticum > Triticum urartu. The sequence continues at coordinate 715,398,038 of NC_053024.1, read as the reverse complement.
AATTCATCCATTGCGTCATAAGGTGGCAATTTTGAGACTCCGTGATAGCATCCACGGGATAGCTGGCAGGAGCCGTCAAGGCATGCTCCGGCTGAAGCAGCTCAGTGGAAGCCACGGTGCTTCTGCGCTGAGATGGCGGGGTAGCTTCGGGGCAGGCTTCGGCAGTACGTTTGCTGCGATTTGCTTCTCGTTCCTCTATCGCGTCTACCCTTGCTTGCAGCGCCTGCATTTGGGTCTGCTGCACTTTTTTCCTCCTCTCATGGGATTTGTAACCGCCTGTGTCCGGAAACCCAACCTTCCACGGAATGGAGCCTGGCGTGCCTCGTGTCCGTCCAGGGTGCTCAGGATTCCCGAGGGCCATTGTGAGCTCGTCGTTCTCTCTGTCTGGAATGAACATCCCTTCCTGCGCTGCTTCGATATACTGCTTAAGCTTCCTGACTGGTATGTCCAAGGTTCCGCCAGCCCCGAAGAACCAAGTCCGGCAACGGTCTGGCCAGTTAATTGTCTCTGGTTCGATCCCTTTATGAACCAGATCATTCTCAGTCTTGGACCACTTAGGCCGGGCTACGAGGTAGCCACCTGACCCCGTGCGATGGT
>NC_053024.1:715137696-715396209 GCF_003073215.2 Triticum urartu | reverse complement strand
AAGGCCTTCCAAATAGCGATATTCGGAAGGCTCTTTCTGAACTTTGTACCAAAAAGCGAATTATCCTATCTGGGACTCCGTTCCAGAACAACTTTGAAGAGCTTCGTACCATCATGCACATGTTACTTTCGCCTAATGATGAAGACATGGTTTTGTTGAATCCTTTGACACTAGGCAACCTCCCGACCCCTCGGCGATCCTCTCGAACATGAGAGGAAGAAGAGGATAAAAAAAGAAGAGGAAGAAGAAAAAAAAGAGGAGAAGAAAGAATAGAGGAGTTCTTCTCCTCAATTCTTTCTTCTCCTCTTTTTTTCTTCTTCTTCCTCTTTTTTTTATCGGGAACGAGGGTCGTCGAGGGACATAGATGTAGTGTCGTCGTTGTCGATATATACCCCCTCCCGATAGCTTACTATGATTAGGTAGCTAGTTCTACGTTTGGCACTAATATATCCATCTGTCATGTTTGAATAATAATTGCCATGTTGTAAATATTTGTAGAAACTATGGACACCGCCCTAGACGAAGCAACAAAAGAAGCGTTGTTGAGGGACATAATCGCAGAAGGAAGTGATGCCATCTCTTTGTTTCTCAACGAAACCGATGGTCTGGAAGGAGAGGGTGAACAAGCTGGCTACGGTGACCTAATGCCGGTGCAAGAAGAAGAACATGAGGACGGCTCCGGTGACCCAATGCCGGTGCAAGAAGGAGACCGTGATGACGGCTCCGGTGACCGAACCGAGTCCGGCCAGGTATATATATTAGTTAAGCCTATGCTGACTAGTTGATTGATGCATTCATTGTTTTGGTATGTACACATATTAATTAAGTCTTTGTTCTTTTTTCTAGGTCTCCGGATCGAGTGCAACTTCGGTAAAGAGACAAGGCCCGAAGAAAAAGTTGAGCTCGGATGAAAAGTTTGAGATCATAGCAATCGCGCCCGACGGCCAACCTATTGAACCCCTCCGGACAAAGAGCGCATTTGTTGCTCAGTGCGGGGTTCTGGTTAGGGACAAGATCCCGATAAGCATCCAGCAATGGTTTAAGCCGGCTACAGAAGACCCTGAGGTGTCTTATGTCAATGATATGCACAAAAATGATCTTTGGACTGAGCTGAAGTCAAATTTCACCCTACCGCCAGAGGATAATCCAGAGAACCCAGTTTAAGAGAAATTAATCAAGTCTTTTGCTCTGAAGAGGATGGCAGAACTATTCAGGAGGTGGAAGAAAGAGCTGAATAAGTTTGTCGAAAATAATGAGACATCAGAATTCAAGGGCAGATATGAGAAGATCAGAGATCACTGGCCCGCATTTGTGGCCCACAAGACATCGGAAAAGAGTAAGAAGATGTCGGCGACAAACAAGCAAAATGCTGCGAAGAAGAAGCTTCACCATCGCACGGGGTCAGGTGGCTACCTCGTAGCCCGGCCTAAGTGGTCCAAGGCTGAGAATGATCTGGTTCATAAAGGGATCGAACCAGAGACAATTAACTGGCCAGACCGTTACCGGACTTGGTTCTTCGGGGCTGGCGGAACCTTGGACCCTGTAACAGGGAAGTGCATTTGGACGAACGATCAAATGGACATACCAGTCAGTAAGCTTAAGCAGTATATCAAAGCAGCGCAGGAAGGGACGTTCTTTCCAGACAGAGAGAATGATGAGCTCACAATGGCCCTCGGGAATCCTGAGCACCCTGGACGGACACGAGGCACGCCAGGCTCCATTCCGTGGAAGGTTGGGTTTCCGGACGCAGGCGGTTACAAATCCCATGAGAGGAGGAAAAAGTGCAGCAGACCCAAATGCAGGCGCTGCAAGCAAGGGTAGACGCGATAGAGGAACGAGAAGCAAATCGCAGCAAACGTACTGCCAAAGCCTCCCCCGAAGCTACCCCGCCATCTCAGCGCAGAAGCAGCGTGGCTTCCACCGAGCTGCTTCAGCCGGAGCATGCCTTGACGGCTCCTGCTAGCTATCCCATGGATGCTATCACGGAGTCTCAAAATTGCCACCTTATGACGCAATGGATGAATTTGAAGGTCAAGGCGGCTGTTGGCTCTGTTTATCCTACTAAACCCGGCGCAACTTTTCACTGCTAGTCGATTCCAGAAGGATATGCTAGGGTGATGGTGGATGACATAATGGAGGGATTTGAGGACCTCCAGCTTGACCACCCTACCGGTGAAGGGGAGACTCGGCTGGGGTCTGCTCTGAAGACTCCATGCCTATGGCGGAAGGAGCTCATCAACCTTCCGAACTAGACGCCTCCGCCTCCTCCTCCTCCTCCGGCGAGTCAGGGCACTCCGCCTCCTCCACCGCCTCCTCCTCCGGCGAGTGACGATCAGGGCCCTCGGCCGGCTCCTTCTCCGGCGCGTGGCCGCACTCCGCCTGTGCCGACGCGCCCGAGCAGCCAGCCTCCTCCTTCTCCGCCTCGTCAGCAAGGGCAGAAGAGACCTGCCGCCGCTCCAGCTGCTCCGGCGCGTCGTAGTCCTTCTCCTTCGCCTCTTAAGCAAGTAAAGAAGACAACCGCTCCGTCTGCTCGGTCGGCGTCTAGCAGTACAACCAGAGGCGGGAGGACATACATATTCGGTCCTTCTCTGAAGACTCCAGAGAAGTTACCATACGAGAGGACCCAGGAGGAGAACGCCGAGATCGCGCGAGAAGAAGTGAGGAACTTCTTTGAAGGGGTGAAAGCAAAGAAACATTCACCTCCGGAGGAGAAGGTAGATCGGGTGAAAGTGAAGCGCACTCTGGCTGCCCTGACAAAACCATCGAAGTCTCTGCCGAAAGGAAACTATGACCGCATTATTGGAAAGGAATTTGCCGAAGCGGAGCGGTCGGGAAGTAATGTCAGTGATCAAAGGCTGAAAGAACGACGAGCTGGGAAACAAATTGCCCAGCTCGGCGAACAAGCGAAGCAATCGTGCCCCCCGCTCAAGGTGCCTAGCCACAACGTCGCTAATGATCCGAGGATGGTGCCCGGTTATAGCAATCTTGCAGATTACCTGCCCGACGAAGTACATTATGAACCCATGGACATGCAGATACAAAGATACGAGTACGGGAAGCCTCTCATCAAAGATGAAAGATCTCTATCAACGATGATGCGAAGATTGCATGATTGGTACTTGAAAATCTGCAGAGACTCTGGAGGGAGGAGTACTTTGTATGTGAAAGTTAAAAAGGAGCATGACCTCGTTGGAATTGATCTGTTGCCTGTTCCATTTGAGGAGTTCTATAAGTTTTTCAATCAATTGGCCCTCGATAAAACAACGGTCGCCTGCTACTGTCTGTAAGTAGTACTACTTCTGTCATTAAGTTTCTGTATATAGCTTAGCTCTTTCATTGCATGTATTTATAATCATCCTCACTATATTATGCAGATTGAAGATCGCCGAATTGAAGAAAAGGCAAGTCGGTGATATTGGGTTCATTAACACATATCTCACAGATGCAACTCAGGTTAAATTTCATGCCACAGATACCGAGGCCAGCTTGCTACGATCATTGGTAATAAATCAAAACAAAGATATAATACTCTTTCCTTACAACTTCAAGTGAGTGTTACTGTCTTGTGCGTATTCGGTTTCCCTTATATATTAGTCAAGGTTATAGTAATGTAATTGATGAGTTATGCATGCGTGTGCAGTTTCCACTATATTCTCCTACATATTAAGCTTGAGCAGGGACTAGTAACCGTCTTAGACTCAAGACGAAAAGATCCCCAGGACTATGCAGACATGACTCAAATACTCGAGAAGTAAGTTAAATCGATCATTATCCACCATATCAGCAACTTTGTTCATTTCCTGATATATCAAGTAATTGTTTTCTTTGTCCGGCAGGGTTTGGAGAAAATTCATCAGAAAAGCTCCGGGACTGCCGAAGGAGCTGCAATTTAGACACCCGAAAGTAAGTACTATAGTAGCATTTTAAGCGCATCTACTAGTCATTCAAGCGCTAGTTTCATCATACCATTTGGCATTCTTGCTTATCAGTTTGATTAACCTCTATTTCTTGTGAAGTGGTTGTGGCAGGAACAAGGGAATTATTTCTGTGGATACTATGCTTGCGAGTCCATCCGCCACAGACCTGTGAGCGGGGCTACACTGAAGAACAATATGAAGTACGTAAATAACAACATTCACAATTTTATTTTATTACCATCATTTGTGTTGAGTTTCATTCATTCATATATATATGTATTGACCCCCTTCTTTAAATTAGATGTTTCGGAAGCGGGATGAACTCATAGCACCAGCTCGCATGCGAGCAATTCAAGAGGAATTGGCGGCATTCTTTCTTGACCACGTGATCCCTGAAAACGGAGAATTCTATGTGGACCCTGAGTCCGTATGATTATATTTGTAAGAGATAATTATTGTATATATGTAGCCGGTAGTGTCAGATAGATATACGAGAACTTATTGTTCGACCAATCTCTTGGAGAAGGAGAGGTGGTCGATATCACTTCTCTCTGTATGCATATATGTTCATCACGATCTTCTGTTTCCTTCGTTTGCTTACTAGCTAGCCAGCGTGTCTAGTCCTCTCTATACGTATGTATAGTACGTAGCGTCGACCAAGCACGGACATAAGAGAGGAAACTTCTCTCTATTAATCATAGCTAGCTAACACAATATATGAAACACCTAAATTAACCCCCAACCCCCCCCCCCTTTCAAAAAAAAACAAAAACCCCAACAGAAATGCTGACGCGTGGATACCTATTGGTCCCGGTTGGTGCCACCAACCGGGACCAAAGGGTCTCCTGCCTGGGCTCTGCGCACTGCCCACGTGGAGGCCCATCAGTCCCGGTTCTGGATTGAACCGGAACTAAAGGGTCGGGGCATTAGTACCGACACTTTAATCCCGGTTCAGGAATCAGGACTAAAGGCCCTTACGAACCGGGACTAGGCCCTTTTTCTACCAGTGTGGTATGATCCTCGTAGATTGTAAGAACAAACACACTGGAGCGGATCCAGACCCCCGCAATCAATTCATGTGGATGTCTGATAAACATTTTGTACAACATCTAGTAAACAAAGAAAAACAAATACACAGAATGTTTACTTGTATGGATTGAAAAGGGAAATATTGCAGTGGAAAAAGGTTTGATTTGAGGACACAACAAGTTCTATAGGACCCTGAAAAATTACAACATGATGATTATCAACAGGACTTCGTGATCATCATCTCGCTTATCAGACCAATACTATGCTAATGCTCTACTAAATTAACCACTGGCTAAAAGGAGAAAATACAGTTTCTTTTAATCAAACAAAAATGAAAATTCTCATAAGCATATACGTGTAATCTATTTTTTGTGGCAAAACTGGACCACCGGCTAAAAGGAGAAAATACAGTCTTATATCACACGAAATTAACACTACAAAGCATACAACAAGAAAGCATTATTTTTTGTGGCAAAACTGGACCAGGTAGTACCTTCAATCGGCCAGAAGAGGAACATTTGAATCTCCTTGAAAATTTACAGTCGACCAGAGGACAACCTGCAGCAAACTGACGGGGTGAGGGTAATTGGGAGAGAGATACAGAGTTGGGGCTCAGGCAGAGGAGGTTGGCCTCCATTGGAATGGCAAGAGGGATATATGCGGGAGACGGGGAGGTGTCAGGTGGACGGCGCCGAGCAGCCCACCACGGACGCCAATTTGCGGGGCGGCGATGTAGAGCCGTGCATGCTCGGGCGGACAGGGAGGGGAAGGGGTAAGTGGAGGATGCGGAAGGAGAGGAAGAGGGGAGGCAGCGGGGAGTGAGGAAGAGGAGCGTACCAATGGCTCTGTACGTCGGATAAGAGGCCTGTGAAGTGGATCGGCGTCGGATCCTGGACGTGATCGGCGGCGGCTCCTCAACGGGATCGGCGGCGTCTTGTAAAGTGGATCGTCCAGGTAGCGAGACGATCAATTGCTCCCATCAAGGTAGCACAGGGATCGGCGGCGGCTTGATGTGAGAGGGCGGCGGCGAAGGGATTTGGAGTGCGAGTCTCCGTGCGAGTGGTTCTCGCTCGAGAGCATGAGGCCTCGCTCGGTCGTGCGTGCGATTTGTTTGGCGTTTTTTTTCATTGGTTAATTTTCGTAGGAACATAAAATAGCAAGTAAAAGGAATCTAAAAGAAGTATATGTTTTCACATTAGACAAGAATGTGAATATCATGGCCTATTGGCTCGACTATACATATTGTTGGAATACTTTATCTCAATATTACAACTTTCAAAACATCTTTACCAATGGAAGGATGCATTGATCAAATGCTGATGAACATATAACTTTTTCACTAACCTTTCCTATAATTGGTTCATCTGAAGAATCTTGAGAATCAAACGTTTTTGGGCGAGCCCATCATCCTCGATATGCATGACCGGGGCACCGAAAATGGGTGTGTTTACAATGCATAAGAACGATAGGATCCAACAACCTTCGGATGTCCACCCTCTCTAGATGAAGTGATGTGTTGTTTCCTTGAGGAGAAAGGAGGAACAACTTGTGGGGCGGGAAGCCATTTATAGAGCAGAGCCTGCAACAACTATTGAGCAAGAAATGCATGGAGGTTTCGGATGTGAGGCCAATCAGTGTGAGGCGCATGAGAGAAGGTGTTATCCAAATGATCAAAGCGGGTTGGGTCACACGCGGAACCTGCGACACCAAGGTGGAATGGAGTAATAGAGGAGGAGGTGGTGTGCGTAAGGGGCAGAGCGATGGTAGTAATGTTGCATTGCTTTTGGGGAGAATTGATGGTTTGGAGGAGAAAGACGATGGAGTCAAAGGAACGAGATTGATTCAGTCGGCTGGAATTGGACTAGAATTCGTACGAAGTTTGGAGGATAGAGATGTCATGTAGACGTCGCATCCATCCAAAGGGTATCTTGAGGCTGACTAGGTTTACTCCAATTTCTTTGATCGTGTTAGCTACTTAAAAGCAAGAAGATTTTGACATATCTGACTACAATTCGTATGACATTACAACACGGTTCCACCTGATTTTCTGATATTTCACAAGATTTTACTAGATTATGCAAGGTGTGGTAATTGTTTGACAAGTTTGCACTAGATTTTGCACCACTTTACAGTGTGAGATGAAACAAGCATCCGCTATTAATGTAGTTATGTATCAGATGGACATTTTTTTGTAAGGCATATGAACATTTTCTTTCTTTTCTGCAAGGTAGATGAACAGATTGTTAGTGAGAACCTTTTATGAGATATAGCATCTTCACCTTCGCTACTCCCTCCACTCCAATGTTCCACATTCAACAACCTAACGAAGCCGAGATGAGGAAGGGGATGAAGAATCAAAAACAACGATCTAAGTGGGACTTCAGAGAGAGAGAGAGAGAGAGAGAGATAATAAGGGAGAGAGAGAGAGAGAGAGAGAGAGAGAGAGATGATGCATGCACATGCACATGTTGAATCCTTCATTCCACGAGGGTTGTGTCAAAAAGCCGCCTCAAACAGCATAACTATATGTAGAATCAATCTAGAGATATGATCGCCTTCATGATTACAACTTCAGTGTGATTATATAAGTAAGGAACAATAGGCATCTAGAGAAAATATATGGCCCAGTTTGACATGGAAGAGAAAAGAGTTTTGCTTCCGTACCCCATCCCCTAATTTTGAGGGCATTCTCATGCATTCACGACCAACTTTCTAGTCCCAATTCTCCCAATCAAAAAAGAGGTCAGAACAATCTAATATTTTAATTGAAGGGCTATATTCTAATCTACACCTTTAAAACTGCATCAAAGTCTGTAAACTTGTCTAAGCGGGGTTGTACCGAAGCAAAACTCATTAAGAAAAAAATATAACGTCTGTAGCAATTGTTATGTTATTTTGTTTTCTCTCTTAAACTCGAAAATCCTTGTGGAATATAAGAAGTGAATCGCATGCATACCTAGTATGCCAATATGATGGACACCAAAGGGATCACATTTTTCTTATTAGCACCTACAACTTGTTGAAAAATGGATGCTGAATCTACTTACTACATTCATTTATAAATATTATATCTAGGTACAAAATAAGTAAATAGAACAAAAAATATAGAAGAATTTACAATATTATTTTCAGATAGAACATATATGCATGCACACTACTAGGTAATTAAAAATAGAACATGTGACTAAGGAAAACATCATCAAGGAGATTGACCACGAGAAGATCTTATATGCATATACAATACATGCAGTAATATATCGCCAGATGGATCCATGAGATGAAATTTGAGCATTAGAAATTGAAAATTTTAAAACGGTGAAATGCTGAGGGACTACACTACTCTGCATTCTTTCAGAAGTACTTATACATCATAGATGAGAGGTTAATGTCTCTTAGTAAAGCTAGCTATCGTGTACTCCACCTGACCATTTTTTGTAACACTAGGTTGAGGTTATAAGCTGATGCTTTGACCTGCTCTGCGGTAATTTACTGTTTTGTTTCAATTTTTGGGTCACTGCCCTTGATTTTTCAAAGTTTAAAATAAGAAAACATTGCAGAGTCGGTACTGGAGGGAGTGCATTGGACACTTTTGTGGCCTCTTTGATTAGTTTTATTTTGAAAACACAATATCTTGTAGGACATAATAAACTATTGAACGGACAAAACATCAAGTTTCTAGAATTGGAAAATATGTCAATAATAAAAATGTTCAAGGCAAAATTACAAAAGTAAAGTTTTACAGGAATTGAAATAACTGACAGCAAATTGTTCAAAAGCAAACTGATATAAGGAAACAGCTATGTCTTGACACTTGGCGTCTTGGAACATATTGCTGGAACATTAGGCAATGGGTGTCTTGTCTTGACACTCGGCGTCTTGGAACATATTGCTGGAACATTAGGCAATGGGTGTCTTGACACTTGGCGTCTTGGAACATATTGCTGGAACATTAGGCAATGGGTGTCTTGACACTTGACGACATGTGCGAGGGAGCTGGGAACAAACTACAGACTTATGACCGCCGGTCTCAAGTGTAAACATGTATGGGGCGATCATCGCCATCGGCCAAGTTCTGTTGCCGCACAAGGGTAAGGCTCCCCTCTGTGACGTCCACCCAGAACACCTCGACATCCATGTCTACCTGTTCGCTAGGGAACACGATGAGGATGTCATGCACGAGCTGCATTCTCATCATCCCGTCACGGTGGCGGGCCAATCGCAGGAAGGATCTGATGACCGAGTTGTTAGTACTGCGCCTGTGGCGAGCGTGCTGCCTAGCCACGCACACGAAGTGAGGCTGCGGCCAGAGTGCATATCTGAGCACGTCCCCTTCGAGGGTTGGCAGGTAGAACTGGCCGCGCACGGAGAGGCCGGACTCTGACAGCGCCGGCCAAGTATCCACGATCTGCCACCTGGCGTCGCCGGGCTTGGCGTGCATAATCACTTCCCTAGGCGCCCCCACCGTCACATAGAGCACCACGATGGGATCAGCCTCGCCGTCGTTGTAGACCAGTCCTGCCGCGTTCCACTCGATCGGCCAGGGAGGGTTCTCGAGGAAGACGTTGGGCAGGTCGGCGACGCCCCCGGTCACCGGGTTGAACAGACGCATCTCCCACCCCAAGGCTAAGAGCACCAGGAGGCCCTCGGCGCTGGCGACGACGTCCCCGTACTCCGGAGGGATGTTGAGCTCGATGGAGGCGCCCGTGAGATTGTTTACGAATCTGGCCTTCTCGTTGATGCGCACATGATCCCCTTTGGCCATCTCCCAGTGTCGCGGGAAGAAGCGCGGGTCCATGCCCATCAGCCTCGGCGCCATGTAGTCTTTCACGTCGGAGAGCAACACCAGGTCCGCCACCTTGGGTAGCAGGTCGGCGAAGATGATTTCCCAGTCCAGGCTGTCCAGCTCATCCGTAGAGGTCCATACGCTGCAAATAAAGAGATTGGAGTAAATCTAGCAAATCAAGAAATACTCCACTAGAGATTACAGATTCAGTTCACCGATGCATGCTTTGAATACTTGAAAATTAAGAGATTAGAGATTCATTTCATCCACTAATATGCTTTTGAACTTGAAAATTAATCTAGCAATAAGAAATATATAAACTAGATCTAATCCGTAAGAGATATAGCTATATGCATGCGTATAGTGTACCCACTATTTGTGGCCGGCATCGTCGGGGCCGGCAATGAACGGCCGGTCAATCTCCCGCGCGGCTGCAGGGGCTATGGTGGCGGCGGATGCAACAGGGAGCTGTGATTCCATTTTGTGGCTAGGGTTGTTGGGAGGGTAGGATAGCTTGCGGAGGCCAGGATGGGTTGGCTTTAAATGGCAGCCGGGCAGCTACAAGTGGAAGGGAACGCTGTGTGGATCGAACGAAAATGGAAGGTAGTAGAGAGACAAAAAGTCACAGCTAGGCGACGAGAGTAATTATACGACCAGGTTGTGTACTTTTTCGTCATAAAGTAATAGGCTTCGATCCTGTGCTGTTGGATGCCAATCAAACGGCGCTCATTTGGAGACCGTTAGCTGTTCACGTGATTATATCAGAGGAAGAAGGGAGTTGCACGTGCATACTATATGCAGTGCAATTCAACCGTACTCCCTCCGTTTCTTTTTACTCTGGGTACAAGATTTGTTTGAAGTTGAAGTACATAAAATTTGATCAAATTTATTTTTAAAAATATAAACATATAAAATAGTAAATTTGTGTAGCATGAAAATTAATTTAATGACGTATCTAATGATATTGATTTCATATTAAGAATGTTGATATTTGTTTTGATAAAGTTGATCAAACTTTACAAAGTTTGACTTCAGATAAATTTTATATGCAGACTAAAAAAAACGGAAGAAGTACAAATGAACACAAAATGGATACAGTTTAGCATATATAGACAAATTCATCGAAGAATACGACAATTTGTGGTCTGCACACAAAAAATATTATGTGAACAGCACATGAAACAATTTACTTATAATATCGTCTATTTTGCATACTTAAGAAGAGCTTATATTTTAAATGAAATTTTGTAGGGAACAAGATACAACATAACCTATGCCAACATAACCTATTTTAATAGATACAAAAAATAAACCTATGGCAATTATTTGATTCTAGGTGGTTCCCACTGTAGAATTTTATAACCACATATATGCGGTGTCATTCACACATACACATATGCCCTGAAAGTTTTTGTATGCTAAGACACTATACTAGTTTTGCCCAAACACAAAAGCTTATGTCTCAATGCATTCATAATATGAGAGAACAAGTATTTTTACAAGCCTAGTGATAGGCCAACACCCCCAAAGTACAATGCTACACTTCTAAGTAGCAACCATTGCAAGGAGTGTGGTTAGAGACACTGCCACAACCTTCACCCACAACCAAGCCTCGGACTTGATCTTGTCGAGCAAACTAGTGATGATCATTATCAAAGAAAAGGTCATTATGATGCTTCCAATCCCACCAAGCCATGAGCATAATCAGTGAGGAGGTGCCCTTGCACATGGCAAACGGGGTGGAACGGTAGGTTTGTTGCCACCAATCAAGAAAGTGATCAAACGGCGATGGGTGGCCCAGCTATGGATCAGATGCAAGATAGAAATTCATGCCACGAGGTCCATGAGAAAGCATAACTAGTGTGAAGGCGAGCCATGGAATCCATCATCTAGTAATAGAGCATGCACCACAAATAGTGTTGTGACCTTATTACTGGAAGGAACTATCTCTTAGGAGTAGTTGTTGGGCCTTTAAGTGCAGATGTGTGCAGCAAGTGGTAACATTCCTCCGAGAAACTATGGTACCAATTCGTAGAGACAACACCACGAGTTACTCTTAAGAAACACTACAACCCAAATAAGAACCAGCTTATGTCCTAGACAGTTATAGCGAGGCTGTCAATCTCACTACCGCTACTTGGAACAAGTTAGAACAAATAATGCGGAATAACATATTTTTATGTTCTCAGATTGATTAGTAACTGAGAAAAAGAGCATGTGCATGAGTTTTGGAGAGTTCTCTTATGGAGAAAATTGGACCGGAGTTGACAAGTTCACTAGTAGCATCTCCCATCATAGTGAAGACACATAAATAAAAGCATATTAACTATAGGACTAGGTGTAATTTTTTGTGAAAATTTACTAGGCTTTGATACTTTACCATTGGATGCTAATCGTACGACGCATATTTTGAAACTAGATAATATTGTAAGTTATTCCGGTGATTAAAGCAGAGGAAGAAACAGTTGCACATGCATACACACAGTTCAATTCAAATGCACACATACAATGCATTAACAAACTCATTGATATAATTTAGGATACATTGTGTTGACACAATTTTCATCCAAAAATATGACAATTCCTCGCCGGCAAAAAAAATGTGAATAACACATGATACTATTCACACATTTCTTCTCTATTTATTATAGTTAAAAGTTGTGAAAAAATAAGTTAATTAAGTTATTGTTTTGGGAAGCTTCTTGGGGTTCATGATGATTCTACTAGACAAGTGTGATAAGCTTCTGAGATCTGGCTAAAAAAGCTTCTGTGCTGCAACGAGCAATTTGTGTGACCAATTTTTGCGATGCTATATACCTGGGTCATGCAAGAGAGAAGATTTGTGAAGCAAGAAATGATGTCAAGGTGGACTCTGATCCTTTGAACAACTTTACATGCTTTGATATTTCTCATTTCCTGAAAGAAAGCTAAGCTTTCAAGCGGTACGCCAGGAAATGCAGTATACACTTCTATCATTTGAGGCTTCATGCTTAGGTATTTGACGTGCAACTTAGCTATTCTCGATTATGTGCAATCAACCTTTAATCAGCTGGATTTTGTGCCAAGTAACTTATATAGGTCTATACAAATGCTATCGACAATGTCGCCGTGATATCATGTAGTTTTACTGTTTGGTTTTGACGTCACTAACCAAAACAATTAGCATTATGCACTGCAGTGTCATACTTAGTTGACACAACCTAGAAGCCTCCAGGGTTGCTCCCGAGCGATCCCGGAGGCACAGCCGCTACCGCTCAAACTTCTACCCTAGCCACCAAACCCTACTGCCGCCATTGGAGTAGGCCGACTCTCAGCACACGGCGTCGGTGAGGCGCCCCTGCTGGCCCCTCTCTCCCATTCTTGCACCTCTACTTCAAACCCCACCCCTCCTCCATCACTCATCGACTAATCAACCTAGGGTCATCAGCTGCTGGCCAGTCAAACTCTGGTGGACGCTCACACAACTGCCTGATGCGCCGCACAACATGTGACCTGCAGCATCCATCTCTATATCGAGTCGCCAGATGTAGAGGCCGATTGTCTGCTCCATGTGCCTAGCAGCGTCAAGCTCGGATGAGTTCACAACGACATACAAGGTGATGGCCTTTGCCCATGCGGTGGCGGGCCAATAGACCTAAGGTCTATGGACTAGTGGTGGTTAGCTAGATTCGATAGACCGGATGGTGCTCACTACAAACTGTATTGTAGCAACTTCCTACGGTGCCACGATGGCGGTAGTCATCGAAAGGTCATCGGGAGGGTTCATCTCTCTTGATTCGGTAGTTGATTTCAGCGGTGAGATGAAATTATGGACGATGGCTTAATGCAGAGGGATGTTAGTTGTGTAATGGCGGCATTCTTGTAGCGACCCGACCCAAATGGATTGTAGTCTCTGTGCTTAAGTGCCATCCCTAGATCGGTATGCTAGCACAGACAGTACACGATGAAATATTACAGAGTTCAATCACACACCTTATTACATCGGGGTCCTCAAAAGAATATTTATTACATAAATATGGCTAAAGGCCATCTAAAATAAATAATTGCGGAAGCATCATAGATAAATGAGTCCATCCAACTTCATGACAAATGTTGAGTGCGGACAATGACCTATCACACCATATTCCTCGTGGGAAAACTCTGCAACATGAGACATTGCAGCCGTGTAGGTCAACACACGGAATATGCTAGCAATGTCACACTATAGAATAATAACGAAATTTCTACCTCTATATACAATATGGCTGGCGGAGGCTCGAAGTTTAATTTTTCGATAAAGCTATTTTTGTCCTACATCAAGTTAATTAAATTATTACTACAAAGTTCATGCCATTAGTGAGATGGTTATATAGCTGCAGGGATCGGCAAAAGTGACGGCTACAACACATGAGTGACTTCAATGGCGGTGCTACCCGAGCACCCCATCTCGAGCTCCGGCGCGAAAGCCTAGGTCACATCCGAGTGGGTATACATAGCAATGTCGATGGTTTTCTTGCGTCGTTACCTTGTTGAAGGTGTTACTCAGATATATTCGGAAAGATTGTTCAGGGTGAAAAACTAGATTTTGGCCTTGTGGTTGGATCCGTTGATAGCAGTGCTTGAGTGTCGCTCCCTTCTTAAAGGAAAGGTTGGATCCTTTTTTTTTGAATTATTTACAGACATGATAAACCACATGCAATCGCCACATTTCCAAGAACAAGAAGGAATTCAAGCTCTAAAAATCACCAAACACATGCTAACAAGCTCCAAAAGAACACTTGAAGAGTAACGGGATGGTACGAAGAAGATATCAATGGGTAATTGCCTAATCTACCGCTCGCTCGCTCTCTACTCTCTAGAGCTGATGCAAATGGCGTCTTACGGAAGTACGTCTGCTGCCTGCAGGGGCAGCACATGGTGTACCAACGAGTCTGGATATATTTAAAGCCTAATAATCCATGCTGAATAAGGATAACTAACGAACGGTTGCGAATTAGCAACCACTGAAGTCGCGCTTGTCCCGCTCGTCGCACCCCCTTGCGAGCAGACGAAAACGTCCCTTGTACTTGTATGTATAGCAGAGATCATCAATAAAGGAACACACACTTGATTCATTTGTTGCTTCTCTATTTCTATTGATCTCTATTCTTAACGTAACGGAGGAGCGATGACTCCTGGGAACAACGGAGATGGAGAGCACAAGGCCACGGAGACGACGAGTGCCAATATAATCAATGTGGATAGGGGTGGGGCGGGCGGGGGCTGTAAAGATTGGAGCGCGGGGAGGGTTGGTGGGCTCGGTGTATGGCACGGTATGAATGTGCGGGGAATCAGAGATACGTCCAGTGCTTGGCTGGAAAATTGACAGCGGCCATGCAAGCATGAATGTTGTTTGAAAAGGAGGAAGAGAGGACCTTCGATGGTGTGCATTCGTTGCAGCGTGGACGTGGGCAGAGAGTTTTAGAGGAATACGTTGCCCGGAGCAGGAGATGTTGATGCGTGCATGCCGTCCGGAGGCGGGGACAGAGTTTTGGATTTTGGCCGGAAAAATGAAATTCTAACGAAATCCGTCTGTTCGTTCAGGCCCGGTAGACTTGCTTACCGGTCAAAATTTTTGGCCCAGTTTGAATTTTTGGCCCAGCTCCGCACCTGGTCCGATCTGCATTGCTCATTTTATAGGATATAAAAGGCAGAAACTGAGCTACGAACCCTAGAAAAATGTCGAATTCCTCAACTCTCCTGTAAGCGGCGGTGCCGTCCTCGCAGCAGATGTGCTCGCGCCAGCTCCTTATTCTGGAGCCCATTGTCCTTGCGAATGACGTGCTTGCTTCTTCTATGGCGTGGCGCGCTAGCTGTTGGCTGGGGGCGCAGGTGTGCTTGTCCAGGTGGCCGGAACTGCACCATCTGGCCCCAACTGAACGGGATGGTGCAGCAGGTGCCCCCGCGTGGGCAGCGCGAGACTTGGCCAGTATTTGATTTACGTGTGTATAAGCAGTTCATGTATCGTTGTTGTTCAGCTTGGTTCTGCTGTGTTCTAGTTGCTGCAGATATTAATTTTTTTGCGTTTATTTTTGTTCAAAATCCGCTCATTTTTCTTTCAAGAATACAAAATATGGATGGTGGTTTTCGTCTGGAAAAGCCGAATTTCGCCAATTTCATTCTGGGCGGCGGTAATATTTTCCGAAATACAAACCTTTGGGCGGGGAAGACGGCGGTGTTGCTCCTTAATGGAGTAATTTTTTTTAATTCTTTTAGTTAATGGAGTATGGATGGCGTACGTGCTCCTCTCCTGTGTACGTGTAGGCTAGGTACGTTGGTGAAAACAAGGAAAGGGAGGGGTTTCGGTGGGAACGGCTGTTGGCCCAGTGCCGACGGCGAGTCGGACGACGATGGAGTGCTTTCCGATGGAACAAGCTGTACGAGCTCCGAAGCAAGCAGGCTAGCAGGTGGATCGATTCTTCTGCTCCCGTACACAATACACGTGAACCTGGCTTGTACGATCACGCACGTACACCGGCCACCTTTTTTTTTGCTCTTCCTCGTTTGGTTTGGTTCCGTCCGTTACGTAGCAGAAACGGTTTTCCTACAAAAAGAAAACGTAGGATCGAAACCCATTCGGCCTCATCTCTCTCGTACCACACGCCGACTCGGACAGCTAGTTCTCGATGGATCCTATATAAGAGCAGCCTCCAGCTTGGATCTCTCCATCAATCAAACCAAGCCATCCAGCGCAGGTGCTTACTAACCAAGAGTCCAACAACACGTAAGTAGGCCAGATCGATCCAAGAGCCAACGAGAGAAGCTAGCAGATCGACAACAACATGGGGTGCAGCATGAGCCGCCTCCTCAAGACCACCGTCACGCTCATCATCCTCGTCCTTCTCCTCATGCCCGGGGCCTTAGCCGCCACTAGCTTCGATGCCTCACGAAGCCAACAGCTGCCGCTGCCGCGTGGGACGGTCCACGGCCCGGAGAGCGTCGCCTTCGACGGTCAGGGCCAGGGCCCCTACAGCGGTGTCTCTGACGGCCGGATCCTCAAGTGGAACGGCGAAAAGCTAGGATGGACTACCTATGCATATGGACCCGGCTACGATAGCAGGACGTGCACGTCGTCCAAGTTCAGCCCGGAGACTGAGGCTGCCAGGGAGAGCCGCTGCGGCCGCCCGCTCGGCCTACGGTTCAACCAGAAATCGGGCGACCTCTATGTGGCCGATGCGTACAAGGGGCTGATGCGGGTTGCGCCGGGTGGCGGGGAGGCCACCGTGTTGGTCAACCAGGTTGACGGTTTTCCTCTGCGCTTCACCAACGGTGTTGATGTCGATCAAGTTACGGGTCAGGTCTACTTCACCGACAGCTCGATGAACTATCAAAGGTCACAACATGAGATGGTGACTCGCACCGGGGACTCGACGGGCCGCCTCATGCGCTACGACCCACGGACATCCGATGTCACGGTGCTCCAGGCAGGCATGACGTACCCCAACGGCGTCACGCTCAGCACCGACCGCACCCACCTCGTGGTTGCATCTACCGGACCATGCAAGCTACTAAGGCATTGGATCAAAGGGGTCAATGCAGGCACATCGGAGCCTTTTGCCGACCTTCCCGGCTATCCAGATAACGTGAGGCCCGACACCAAAGGAGGCTATTGGGTGGCGTTGCACCGTGAGAAGAATGAGTTGCCCTTTGGTCGTGATAGTCATCGTCTCGCTGTCAGGGTTGGTAACGATGGAAAGATAGTCGAGGAGATGAGAGGGTCAAAGAAGGTGAGGCCCACCGAGATTATGGAGAGAAGCAATGGCAAAATCTACTTGGGTTCCGTAGAGCTTCCTTATGTCGGTGTTGTTAAGCGCAAGTAGAGAACTATAGTAGTAGATGCATAGGATGCCTTTTTGTTTCTTGTTCTTAGCACCTGATGTAATTTTCCATTTGTTTGTTTTTTCGTCGGAGGGACTATTGTAATCCACATTTTCTATCAACAAATTACTATTTGTTCTTTCCTCCACATGAACGTGTATAAAAGCTAAATTCAATCTATAGAAGTTGTACTTGTTAAGAGCCAGCCTACATGCTATTGCTAGCGATAGAGCAGGGAAGCACGCAAAGTCCATGTTTCAAACATGTACGTGCTTCAAACACATAAAGTCCATGTTTGGAATATGTACATGTGGTTGTTCCCAGCGCACAAATTAAGTGCGTGCCGCACGTCCATGCATGTGCTCAGCGGCCAAGCCCTTCAAACCAAAAACCGCCTTCCTCTCTTTCTTTGTTTTGACCAACGTACCACCGGGGAGGTCGCGCTGACGCTGACGGGGTAGGTGAGGAGGTGGCCGGGGAGGCCGCGCTCGGGGCCGTCGCCGGCGTAGAGGTCCCAGTACCTTTCGGCCATGGCGTTTACCTTGTGCACGCACTCGAGGCTCTTCGGCCGCTGGAATGCCTCGTCCATCATGCCGAGGTGCTCGTACCACAGCGCCATCCTGAACCCGTGCACCTGCCCCCTCGCCGGCCGGCTTGTCGCCAGGTGGCCCGGCTGGTACCGCCCATGGCGATCTCCGAGTCGCGCGCCCCGTCCATGGACCTCTGGTTGTGTTCACCGACACCACGATGATGTACTCGTCGTCCACTGACAATCAAACACACAAACCATCAAGAACAGCCCAAATGTGTCTACCAACATGCAGTACGTACGTACCGATCATCATCTTGGTGTGGACGTAGATCATGAACCGGCGGTTCTGCTGCGCCTTGAGGGCTGTCGGGCACGGCCTGCTCCGACGGCTGGTACTCGCCGGACTTCTTGGCCTCCCGGTTGCCGAGGCAGAAGAAGGTGAGGTAGTCCTTGGGTTTGGCGTCGATCCCCTTGGCCTGGATGGCCTGCGCGATGTCGCTGTACATCATCTCCTGCATCCCACCAACATCAACATGCATGCAGTGCAATGCACCCCACCAACATGTCCTGCATGCTTCGACGGGCGAGTTCCGCGCTCCAGCTCCCCGCCCACCTTCACGTGCATAAGGATCTTCCTCGTCGTCATCTCGGACCAACATGCACGGCCCCTGTGGACTTCCCAGCCAAGCACCATCCGTACATACTATGTATCTCCCATTCCACGCACCCATACCGTCCGTACCCTTCCTACACCGCCCACACCCGACCCTCCCCACGCTCGATCCAGCCTTCACAGTGTCGTCCGCCCGTATAGACATTATATTGGCTCTCATCATCGTCCGTTCGCCCCCCCCCCCCCCCCCCCCCCCCCCCCCCCCCCCCCCCCCCCCCCCGTTGCTCTCCTTCCCCGAGGAAATTCGTGTGCCCTCTGTCGTCGGCACTCGCCGGTATCCTGCTTCGTCGGAGAAATGAATGTAACTAGACCTACTAGTAAAATGCCCGTGCGTTGCTACCAGCATCAATGCATACAAATGGATTAAATCAGTGATTAAGGTCGTGTTAAGATCAAAACTCATTTCTCACTCATACGTCTGTATGTGTTCGTACATCAAACGGGCGCCTAGCGGGCTCCCCAAAATTCAACCGTCTCGACAATCTAGGTTCCCACAAATCCCAACCATATATGAGAAAGAGATGTGTTTGTCCGGACTATCCATCATGTTATCTCTGACACATGGTCCCTACACAAAAAACCCACCCCACGATGTACCCTTCCCTTCCCACTGTAACGAGACATTTCTCACAGGAGCCCGTGTTGTATATAAAGTGGTATGTTCATATGTAGATATGTAGACATTCCTCAAAAGTCATTCACGTCCACCTGTTTACGTCCGGTTTCTTGTCCGGTTGTAACTGTTGGACCAAGAACGGACAAAGAGGGGTTATAATGGAAGAGAATGAAGAAGAGGATGACAGCTATACTGGTCATGGATTTGCTGAATACGATGGTACTATAATGAGAAAGAAGATGAAGAAGAGGCATCAAATGAGCCCGCTGATGATCTTGGTCGGAGCATTGCTAATGTAAAGAGAAACTGTATAAGTGAAAAGGAGATGGCAATTTGAACATTAGAAAATTGAAATTTTAATTATAAGAAGAAGAAACTGCTGAGGGACTACACTATGCATTCTCTCAGAAGTAGGTATACATCATAGGTGAGGGGTTGATGTCTCTTAGTAAAGCTAGCTTTCGTTATACCCCACTTGACTATTTGATGTAACATTAGGTGTTGAGGTTATAAGCTGATGCCTTCACATGTGCTCTGCGTTAATTTTATTGTCTTTTTTTAAGTTCAATTTTTGTGTCCCCTCACTTGATTTTTCGAAGTTTGAAATAAGAAAACATATTGCAGAGTGTCATGTGTATAGAGGTACATTGAGCATTTTTGTGGCCTCTTTAAATCGTTTTATTTTGAAAGTACAAGAATATGTAGATAAAAATTGGAAAAATAAAAATGCTCGAGACAAAATTACAAACTAAAACTTGTAAACAAATTGGAATAACTGAGAGCAAATTGTTCAACAGCAAACAGATAAAAGGTTACAGCAATGTCTTACATATGGCCAGAACCTTTGACTGATTACTAGTCATGCATGTGAGGGAGAGCTGAGAACAAACTAGTCATGAGACTCGATGCCGAGGGTCAACCACGGGCAGCGATAGTCGGCCAAGTCCTGTTGCTGGACAAGGGTAAGGCTGTTCTCTACGACGTTCACCCAGAACACCTCGACGTCCGTGTCCATATCCAGGCCCCCACCAGAATATCATCGATCGTGAAGTCGCCGCCAAGGATCTCACGCACGAGCTGCATCCGGATCCCGTCACGGGCCAGCAGTAGGAAGGACCTCATGATGAAGTTACGGCGGCTGCGGCCAGCCTGCTGCCTAGCCACGTAACTGAAGTGAGGCAGCGGCCGGAGCCAATAGCTGAGCACGTCCCCTTCAGGGGTCGACAGGTAAAACCGGCCGCGCAAGGAAAGCCCGCACTCGGACAGCGGCTCCCCGGGCTGACTGACTCGCCACACAGCGTCCCCGGCCTGGCACTCAAGATCCTTTGGACGCGGACGACCTTAAGGTAGAGCGCCATGGCGGGATCAGCTTCAGCCTCGCCGTCGTCGTAGACCATTCCGGCCGCTTTCCATTCGATCCTCACAGGTGGGTTCTCTAGGAAGATGCTGGGCAGGTCAGCCACGGCCCTGGACCATAGTACGTGTACATCATAGGTGAGGGGTTGATGTCTCTTAGTAAAGCTAGCTTTCGTTATACCCCACCTCACTATTTCTTGTAGCATTAGGTGTTGAGGTTATAAGCTGATGCCTTCACTTGTGCTCTGCGTTAATTTTATTGTCTTTTTTAAGTTCAATTTTTGGGTCCCCCCATTTGATTTTTTGAAGTTTGAAATAAGAAAACATATTGCAGGTGGTCGTTTATGCTCAATACCATTATTGAAAGCTTGGATCCGAGGGAGATAGAGCTTTCTGGTAGAAAGTTTACCTGGGCTAATGCTATGCCAAACCCGACATATGAAAAGCTTGATCGAGTTCTCGCGAGCGTTGAGTGGGAACAGAAGTTCCCTCTCGTAACGGTACAAGCCCTCTCGCGTGGAATATCCGATCACACACCCTTGTTCGTGGACTCAGGGGAGCCGAACCACGTGGGAAACAAAAATACCTTTTCCTTCGAGATGGCCTGGTTCGAACGCGAAGGTTTCTTGGATCTGATTGCCAGGGAATGGGCTAAGGGTGCAGGAGGTAGGACTTCTGTCGAGCGTTGGTAGAATAAGATTAGGTATTTGAGAAGTTTCCTACGGGGGTGGGCTAAGCACCTTAGTGGGGTGTATAAGATTGAAAAAGACAGACTCCTTTCTCTTATTCAGACCCTAGACTTAAAGGCTGAATCCACGATTTTGCAGCCAGCAGAGCTTCAGGTTAAAACTGAGGCGGAGAAGAGGTTGCAAGAACTTCTCCGCGAGGAAGAATTGAAGTGGGCATTGCAGGCTAAGGTCCACAAAGTGGTCCAAGGGGACACGAATACTCAATTTTTTCACTTGATTGCTCATGGTAAGCACATAAAGAAGAGGATCTTTCATCTTGAACAAGATGAAGGAACTATTTTAGGATAGGACAACCAAAAAACTTATATAACCGAGTATTACAAGCAGTTATTTGGACCTCCGGAGGATAGTTGTGTGTCCCTCGATGAGTCCAGGACTAAGGATGTGCCTCAACTATCGGCTGCTGATAATGATATTCTGGTTGCCCCGTTCTCAGAGAAGGAGGTGTTTTATGCTATTGCATAGATGAAAAACAATAAGGCTCCCGGACCGGATGGATTCTCGGTCGAGTTCTACAAAAAGTGCTGGCACATTATTATGGGGGATTTGTTACCTATGTTTCGTGATCTGTTCTCTGGACAGCTTCACTTATTTCACTTGAATTTTGGAACAATCACACTTCTTCCTAAGAAAACGGATGCTGTGAGAATAGAGCAGTTCAGGCTGATCTGCCTTCTCAATGTTAGTTTCAAAATCTTCACCAAGGTCAGGACTAATAGGCTCACACAGATAGCGCATTCTGTAGTGCAACAATCCCAAACTGCTTTCATGTCGGACAGAAACATCCTTGAAGGGGTGGTCGTCCTTCATGAAATGCTCCATGAAATCCATTCAAAGAAATTAGATGGAGTAGTTTTTATGGTGGATTTCGAGAAAGCGTACGATAAAATCAAATGGCCATTCCTCCAACAGGCATTGCGTATGAAAGGTTTTGATGAAGCCTGGCGTCGCCAGGTTGAATCGTTTACGCAAAAAGGGGGTGTTGGAATTAAAGTGAATGACGATATTGGTCATTACTTCCAGACACATAAAGGCCTAAGACAAGGAGATCCGATGTCCCCTATCCTGTTTAACATTGTGGTTGATATGTTAGCAATTTTGATAGGAAGGGCTAAGGAGAATGGTCAAGTAGGTGGATTGGTACCTCATCTTGTTGATGGAGGTGTATCCATCCTTCAGTACGCTGATGATACAATCATCTTTATGAAGCATGACTTGGCCAAGGCGTGAAATATGAAGCTGGTGTTATGCCTTTTCGAACAATTGACCGGGTTAAAGATCAACTTTCACAAGAGCGAGTTGTTTTGCTTCGGTAGAGCCAAGGATGAACAAGAGGCTTATCGGCAATTGTTTGGGTGCGATTTGGGGGCTTTACCTTTCTCTTACCTAGGTATATCAATCCACCACCGTAAGCTGACAAACAGAGAATGGAAGTGCATCGAAGACCGATTTGAAAAGAAACTGAATTGCTGGAAGGGCAAGCTCATGTCATACGGAGGCCGATTAATTCTGATAAATTCGGTGCTCATGAGTATGCCTATGTTTTTCTTGTCGTTCTTTGAAGTCCTAGTTGGAGTCAGGAAAAGACAGGACTTTTATCGATCGTGTTTCTTTTGGCAGGGTAATGAACTAAAAAGAAAATACCGGTTAGCTAAATGGGATATCGTCTGTAGACCGAAAGACCAAGGGGGTCTTGGTATTGAGAATCTTGAAGTTAAGAACAGATGCCTTCTCCGTAAGTGGTTGTGGAAGTTGTCCAGTGAGACTGATGCCACGTGGGCGCAAATCCTTCGTAGCAAGTACCTTCAGACCAAAACTTTGTCCCAGGTGACAGTCAGGCCGACCGACCCGCCTTTCTGGAAAGGACTGATGAAAGTCAAAAAATCCTTGTTTAATAGGACAAAGTTTATTATTGGCAACGGTGCTAGCTAGTACACGTTTCTGGGAGGATACTTGGCTCGGAGAGACACCCTTGGCCATTCAATACCCGTCTTTATATTGTATTGTTCAATGACGTGAGGTGTTCATTGCAACGGTATTTCAATCTATCCCCCTTAATATTCAGTTCAGACAGTCGCTAGCAGGCAATCGTTGGGAAGAATGGCTCCGTCTAGTTAGGACACTGATGGAGGTTCTGCTTTCTCAACAACCCGATGAATTACGCTGGAAGCTTACTAGGTCTGGAGTATTCACAGTTAAATCAATGTATATTGATGTTATCAATTCGAGCTTCATTCCTACCTCCAAGCATGTTTGGGCTGTCAAAGTTTCATTGAAAATAAAAGTATTTATGTGATTTGTCCATAAACAAGTTATTTTAACCAAGGACAACCTGATAAAGCGTAATTGGACATGACCTACTAGGTGTAGTTTCTGTGATCGGGATGAGACGATCAAGCACCTTTTTCTTGATTGCCCGTTAACCAAAGTTCTTTGGCGGATGGTCCACATTGCTTTTAATATTACCCCACCGAATTCTGTCAACACGTTATTTGGGACATGGCTTACTGGGATTGGGCCTGACTTAGCGAGACATATTCGTGTTGGAGTATGCGCTTTGCTGTGGACTATCTGGAATTGCAGAAATGATTTGGTTTTTAATAGAACATCACGTATTCAATTTTTGCAGGTTATTTTCCGAGCCACGGCATTGATCCGTTCGTGGTCGCTACTCACTTCGATGGAGCCCAGGGAGCATTTGATTACTGGATCTATCCGCTGGGAGATGGTAGCTCGGGATATCTTCAACCGGTTTGGATGGCGGTCATGTAATAGGATAGGCAATTAGTTTACCTATCTCTCTTTAGCCAGCCGGTTGTGGCGTCCTTTATTTGGCTAGTTTGTGTTTCTAGTCCATTTTGACTCTGTGTGAGTTTTTTTTTCACTTTTTTCAGTTGGAGACTTTGAGACCTTGTTGGAACCTTTTTATCTGGTTAATAAGATGGCCGTATGCATCGCTCTGATGCAGAGGCCGGGGAGATCCCCTTTTTGAAAAAAAGAAAAAGAAAACATATTGCAGTGTCATGTGTATAGAGGTACATTGAGCATTTTTGTGGCCTCTTTACATTGTTTTATTTGAAAGTAGAATCATCTCTTGTCGGTGTAATCCATCTTTGAAACTTCCAATATTAGTTCGTTTAAATCTGAGCTGTTTATTTTTTATACGCCTAATCCAAGCCGTTATTTTTCTTCTGTTAATAACAGATAGATGTCATATAGATATATACCTCAGAAATCAAGAGTATGTTGGTAATTTGGACCATTGTCTGACTTAGATACCTGTGATACAAAAATCATAAATATGGTTTCTAAGATAAATTGTATGCAAAACTCCAGATGGTAAAATTTACAGGAACCATACCTACGGTCAAGATCATTTATCATGAAAAATGAGCCGCCATTATTAGTCACATATATTCATGTATGAAGGCTATAATCGATCTGTTACTATATCAAGTAGCTCTGAGCCTCTGACACGGGAACTAAGCTAAATCAAGGTACATAATGAAAATACACTGCTACTACTACTTGAACTATGCTGGCCATAATTGAAATAAATTAGATTGACGAATATAGATCTACTAATAGTAAAACAAAACTGTTGGTTCACTTATCATTTGTTTACTGTGGATAAATATAAAAAAATGTCCCGATTTTATGAACTAAATTTGGTTAAGTGAGGCCCACCCAACTATGGATCGGATCCAAGATAGGACTTCATGCCACGAGGTCAACGAGAAAAAGCAACTAGGGTGAAGCTGAGCGATGGACTCCATCATCTAGTCATAGAACATCACTGCAGATGGTACTGTGGGCTTGCTACTGTAAGGAACTATTTCTAGGGAGTAGTTGTTGGGCCTCCAAGTGCAGATATTTGCAACGAATGATAACTTTCCTCCCAGTAGAAATACCAATATATCAATCCATCATAGAAGAAGCTATATATGCAACACAAATAAGATCCCACTTATGTCCATAACAGTTATAGTGAAGTTGTCAAGCTCGCTATCGCTAGTTCCAACAAGTTATGAACTAAAAACGCGGAATAAAGTATTGTATTTTCGAATTAATTAATTAAAAACTGAAAATAAAAGAGCATATGAATGAGTTTTGGGGAGTTTTCTTATGAAGGAAATGGTACTTTGGTTGATAGGTTCACTAGTAGCATCTCCTGTCACAGCAATGACAGATAAATAAAACCATAGATAGGTGTAATGAGCAATCAAACATTCATGACAAAACAAAACTTATGTTGGTATCATCTTATGTGAGAGAGAGGGAGGGAGGGAGAGGGAGACTTGATGGATGCACATGTTGAATCCTTCATGCCCCTAGGGTTGTGTACAAAAAGCTGTATCAACTAGCATGGCTATATGTAGAATCAATCAAGAGATATGAGCTCCTGCATGATTACAACTCCAGTTTGATTAGACAAGCAGGGAACAGCCGGCATCTAGAAAAATCATATGACACAATTAGTTATGAAATAGAAAAAGATAACATCCGAATGAATATAAGTAGTGAATGGCTATAAGATAACAGCCGCCATTGTCATGCTATTTTGTTTTCCGTTTCCAACACGAAATTCCTTGTGGAATATAAGTAGTGAATGGCGTGCATACCCAGTATGCCAGGATGATGAGCATCAAAGTATTCATATCTTCTTTTTTATTAGCATCTGCAACCTGTTGAAAAATGGATGCTAAATTTACTTACATTACCTGATGAATATTGTAGCTAGGTACACAAGAAGTAAATAGAACAGAAAAATGTATACATTTTACAATATTATTTTCAGATAGAACATATATGTTGTTATGTACACTTGGTAATTAAAAATAGAACATGTGATTGGGGAAAACATCTTCAAGGAGATCGACTACGAGAAGCTGTTATATGCATATAAAATAGATACAATAACATATCGCTAGATGGAAAACATCATCAAGGAGATTGATAATGAGATGACGATTTGAACATTAGAAAATTGAAAATTTAATTATAATAAGAAGAAAATGCTGAGGGACTACACTCTGCATTCTCTCAGAAGTACGTATACATCATAGGTGAGGGGTTGAAGTCTCTTAGTAAAGCTAGCTTTCGTTATAGTCCACTTGACTATTTCTTGTAACACTAGGTGTTGAGGTTATAAGCTGATGCCTTCATCTGTGCTCTGCGTTAATTTTATTGTCTTCTTTAAGTTCACTTTTTGGGTCCCCACTTGATTTTTCGAAGTTTGAAATAAGAAAACTTATTGCAGAGTGTCATGTGTATAGAGGTACATTGAGCATTTTTGTGGCATCTTTAAATCGTTTTATTTTGAAAGTACAAGAATATATAGATAAAAAATCGGAAAAATAAAATGCTCGAGACAAAATTACAAACTAAAAGTTTTAAACAAATTGGAACTGAGAGCAAATTGTTCGACAGCAAACAGATAAAAGGTTACAGCAATGTCTTACATATGGCCGGGACCTCTGACTCATACTAGTCATGCATGTGACGGAGATCTCAGAACAAACTAGTCATTAGACTCGATCATGCATCACTGCCGATGCCGAGTGTCAACCACGGGCGGGGACACTCGGCCAAGTCCTGTTGCTGGACAAGGGGAAGGCTGTTCTCTACGACGTTCACCCAGAACACCTCGACATCCGTGTCCATATCCAGGTCCTCCACCAGGATATCATCGACCGCGAAGTCGCCGCCGAGGATCTCGCGCACGAGCTGCATCCGGATCCCGTCGCGGGCCAGCAGTAGGAAGGCTCTCATGATGAAGTTACGGCGCCTGTGGCCAGCCTGCTGCCTAGCCACGTAATTGAAGTGAGGCAGCGGCCAGAGCCGATATCTGACCACGTCCCCTCGAGGGGTCGGCAGGTAAAACCGGCCGCGCAAGGAGAGCCCGCACTCGGACAGCGGCTCCCCGGGCTGACTGACTCGCCACACGGCGTCCCCGGGCCTGGCGCTCAAGATCCTTTGGACGCGTCCGACCTTGACGTAGAGCACCACGGCGGGATCACCTTCGCCGTCGTCGTAGACCATTCCAGCCGATTTCCATTCGATCGGCACAGGTAGGTTCTCTAGGAAGACGCTGGGCAGGTCAGCCACGGCCCTGGTCACCGGGTTGAACAACCGCATCTCCCGCCCCGAGGCTACCAGCACCAGGAGGCCCTCGGCGGTGGCCACGACGTCCCCGTACTCCCGAGGGATCTTGAGCCTGATGGAGCCGCCGGTGAGATGGTTTACGAATCTGGCCTTCTCGCCGGTGCGCGCACCCTCTTCCGCCATCTCCCAGTGCCGTGGGAAGAAGCGTGGGTCCATGCCCATCAGCTTTGGGTCGGCGGTGGCGGCCCTCCACGGCTTACACACGGCTCTCAGCGCGACGTAGTCCTTGACGTCCGAGAGCAGCACCAGGTCCGCCATCTTGGGTAGCAGGTCGGCGAAGAGCCTTTCCCAGTCCTGCTCTTCTGTACAGATGCGTACGCTGCAAATCAAGAGATTAATTAGAGATTCGTGCCATCGATGATCGATGCCATGCTTAGCTTTAGAAACCTGGAACTTCGAACCGCATCTAGTTAATCTAGATACTGGAAAATCTATAAAAATACATCTAATCCGGAAGAGATAGGTATATGCATGTGTACAGACCGTTTATGCCCGCCGGCGTCAGCGCCGGCGTCAGCGCCGGCGATGAAGACGAAGAACGGCTGGGCAACGGCCGCTGCAGAGGCGTTGGTGACTGCGGCGGCCACAGGGAGCTGCGGTTCCATTTTGCGGCTAGCGTTGTTGGGAGGGTAGGCTGGCTTGGAAAGGCCGGGATGGGTTAGATTTAATGGCGGCCGGGCAGCTACAATTGGAAAGGAACGCTCCGTCGAACGGAAATGGAAAGGTGGTAAACGACGAAAGCGAGATTAATTATACGGCGCTCATTTGGAGATCCGTTAGCTAGCTGTTCACGTGATTCAGTCAAAGGAAGAAAGGAGTTGCACTTGCACGTACGTACATATGCAGTGCAATTCAAACGTACAAATACAGTGTATTTTGTTTAAAAAATAGACTGCATTTAAAATGATGTGAACCGACACTTGGCATATAGTTTTGGATACATCTTGGGATTCGGAAAAATACAGTGCGTTTAAAAAAATATGGGGCTCATTCGCGCGAGAGCTGCACACCCCCTCCATTCTCCCTCAGCAAAATGTTAAGTGAGGAAGGTTCAAGGCTGTTAGACTGTATTTATACTGGCTTCTGTGTATATCTTATATATTGTATTGTACACTTCATATACCTCTTTATATATATGAGATAACCCATTCGTTACAGATGTCGAGCAGTTTCCAAAACCCTAAATTTAATATGGTATCAGTTTAGATCGGTCCTATGTCTTCCGCTGCCGCCGCCGCGGCGCCGGGGCCGATCACGTCTGCGCCTACTCCATCTGGTGCGGCTGCATCTCCGCTCTATGGTGGTTCGGCTCCTGATCTGTACGAATCCGTGGCGCACCGATCGCATCACAGTACGGCGCTCCACTTCCGCCGCACTACAGCGCTCCTAGGCGCCCTACGCCGCGATCGCATCGCACTACAACGCTCGTGCGGTGCACTACGGCGCATCTATGACACCATATGCGGTTGTTTCTGTTAGAAATATGAGCAAATTACAACGAGATTTAATCCGAATAAACAGAAGATAAATCATGATAACAGTAGCAGAGATTAAACTAATCATGCGAACTAGCATAGTAGATGAACAGATTACATCTAGGACACATACTAGGAACATGAATTCTACGATGATTTTGAACAAGAAGGATAGAATCACATACGGTGCAACTGGAACAGCACGGCCGGTGTTGATGTTGTCGCCCATGTCGTCGAGGATGAGGTTGCCGAGGTCGGGGAAGAGGGCGGCGTTGGCCAAGTCATCGCTGCCAGCAGTCACGCGAGTGTGCTCCCCAAAAATCTGATCGCCCCTCTCTCGTACAGGATCACAAGAGGCGGGGTTCCGGAGGCCTGCTGCCCCTTCTCCCGGTGCATGCCTAAAGGAGGGATGGAGAAGACTTGCTTGGCGACGCAATGATCTGGAACGGTGGTGCGAAACCATACGATACGGCGGCCGCTAGGGAAGACGTCTGCCTGACTATATATTGCGGGCTGGATAGGTCGTGGGAGTAAACCCCACCTCCGAGTCGCGATCCAAAAGAATCGGAAACGGTTCAGTAACTAACGCTTCCGTTAATTATTAATTAATGACTCATTAATTTTTCCCGAGCAGCAACAATATAGACAACGTGCATAGCTCTGTCCTCGGCTCGGCTCATTCCCTCAACCCGCGGCGCATCGTGACAAGGCGTGGGTGGCGAGGCGAGGAGGAGGAGTGCGCGTATAGGTCTTCTCTTCTCATGCTCATACAAGTGGTAGAAGAGCTCACTTTATAAAGAAGTGCAACTCTCACTAAACTTCCATGGTGAGACTAAATTTTAGTTTCACTCACTCCACTCACATGTGTGCATGAATGGGCCAAGAGAATTTTGGAATTTTAGTTGGGCTTTGGGAGACTGTAAAGTTGTACTTTCACTCAGAGGTTTATGCTACACTAGATCACAACTTGAATAGTGGACTATGCCTTGAACTATAAGTTTTCTGCGAGACTAGTTTCACACAAATTCTTGACCGATATTGGGCTGCCGCAAGGCTTCCCCGCAGGTGGAGCGTATATGTCATACTTCAGGGCCTTTCATGAATCTATTATATAATTATTAAGATAGAAGACAAATAAGCTATCACGTTGATCCACATCTATTAAAATATCTCAACCATTAATTTTTTAGATTAAAGGCTAAGATTTAAAGATGACAACGTTACATACTAATATTGTGTATATGGCTTTTTAGCAACATAGGAACCCTGTCACATTCATGTGCTAGGATGGAAAAGGGCAAAGCACCATCCATATAGGACAAGAAGTATAATAAAAAAAGGAACATAGAAAGTCTGTCACATTCATGTATTATGATGGAAAAGGTGAAAACATATTTGAGAAAAGTCACAAATATTACAATGCCTTTTTTGTAACAGGAATCCTGTCACGTTCATGTGCTTGGATGGAAAAGGGCAAAGGACCTTCCGTATAGGACAAGGAGAAGTACTACATATAAGAAAAAAAAGAAGGATAGAAAGTCTGTCACATTCACGTATTATGATGGGCAAAAAGGTGAAAAGCATAAAACCCATTAACAGTCACGGTAAGGACGCTCGCAAGCGCGAATTAACCTATGGTTGAGTTGGTTAGGTGGACAGTGGTATCCCCAACCCACCAGGGTTCAAATCCTGGTGCTCGCATTATTCCTGGATTTATTTTAGGATTTCCGGCAATGCGCTTTCAGTGGGAGGAGACGTTCCCGTCGATGACGAGGCGCCTACGGTGACTTCGTAAATCTCAAGATGATATGCTGGCTCAGTTGCCTCGGAGATACTCATAGGGGTAGGGTGTGCGTGTGTGCGTTCATAGGGGTGAGTGTATGCGCGTGTATATGAGCGCTTGTGTCTGTACTGATGCTCAAAAAAAAAAGACGCTCGCAGGCGATGTCCACCTGTCCCTTTTACTGTGTGAGTTAAAAAAAATTAAACCGAAGGAGAGAAAAAAAAGAGAAACGGATCATCCCCATTCACCACCACCCCGAGTCCTCCCCCACCGCCTGCACCCCAACCCTTCTCTCCTCCACTCACCTTATCCCCACCACCGGCGAGCTCCTCCAACCCCCTCCCTCGCTCGCCCAGATCGAGCAGCAGGTTAGGGTTCACGGCCACGGCGGCGTGAGCGCTCCGACGCAGGTTCATGTACCTCTGTTAGTGGAGCAGCCCCAACCCTAGCCCTTCTTCGGCCATGGCGACCTAGGAAGCAGGAGGCGCGAATCGCTTTTCTTATCCCCTTATGTGATGCGTGCCTCTGCTTGTAGAGGTGTGGTGAATTTTTCAGTGTGTGTTGGCCATCGAGCCATGGCGATTTCTAAGGTTTTATCTACTGTCATGCCACACCTGTTAATACTCGGAGAGTTTTATCTACTCTGAGGATTCTTGCCTTATTTATATAATCTACACTTCCTATAATTAATTCCTGACAATCAGGTTGTTGTTACACTTTTCTTCATATATAAGAGAAAAGGTTGTTGCTACATTTGCATCCAATCCAACATTGAATTAAAAAAAAAGTTCAAGCTTTTTGATTTGTCTGGCTAGTGAATTGATTTTGTTAGTTTCTCGCATCAGGTTGCCAACACAATTGGCAAGAGCTACAATCTGATGAAATTTCTCCCTGAACAAAGCTTGAGGAACCTAAAGTCTGCAGTCCTTCAGTCACAAGGCGTCCGATGCTTGGTTCCAGATGATTGCAAGAAGTTGCTTGCTCTTGTTAGAGCTGAAAAAGGCGAGTAGTGCCATTTTCAGGCAACTTAGTTTAACTAGTGATGCTTCTTTTTCCTTGTAGCCGTAGATTTTCTTATATGCATTTGTTGTGGCAATCAGAAAAGTCCACGGCACTTTCACGTTGATTGCTTCGTCTTCGATCTGTGCCATCGGTCATGATGCACCCTCCGTCAGAGTTCACACCGGCCACGACGCTGTTGAAAATATGCCCTAGAGGCAATAATAAATTAGTTATTATTATACCATATTTCATTGTTCATGATAATCGTTTATTATCCATGCTAGAATTGTATTGATAGGAAACTCAGATACATGTGTGGATAAATAGACAACACCATGTCCCTAGTAAGCCTATAGTTGACTAGCTCGCTGATCAATAGATGGTTATGGTTTCCTAACCATGGACATTGGATGTCGTTGATAACGGGATCACATCATTAGGAGAATGATGTGATGGACAAAACCCAATCCTAAGCCTAGCACAAGATCGTGTAGTTCGTTTGCTAAAGCTTTTCTAATGTCAAGTATCATTTTCTTAGACCATGAGATTGTGCAACTCCCGGATATCGTAGGAGTGCTTTGGGTGTGCCAAACGTCATAACGTAACTGAGTGGCTATAAAGGTACACTACAGGTATCTCCGAAAGTGTCTGTTGGGTTGGCACAAATCGAGACTGGGATTTGTCACTCCGTGTAAACGGAGAGGTATCTCTGGGCCCACTCGGTAGGACATCATCGTAATGTGCACAATGTGACCAAGGAGTTGATCACGGGATGATGTGTTACGGAACGAGTAAAGAGACTTGCCGGTAACGAGATTGAACAAGGTATCGGGATACCGATGATCGAATCTCGGGCAAGTACAATACTGCTGGAGAAAGGGAATTGAATACGGGATTGATTGAATCCTCGACATTGTGGTTCATCCGATGAGATCATCGTGGAACATGTGGAAGCCAACATGGGTATCCAGATCCCGTTGTTGGTTATTGGCCGGCCCCCTCTCTCCCCACCTATAAATAGTGGAGGGGTGGGAGGGCGGCCACACCCTTGAACCTGGCGCAGCCCCTCCCCTCCAATACCTCTCCTCCTCCGCGTGAGCTTGGCAAAGCCCTGCTGGAGAACTACCACTCCATCACCACCACGCCGTCGTGATGCTGTTGGACTCTCTTCCTCAACCTCTCCTTCCTCTTTGCTGGATCAAGGCGTGGGAGACGTCCCCGTTCTGTATGTGTGTTGAACGCGGAGGTGTCGTCCGTTCGGCGCTAGGATCATCGGTGATTTGGATCACGACGAGTACGACTCCATCAACCCCGTTCACTTGAACGCTTCCGCTTAGCAATCTACAAGGGTATGTAGATGCACTCTCCTTCCCCTCGTTACTAGATTACTCCATAGATTGATCTTGATGATGCGTAGAAAATTTTAAATTTCTGCTACGATCCCCAATAGTGGCATCATGAGCTAGGTCTATGCGTAGTTTCTATGCACGAGTAGAACACAAAGCAGTTGTGGGCGTCGATTTTGTCAATTTACTTGCCGTTACTAGTCTTATCTTGATTCGGCGGCATCGTGGGAAGAAGCGGCCCGGACCGACCTTATAGGTACTCTTACGTGAGACTGGTTCCACCGACTGACATGCACTAGTTGCATAAGGTGGCTAGCGGGTGTCTGTCTCTCCCACTTTAGTCGGATCGGATTCGATGAAAAGGATCCTTATGAAGGGTAAATAGAAATTGGCAAATCACTTTGTGGTTTTGGCGTAGGTAAGAAACGTTCTTGCTAGAAACCTATAGCAGCCACGTAAAAACTTGCAACAACAATTAGAGGACGTCTAACTTGTTTTTGCAGCATGTGCCGTGTGATGTGATATGGCCAAAAGGATGTGATGAATGATATATGTGATGTATGAGATTGATCATGTTCTTGTAATAGGAATCACGACTTGCATGTTGATGAGTATGACAACCGGCAGGAGCCATAGGAGTTGTCTTAATTTATTTATGACCTGCGTGTCAACATAAACGCCATGTAATTACTTTACTTTATTGCTAAAGCGTTAGCCATAGTAGTAGAAGTAATAGATGACGAGACAACTTCAAGAAGACACGATGATGGAGATCATGATGATGGAGATCATGGTGTCATGCCGGTGACAACGATGATCATGGAGCCTCGAAGATGGAGATCAAAAGGAGCAAAATCATATTGGCCATATCATGTCACTATTTGATTGCATGTGATGTTTATCATGTTTTATATCTTATTTTCTTAGAACGACGGTAGCTTAAATAAGATGATCCCTCTCTAAAATTTCAAGAAAATTGTTCCCCCTAACTGTGCACCGTTGCGAAGGTTCGTTGTTTCGAAGCACCACGTGATGATCGGGTGTGATAGATTCTAACGTTCGAATACAACGGGTGTTGACGAGCCTAGCATGTACATACATGGCCTCGGGACACATGCGAAACACTTAGGTTGACTTGACGAGCCTAGCATGTACAGACATAGCCTCGGAACACGGAAGACCGAAAGGTCGAACATGAGTCGTATGGAAGATACGATCAACATGAGATGTTCACCGTTGATGACTAGTCCGTCTCACGTGATGATCGGACACGGCCTAGTCGATTCGGATCATGTTTCACTTAGATGCCTAGAGGGATGTCTATCTGAGTGGGAGATCATTAAATAATTTGATTAGATGAACTCAATTATCATGAACATAGTCTAAATTGTCTTTGCAAATATGTTGTAGATAAATAGCTCACGTTGTAGCTCCCTGTTTCTATACGTTCCTAGAGAAAGATTAAGTTGAAAGATATTGTAAGCAATGATGCGGACTAGGTCCGTAGTCCGAGGAGCGTCCTCACTGCTACACAGAAGGCATACGTCTTTGATGCACCGCTCGATGTGCAAACCCCTACAACGTCATCTGTGGATGTTGTGAACACCTGACAGACACATCCTGATGACTACTTGATAGTTTAGTGCACCATACTTTACGGCTTAGAATCGGGATTCCAATGATGTTTTGAACGCCATAGAACATATGAGATGTTCCAAGAGCTGAAATTGGGATTTCAGGCTCATGCCCGTGTTGAGAGGTATGAGACCTCTGACAAATTCTTTTGCCAACAAGATGGAGGAGAATAGCTCAACTAGTGAGCATGTGCTCAGAATGTCTCACTACTAGGGAAAACCCTAGCAGTAGTGCTGGTTTTGTGCTCACTAGTAGCGCGGGTAGGCGCGCTACTAATAAGGCGCTACAGCTATTGCTTAGCAGTAACGCGTGCCACACGCGCTACTGCTAGGACAAATAGCTGCATTGCTTGTTCACTCCCACGCTGCTGCTAATGTAACTACTGGCAGCGTGTTTTCTTTCCATCGCTACTAGTATTTTTTTTTAGTGTATTTATGCGCCATCATACAAATATTGGTACAATACCAGTTATGAGGTTTACATCATTATGTCCATAACAGTGTGTCAAATGAAGGTGGATTAGGTTCAAGTGGAGGCAATATGTGGTGCATGTCAAAAGTATACTGCTAATCCAAACTTGATCTAGTTTGGACTAGTAGTACTTTCGATGTGCACCACATGTTGCCTCCACTTGAATCTAATCTGCCAACACAAGCTATTTAATCATCATCATAATCATTAGCACCAACAATATTTATTTAATCACCACTAACACTAGCTAATAATAATAATCATCAGTCATTACCACCAACACTAGCTATTTTATCATCATAGTAATAGTGTAGCACATCATCATCCTCAAACTCATTTCTAGCTAATCACTCCTGCTGCTCTCTCTTAGGTAAAACAACATAAAACATGTGTAGCTCTCCTCCTTGATCAAGTTGGAGCATGCAGATGAACCTGTCTCCTAATTTTGGGTAGCACATCTGTTTGCTGCCCCCTAGTACTTGTCTGCGCTCCCCCATCACATATCTGGTCCAGTCTTGCATTATTAAGCATTCATCGCTGATCTTGAATGCACTAAAGTAACATGTAGGATATCTTGGCCGTAAGCTAATAATACTCATGGTACCTTTAGTCTCGATCCCATAAGGCACAACATTCATCGGGAGTCCCTGTTGAAGAACATCGTATGGTCACATACTTAGCAATGAAGTTTAGCTTCACAAATAATGTATGGAAAAGATGCACTGAGGAAAAATAGTAAAAATCTTACCATCCTTCCTAAATAGATGTGACCGTAGTTCATGACGAACACTATTGGTCGCACGTTTTCAGTACTAAGATTTCTAAGTCCAGGAAGAAAATTTGTCTTGACAGTATCAAGATCCTCAAGCCATGAAACGTAATGACTTAGCTCCTCACAGTTTAGTTCAGCCCCGGGACAGTAGTAGGTCCTGTCTACCAAGCGCTGGACATGTTTGCTTGCACCGAAATAAGCTGACAATACAAATTAGTTGTCAACTATTTTTGAATAAACAATATCAAAGACATAAATATGGTTGAGAAACTTACATTTTGGTGTAACTGGAGGCGTCTGCACATCGACCCAGATGTCGGTATTACCTTCAATATCATCTTCCGGACAAATATCAAAGGTGATAACCATATCAGGCTCAAATGCATAAGTCTTGCAAAGTGCTCGCCATGTTTTGCATCCAAAATAGGTGTAGTCATCTGAATTGTATAATTTTGCATGGAAAATATAACCATGCTTGGTCTTCAAATAAACTTTCTTTACCTCCATAGTATGACTGAAACCTATCTTATCCAATACAAAAACTCTTGCATGGCAGGGGATACGCTAGTAGAATAGTAAAAAATATATAAGTTGAAGCAAATGAAGCAGATGTCATGCTTAATTACAAAAAAAGACTTGTCGTTGTGACTTACTGTATCCACTTCGAAGTTCTCGTCCAGCTTGGTGCTGAAGCGCCTATCATCATCTAGAAGATTCCGTCGCATAGGCCGCGCTCGTCTTCGCAGTATTTGCAAATACCGAAATCCTTTTTGTCGTCAGACATTTCCTATGTTCATAGTTAAAACATTAACTGAAAATCGATAAAAGACAACTACCAGGATACTCAACACACAAATCCGGGGCACTCGATATTTCCTACATATTCTGGCAAAAGTCATGCCAAAATTCACGGAAAAATCCGGCATGACCTTTGCTAAAATAGGATATATCGAGCGCCTGAAATTTGCCGGAACGGAAATGAATCAACACTCCGGCAAAACATAGGCCACTCGGAGGTGTAACCTGCAAACATGACCGGCCACTTGGATATTGAGCAACACAAGATATACATTTCAAAATATCTTATAAGACTCAAATTAGCATGCATTCAATAAGGAAAAGTAAATCATCTCATGCGTCCGTACATCGTCGAATATTATCACTAATACATCCTGAATAGTGTCATACATATAACATCACTAGTACAACTAAAACCCTAGCACACGACGGGTATCGGCACGGGCGGTGGACACCCACAGAGAAGGAACAATCACGGGATCATAGCTCAAGTGAGATCCCTGGAGAACCTGCCAGGTATTGGAGAACCTGTGCTCCAACGCAAACAAGTAGCCACGGACGTGCGCGTCCTCCTCACTGACACGGTGACGCACCACCTCCGCGGAGTCCTCGAGCCTCTGGACCGTCACTGGCCCACGCGACTGCCACCAAAGAAGGTTCGGGTCAACGACAGGCTGGCTCCTGACCAACCTACGCCCCCGGTAGGTAGCGCCTCCCAGTACCACCCCGACGGAGCCCAGTCCCGGACATGGCCCATCTGGTCAAGCAGGTGTCGTCCTCCGCCAACTCGACGACGAGGATGCGGGATAGGAATCGTCCACGTCGATGCGGGAAAATTGCTTTAACTAAAAAAATAGCAACAAGTTCTTACTAACTAGTTCTATTAATTCAACTAGTTCTTACTAAAAATAAACTTACTATAAATAAAAATATTCTAGTACCTAATTAGTACCTAGTTCTTACTAACTAATTGGTACCTAAGAACTACTGCCCTAATTACCATCTAATTTGATGAACCTATAGGGGTGGAAAGTGGTAGAAACCCTAACTAATTTGATGGAGTTAGAAACCCTAGGCAGAGGTAGGGGAGAGGGAGGAGCAGGCGTGCTCACCTCGGGTGCCTGAGACGAGGGAGGGGCAGGCGGCGTCGAGGTCGTGGTCGGGGCTCCGGGGCGGCGTTGAGGTCGGGGGGGGGGGGCCGGGCGGTGTTGAAGTCGGGGGCGGGGCCGGCGTTGAATCTGGGGTCGGGGGCGGCATGGGGAGAGCGCGCGGCGGCCGAGGGGCGACGGCGGCGGCGAGAGTGGAGTTGATTTGGGGGATGAATTGGCCGTGGGGAAGGACGAACCACGTGGTTAAGTCAGAAGTATCAGTAGCACGTTCCAGAAAGGGCGCTACTGCTACGTTAGCTACAACGCGTTCTGGAATACACGCTGCAGCTAAGGAGATTAGCAGTAGCGCTGGGCCATTATACGCGCTACTACTAGGTTGGGCTAGCCATGTGCGCCCAGTTCAAACATAGCAGCAGCGCTTTTCGCTAGTACGTGCTACTTATAAAGTCATAGCAGTAGCGCGGTTTATTTACGCGCGCTGCTACTAAGTAGCAGCAGCGCTTGATTTTATACAGCGCTACTGGTAAAATTCTGTGTATAGGCTTTTCCCTAGTAGTGTCTGGGTGCTACAATCACTTAAATCAAGTGGGAGTTAAACTTCCAGATAAGATAGTGATTGATAGAGTTCTCTAGCCACTATCGCTAAGCTACTAGATCTTCATGATGAGCTATGACATGCAAGGGATGGAGTTGATCCCGGAGCTGTTCGCGGTGCTTAAGACCGCAAAAGGTAGAAATCAAGAAGGAGCATCAAGTGTTGATGGTTTAACAAGACCACTGGTTTCAAGAAGGGCAAGGGCTAGAAGGGAAACTTCATGGATGGCAAACCAGTTGTCGCTCCAGTGAAGGAACCCAAGGTTGAACCCAAACCCGAGACTAAGTGCTTCTATTGTAAGGGGAACGGTCACTGGTAGCGGAATTACCCCAAATGCATGGTAGATAAGAAGGCTGGCAACTTCAACAAAGTATATACATGTTATTAATGTGTACCTCACTAGTACTCCTGGTAGCACCTGGGTATTGGATACCGGTTCAGTTGCTATTATTGGTGACTTGAAGCAAAAGCTACGGACTAAACGGAGACTGGCTAAGGGCGAGGTGATGATGTGTGCTGAAAGTATTTCCAAAGTTGATGAGATCACCATCGCACGCTCCATCTGCCTTCGGGATTAGTATTGAACCTAGATAAATGTTATCAGGTGTCTACATTGAGCACGAATATGATTAGATCATGTTCATTGCAATACAGTTATTCATTTAAATTAGAGAATAATGGTTATTCTGTTTACATGAATAATACCTTTCATGGTCATGCACCCTATTTGAATGGTTCATTGAATCTCGGTCATGGTAATACACATGTTCATGCCAAAAGATGTAGAGTTAATAATGATAGTACCACTTTCTTGTGGCACTGCCGCTTAGGTCATATTGGCGTAAGATGCATGAAGAAAATCCATGTCGATGGATGTTTGGAGTCACTTGATTTTGAATTGCTTGACACATGCGAGCCATGCCTCATGGGCAGGATGACTAAGACCCCGTTTTCAGGTACAACGAAATGGGCAAGTGACTTGTTGGAAATCATGCATGCTGATGCGTGTGATCCAATGAGAATGTGTGGTGGATATCGCTATTTTCTCATCTTCACTGACGATTTGGGTAGATATAGGTATATCTACTTAATGAAGCACAAGTCTGAAACGTTTGAAAAGTTCAAGCGATTTCAGAGTGAAGTTAAGAATCATCATAACAATAAGATCATGTTCCTACGATCTGATCAAAAGGGGATTTTCTGAGTTGTGAGTTTGGCAATCACTTAAGACATTGTGGAATTGTTTCACAGTTGAAGCCACCTGGAACACCACAAGGTAATGGTGTGTCCAGACATCGTAATCGAACCCTATGAGATATGGTGCGATCTATGATGTCTCTTACCAATCTACCGTTTTCATTTTGAGGTTATGCGTTAAAGACAGCTACATTCACTTTAGATAGGACACCATCTAAGTCCGTTGAGACGACATCGTGTGAACATTGGTTTGGCAAGAAACCAAAGTTGTCGTTTCTTGATGTTTGGGGATGCGATGCTTAGGGATTCAGCCGGAGAAGCTCGAACCCAAAGCGGACAAACACATCTTCATAGGATACCCAAGGGTGACAGTTGGGTATACCTTCTATCTCAGATCCGAGGGCAAATTGTTTGTCGCTAAGAACGGGTCCTTTCACTACACCACGACACTACATTCCCTACCGACGTGTGTTGGCAAAAGTCACTTTCGCCGACCGACTGCAGGTCGAGAAAACTTCTATCAAACCGTCGGTCGGTAATACTCACGTGTACCACCCAACAGTCGGTCGGGAATGCTGAAGTGTGTAACATCAAACCGTTGGTCGGTAAAAGGTGCAGTACTATCGAACTGTTGGTCGGCAAATAATGCCGACCGATCGTGGGTTGCCAGTTGGGCCTCCCAAAATATTCGCGCGCGTGCCTAGGAAACTTAGGGCGCGAAGCCCATCCAAAATTTACTGCCCCTCATCCCGCAGCCCAGAGCCCACCCTAATCTTCCCCTATCTCTCCGCCCTCTCTCCCTTATCTCTTTCTCTCCCGATC
The DNA here is from genome assembly GCF_003073215.2 of Triticum urartu. NCBI lineage: Eukaryota > Viridiplantae > Streptophyta > Magnoliopsida > Poales > Poaceae > Triticum > Triticum urartu. The sequence goes on along the minus strand of NC_053024.1, from coordinate 715,355,548 downwards.
TGAGCGGCGGCGGCGGCGGCTCCCATCCTCTTCCTCCACTCCTCTCCCTCAGATTGAGCTCCGCCCCGAAGGAAAGGGTACGCGGCCGTCGATCTGTGTGCGTCTAGCCATGGAGGGCTCGCCCCTCTCGCGCGTCTCGTCCGCACGAAGCGCTAGCAGCCCACACGGCGTAGATCCACTATCCCTGCGTCCGCCCCACACCGGCCGCCGATGACTGCCGCACTATTCCATTCCTCCCCAAGCCTGCCGCACGCGACGGCCCATGCTGCCATGCCGTTTTTCTGCAGCCAGATCGCCACCCCTACCCTCGCGCTCCGGGCAGAGGCTCGTTCTTCTTGGTAGTGACTACGCGTTCCTCCCGGTGGTGGCGCTCTTCCCGCTGTGTTGCCTTTCTCCAAGCGGCTGTGCCCTTCGACCCCTACCTGTAATCAGTGAGTCATTCCTGTTTTCTTCGAATTTTGATGTGCAACTGTAGTTTCTCCATTTATCTTGAATTCCCTCAGATCCCTGTCGGTCAGTTACTCAGTTTGTAGTGGAACTACACATCTTTCCTAGACCTCCATTAAATTAGTTTTTCTTACTAGGTCATAGTTGTTTGATTATTGGCAAATAACCATTCTTTACCTATCCTTTTTGCATCCGCAGATTGATCCGGCAACAGAGAGTTGAAGCTGCAAAGAAGCGTGATGAGGAAAAAGCTGGTACACCACTACTCTTTGTAATATTTGGGAGAGGATGACTAATCTAATATTGCCAAGATATACGTTTGTTGTCCTTGACCTGATTTTGATGGCATTCAATTTATTTCAGCTTGGAGTTGGTTTGTATTGTTTCTGCAAACAATTGTCTGAACTTGTAAATAATAGTTGGTCACAAGTCATATGGGTACAGTGCATCATAACAACTCTGCCCCTACACAATATACATCCCATTACTTATTTTTTTGGTATGATAAGTTGAGAAACAACTTGTTTTGTTGTTTTCTGATGTGAACTACATTATATGGACCTTTCACTCGATTATGTGCTATTTTTTTACTATAATTGACATGTTGATATGTCATTCTAGAATTTTGTTGCTTCTGTTGGAACCTAATTTTCAATTTTACACCTTGCAGAATTTATGACTGACAGATTACATGCTAGTTTCTTACTGCTTAGGTTTCGACATTCGACATTTGAACAAATCATATACTGGAGATTATTATAATAGAAGGTAAACTTACCAAGCGAACAGAGCAAACAATACTTGTGTTAGTGTTTTCCAGTCTGTTGCAAGCGCATTGTGGTCACTACTGTCAATCCATGGAAATTTAAATGTATAGTGATGGATTAAACAAATGGAACCTATATCCTGACTAGCCACTACTATACTGTAGCTTCTGAAACACTTGTATGCACAGATAGTTTCTCTTTTATCATAACTGAAACATTATAAAGATAAACCTCACTCAGTTTTTAAGTGGGGAAGGGAAAGCTTCAAGATATTGCATTTAAAACACTGATATCTATTTGAAAATTAATTCATGTGCATACCTCCTGGATCCTATCATTATCATGTCTCTATTTCTCTTGTTCAAGAGAAGTGTGAAACAAAGCACTCGTATGCACAGATAGTTTCTCTTTTATCATAACTGAAACATTATAAAGATAAATCTCACTCAGTTTTTAAGTGAGGAAGGGAAAGCTTCAAGATATTGCATTTAAAACACTGATATCTATTTGAAAATTAATTCATGTGCATACCTCCTGGATCCTATCATTATCATGTCTCTATTTCTCATTACTTTAAATGATACGATATGATTTACCAATTTCATTACTTTAAATGATACGATTTACCAATTTCAACGATGTATATTAGCAGAGTAAGTAAAAGCAGTGTTAGATATGAAATGAACTTAATTCAACCATTCTCTAGAAGAAAGTACCTATTTGTCATATGGCGATGTTATCTTGTAGAACAACAATAGGGATTTGTTAAAATTCGACCTTTATGCTGTACTTTTTCCATTTTGATTCGCCTACTGTTAATATCCTCTTCTTCAACTGACATATTCCTTCAAGCTATCACAATTGATGAAATATAATTACGAGCACTTAGCTTTTTTGAATTTTATATGCATACTAGAAGATTTACTCGTTACAAACATTAAACAGATGGACCTCTTTTTCAACAAGTTGTTTCAAATCCCACTGATACAAAATAAAAGTGTGCTACTGCTAATTACTATACTGGAACAGAATGTATGGTTGACATAAAGGCTATATTGGAATATTTTAGCTGTTGTGGTGTTCCTAATAACTTAAAACTGCTGTGAAGATGAACTGAACAATAGTACTCTCGAATTAGAGAGCAAGAAATTTCGAGTTAGTCTACTGTAGGGTAATAAAGTTCTTATATATGCTGCAAATCAGTTGCCTTGTGGTGTAATCACTGATGTCATGTTTCCATAAGTGAGCTGTTGTAATTACCTTAATAGTGCAAAGCTATGTTTTATATAAATTTGCCTATTCTTTCCAGAGTGCAGGGAAATGTATGAGGTGAATCAATTTTCCTATTCTGTTGTTGTTTCTCTATTCAGGTGTATGTGGGTTTAAGATTGGCCACTAATTGTTGAACCAGGAGCTTTCCCTCGTTAGGAATATAAGCTGAAACTTTCCCATTGCCTTGATTCTTTGTAGGAAAGACATACAAGATGACCAGGAACCATGAAGCTCGCAGTTTGCGTTAACTGTGTAATGGAGCGGACTATGAATCGCTGCACATGTGTCTATTAGCTATCATATATGGTGTCTCAGTCAAGTGGATATTCTGTGTAATGGAAGACGCGTGATTTGTAGGACATATATCTATTGGCTATCTTTTTGTAAACCTATCCGGTCTCTCGGTCACTGAACCATAAATGTTTCCTCTTAATTGGCTACCTCCTCCGTTTGTGAGAAGTAATTAATGTGCTATTTTTGTTTGGTTTTGGTTTAATATTTTTGGAGTACATGCATGTTACTTTAATTTGATTGATATTGTACTGTAATGAGATATATTACTAGACGGACACTGTTTTGGTGAGGTAAATGCCAAATAATTGGTGGGTATTAAATGTTGATAGCCTAAACAAAATGCTGTCAAGCTGTTGGTCGGTAAAACAAACTCCCATCTGACCGTTGGTTGGGAAAGGTCCACGACAACCCCAATGGATTGTTGGCCGGGAAACAATACGCTGTCCCATAGTCAGTTGGGAAAGGCCCATGGCAGTCCAAACAGACTGTTGGTCGGGAAAGGCCCATGGTAGGCCCAACAAAATGTTGGTCGGGAAAGGTACACCATAGCCGACAAGTAGTCGGTCGGGAAAGACATGTTGGTCGGGAAAGGGTTTTCCCGTCTGGACTTTCCCCAACAGACAGTGTCGGTCGGCAATAGTCTTTCCCGACCGACTGTCTGTTGGCAAAACTTGTATTCCCGACCGACCTGGCTGTTGGGGATGTAGTGCTGTGGTGTAGTGTTTCTCAAGAAGGAGTTTCTCACGAAAGAATTGAGTGGGAGGAAGATAGAACTTGATGAGGTTGTCGAACCTTTACTTCAACCAGAGAATGATGCAACACAGAAGGATGTTTTCTGTGGCACCTGCGTCTGTTGAATAGGAAGTTAATGATAGTGATCATGAAGCTTCGGATCAAGTTGCTATCGAACCTCGTAGGTCGACAAGGATATGTACTACTCCTGAGTGGTACGGTAATCCTGTCTCAGATATCATGTTGTTGGACAACAATGAACCTACGAGCTATAGAGAAGCGATGGTGGGCCCGTATTCCGACAAATGGTTAGAAGCCATGAAATCCGAGATAGGATCCATGTATCAGAACAAAGTATGGACTTTGGTGGATTTGCTCGATGATCGGCAAGCCATTGGGATAAATGGATCTTTAAGAATAAGACGGACGTGGGCGGTAATGTTACCGTCTATGAAGCTCGACTTGTGGGAGAGAGTCTTTTCACAAGTTCAAGGAGTTGACTACGATGAGAATTTCTCACCCGTAGAGATGCTTAAATCCGTCGGAATCATGTTAGCATTAGCTGTATTTTTCGATTATGAAATCTGACAGATGGATGTCAAAAACAAGTTTTCTTACAAGTTTTCGTGAGAAAGAGTTGTATGTGATACAATCAAAGTTTTGTCTATCCTAAGGATGCTAAAAGGTATGCTGGCTCCAGCGATCCTTCTATGGACTAGAGCAAGCATCTCGGAGTCGGAATATATGCTTTGATAGAGTGATCAAAGCTTTTAGGTTTATACAATGTTTGCTAGAAACTTGTATTTACAAAAAAGTGAGTGGGAGCACTACACCATTTCTGATAAGTATATGTGGATGACATATTGTAGATCCGAAATAATGTAGAATTTCTGGAAAGCATAAACAGTTGTTTGAAGAGTGTTTTTCAAAGGAAGACCTGGATAAAGCTACTTACAAATTGGGCATCAAGATCTATAGAGATAGATCAAGACGCCTGATGATACTTTCAAAGAACGCACACCTTGACATGTTTTTGAAGGAGTTCAAAATAGATCAGTCAAAGAAGGGGTTCTTACCTGAGTTGTAAGGTGTGAAGTTGAGTAAGACTCAAAGCTTGACCACGGCAGAAGAAAGAGGAAGGACGAAGGTCGTCCCCTATGCTCTTGTCATAGGCTCTATACGGTATGCCATGCTGAGTACCGCACCTGATGTGTGCCTTACCACATGTCTGGCAAGAGGGTACAAAGGTGATCTAGGACTGGATCACCAGATAGCGGTCGAAATTATCCTTAGAGGAATAAGGAAATGTTTCTCGGTTATGGAGATGATAAAGAGTTCGACGTAAAGAGTTACGTCGATGCAAGCTTAACACCTATCCGGATAGCTCTGAGTAGAGATACCGGATACGTATAATGGAGCAAAAATTTGGAATAGCTCCAAGTGGAACGTGGTAGCCATCTATGATATAACATAAAGTTTTGCGAAATACATACGGATCTGAATATGGCAAGACCCGTTGACTACAACCTCTCTCACAAGCATAACATGATCAAACCCAGAACTCTTTGAGCGTTTATCACATAGTGATGTGAACTAGATCATTGAGTCTAGTAAACACTTTGGATGTTGGTCACATGGCGATGTGACCTGTGAGTGTTAATTACATGGCGATGTGAACTAGATTATTGACTCTAGTGCAAGTGGGAGACTGTTGGAAATATGCCCTAGAGGCAATAATAAATTAGTTATTATTATATCATATTTCATTGTTCATGATAATCGTTTATTATCCATGCTAGAATTGTATTGATAGGAAACTCAGATACATGTGTGGATAAATAGACAACACCATGTCCCTAGTAAGCTTCTAGTTGACTAGCTCGTTGATCAATAGATGATTACGGTTTCCTGACCATGGATATTGGATGTCGTTGATAACGGGATCACATCATTAGGAGAATGATGTGATGGACAAGACCCAATCCTAAGCCTAGCACAAGATTGTGTAGTTCGTTTGCTAAAGCTTTTCTAATGTCAAGTATCATTTCCTTAGACCATGAGATTGTGCAACTCCCGGATACCGTAGGAGTGCTTTGGGTGTGCCAAACGTCACAACGTAACTGGGTGGCTATAAAGGTACACTACAGGTATCTCCGAAAGTGTCTGTTGGGTTGACACGAATCGAGACTGGGATTTGTCACTCCGTGTAAACGGAGAGGTATCTCTGGGCCCACTCGGTAGGACATCATCATAATGTGCACAATGTGACCAAGGAGTTGATCACGAGATGATGTGTTACGGAACGAGTAAAGAGACTTGCCGGTAACGAGATTGAACAAGGTATCGGGATACCGACGATCGAATATCGGGCAAGTACAATACCGCTGGACAAAGGGAATTGAATACGGGATTGATTGAATCCTCGACATCGTGGTTCATCCGATGAGATCATCGTGGAACATGTGGGAGCCAACATGGGTATCCAGATCCCGCCATTGGTTATTGGCCGGAGAGTTGTCTCGGTCATGTCTGCATGGTTCCCGAACCCGTAGGGTCTACACACTTAAGGTTCGATGACGCTAGGGTTATTAGGAAGACTTGTATGTGATTACCGAATGTTGTTCGGAGTCATGGATGAGATCCCGGACATCACGAGGAGTTCCGGAATGGTCCGGAGGTAAAGATTTATATATAGAAAGTTGGTGTTCGGGTTCCGAGAAAAGTTCAGTTTTTTCCGGTATTGTACCGGGAAGCTTCCAAAAGGTTCCGGAGGATTCCGGAGGTCCGGAAAATGTTCCACCACATCCAATACAGCAGCATGGGCTGTAGGGGGGCGCCCTAACCTTAATGGGCCAAGGGCACCAGCCCTCCCAAGGCCCATGCACATGGGAGAGGGGAAACCCTAAGGCGGAGGGCCTCCACTTGACTTGGGAGGCACTCCTCCCCCCCTTGGCCGCCGCCCCCAACCCTAGATGGGATCTAAGGGGGCCGGCCCCCTCTCTCCCCACCTATAAATAGTGGAGGGGTGTGAGGGCGGCCACACCCTTGAACCTGGCGCAGCCCCTCCCCTCCGATATCTCTCCTCCTCCGCGTGAGCTTGGCGAAGCCCTGCCGGAGAACTGCCACTCCATCACCACCACGCCATCGTGCTGCTTTTGGACTCTCTTCCTCAACCTCTCCTTCCTCCTTGCTGGATCAAGGTGTGGGAGACGTCTCCGTTCCGTATGTGTGTTGAACACGGAGGTGCCGTCCGTTCGGCGCTAGGATCATCGGTGATTTGGATCACAACGAGTACGACTCCATCAATCCCGTTCACTTGAACGCTTCCGCTTAGCAATCTACAAGGGTATGTAGATGCACTCTCCTTCCCCTCGTTGCTAGATTACTCCATAGATTGATCTTGGTGATGCGTAGAAAATTTTAAATTTCTGCTACGATCCCCAACAGACGCTCCATCTACATCCGCTGGCTTTTAATCGCCCACTGGAGCAAGCGTCACCAGTGACCCTCATTATGGACGGCCTCCCACTCCTTTGTGCCTTTTATTGTTGTACAGATAAGCGATGGAGATCTTGTGGCACAAACTCCTGCACATATGTCTCCATACTACTGAAATTTGAGGTATATTTAGTTGTGAATGGTCATGTGTATATCAGTTGCTGATTTTGCAATTAGCGCAGTTTAATTTAGCTAATACCTATACATCACGAATGGGTATGTCGGTCCGATCCTCAGTTTAGATAGGCAAGCAGGCACCGCTGTACGCAAAAAATAAAAGGCAAGCAGGCACCGCTGTACGCAAAAAATAAAAGGCAAGCAAGCAATGCATATATCCACAACAAGGAATTGGTCTCTAGCGTTCTGCTTTTCATTTGTTTCGTTTGACTATAGACATAGATGTAAGATGCTCCAAATGAAGCAATACCTTCTAACTTCAATACTATGCTTTTTATATGACAAAAAGAAATTTTAGGACAATGCCTTCTAACTGCATAATCTATTATTCTGTTTTCCCATTACATTCCATGGGAATTATGCCGTGTGTGTATGGGCAGTTTAGGGAGTTTGCTGCAAATGTAGCTCGGTTGGGAAACCTATGCAATGATCCCAAATGGCACAAGTTGAATCAGCATTTCTCGAGGTCGAAGTGTGAACCCACTGTGGTGGATGGATGGATGGAGGGAGGTTAACCACACATCAGAAATACTCTAAAGAAGCAGCAACATCCAGTATGTACTATGTAGTATTTCAATTCGTTTGTGGTAGATGGATGGAGGGAGGGAGGTGAAGTGAGATGGACTGGGCAGTCTACTGCGTTTGGTTTGTTTAGGTGGAAACATTCTTGACCACTGACTCATAGTTGATGCTGATTTCTGACCATCTAACAAGGAGGTCTCTATGGCAAGTCCAAGATGGCGTCAAAGAAGAAGTCTATTGTGATGTCCTTTGTTGCATGCTGTACTCGGTACTTCAATACTTATCTTGCACCACATTAGTTAATCTCATTGGGTTTTGATGTTTATGTCATCATATGTTTTCTTGCGCGGAAGGACTAATGCAAGACAATCCTGACATGATTTGCACCGGACCAACTATTTTGATTTATCACATTGATGTCATGAGCAGAGCTCCAGTCATGCTACTTTCCTTGTGGACAAAACTTTGCTCAGCTATTGTTCGTAACCATTTCATTTGTTGGGTACTTTTTCATGCCACTTTTTTAATGATATGAGCACGTGGCTGTTGCATATAGAAAGGGGCTCATTCGTTCATGGAACTTGGGGAGATATGATCTTTGATATATGAGCGTCTTAATTTTTAAATCTTTTTGTCCTGTACCATTTGAAACTACATTCTTCTTGTATAAAGTACTTACCATTTAATGGACTTGTGCAGAATCTTGTGTGACCAAAGAGCCTCATAATTGATAAGAGCATTCACACAACATGTCCGGGAAATCAGATCAGCGCAACATTTCATTTATATACAGAATCAAAATTTTCTTGGTTCTTCGTATGAGTAACCATCCTATGTGAATTGAGGTTTGGGGTTCTTCCTTTGTATCCTATCTCAAACTTGGAATATTGATTGTTAGGCATAGCTTAACTTCCATAGTTGCTTGCATATTTTTCTGCTGGAAAAACAGGGCAAAACGCGCACCATAGAATGCATTGAGTATATAGATTTATTTTTCTATTCGTACTTTTATTAGATAGATCACATTTCAAGGAGAAAATGAATTTATTTTGCTCTTCCTACTTTTGTTCGATAGGCCACATTCTTTTTGGTTCACTCCTGCCTGGTGTTGTTGTGTAAATTCAACATTGATGTTTAGTGTTATAACATGTATTTGTATAAGCCGTCAACTGCAAATGTCTTGGTTCCTTTCGAGACACTGAAATATCTTACTAGATAATAGGGTTTATACATTTGGTGGACTACCAATCCTTACAATTCTATGAACAGATTTATCCATTGAAGAAAAAATGATATTATCAACTATGTGATATATATGCAGATCCAAGTTGGCATGATGAAATATGGATGGACAACATCAATCGGTCCAGTTCCTTGAGTTTGTGGTTAATGGAGGTATCTGGTCCGGTCTCAAGTGAAGTACAACATGCATGCTCCTTTATATCCTGTCACAACTGAATTACATGCATGCTAATTTTTACTAATATCAACTAATTACATGCATGCTAATTTTTACTAATATCAACTAAATACATGCATGCTAATTTTTACTAATATCAACTAATTACATGCATGCTGATTTTTACTCTATTGCTAATCTATAGAAAGTCCTTCTATCATTGCTTAAGTGATCTCTCGGGTTTGGAACCTTCACTATTTTCTGTTACTCAATGTAATTCAGTTTGATAAGCTATATTGTCATGTTTATTTTTTTTCAGATCTTTCAACATGGTATTGTTGATCTGCGGGGGGCTATCATTCTTCACTACCTATGCAACATTGGCACTTTCTGGGCTGAACTATCTTATCAAGCCCATTGTTTGCAGCATAATGGCCTATGATCAGGTTTGTACACAGTTAATTGTCTCATGTCTGCAATGCAAGCAGAGCAGGTTTAAATAAATCCTAATAGGGTTGTTTGTGCTAGATGATACTAATTACATGTACCAGGTCGATCTATATTTCCTTCTTTGTCAATGAGCAAATCATAATATGACCTATTGACGTGTCAAGGCTTGTGTCGCATTCTTAGGGAAGATTGTGGTCAGTGAAATTGCATTGACTTTGATTTTGAGTGCCGTTCACTTATTTTTGCTTCTTTACTGTTTGATTTGCCTAGACCATTGGCAAACTATTTATCTACTATTGGAAATACAATTTAGTTGAGTAGGTTCTCCAACGATAACATTTTATTGTGTTATCCATTGATTGCACAGAAATTATGCATTGATTCTTGGCTCTCCTATTACACTGCAGTTGCTCCCTCTGTCGCCGTCTGCACTGCGAAGGCATCAGTCAATCAGGATACAGGTTGGATACACTTCTACATTTATTTATTTATTTAGAAGTCTTCCCAATGTTTTCTTGGAGTATAGTATTTGATGATATGTTTTAGGAAGCTGGTTGTCAATCAGATCATGGGTGATATTGTTGCATATCTTAAGAATAGAAATTAAATTAGCACCTGTTGTCCTTTCTGAACTGAATGCATCCACAAAGAATGGGGCTATCAATAATGAGGTAATGTTGCTTCCTTTTGATTGTGCTACTTTGCTGCATTGATTATGATGGCTAGAACTTGATTTTGACAGTTTATTTTGTTCTGTCTTGGAAATGATATGGGTTCTGTATCTTGCTTTCTTACTCTTGGGCACTTTTTCTTAGAATCCTGGATCTGGCTCATGGTTAATATATCAGTGTAATTGATCTGAACTAATAATTTATTAGCTTCTTATGTGCCGTGTTCGACAAACTGCCAACTCCGCTCCTTGTCAAGCCTCTCGTCTTCCATGTATAAATGGATCATCTTTACTTTACTAACTTGCTTGATGCACTGGTTACTTCTCACACACACAAAAAAATGGTTTTTGTGTGCAGCGCCGGCTGGTAGCACGAGGCATGCGGCCTATGCGCCTCGAACCACATGCCAACAAGTGCTCGGCGTGCCCGGACGGTGATGGCTTGCACGAGCGCAATGAGGGGGCTGGCCGCGACCTCGTGGCCGCAGGGGTGCCCTAAGCCCATCTGCAGGAGCTCCATGGTGTACTTCATGGTCGGCGACCACCATCTGATGTGCCCGCACGTGTGGTGTCGCTGCCCTGAGCCTGGCTGTGGCTTCCTCGGCCCGCCGCCCAACTTGTCGAGCGTCAACAGTGACCCATGACCGATGTCGCCTATGGGTCCATGCTGGAGATCCAGATGTAGTTGGCAGAGCGAGGACGGTGGCTGCTGACCGCAGAGGACCGGGAGCGGCTGTTCCTGTTGGTGTGCGTGGGCACCGCCGCAGAGGAGGAAGGCCTGGGGTCGGCATGGTACAGGTGCAAGGTACCAGATGGACGTCCTGATGGACGCCAAGGTGAGGAGCTGCGTCGTCCCCGTCGTGGAGGCGGCTATGGACGTGGGCGGCAGTGTCAGCGTCCCTGCTTCAGAGATAAGCAGCAACGGCTTGGGCGTCGACAAGGCTGCCAGCGAGGCGTCAGGAAGGGAAGAGGAGACCAATCAGGGCCAAGACCGCGTCATCAGGCGTCCACCTAGGATCAGGCACCCGAGCCGCAGATTCGTGGGCCCGGACTGGGTGAATTCTACTTAAGGCCAAGTGGCACCCAGGAGATGGCATCCATTGGGATCAGGCATTGGCACGGCACGGCACGGCTTCCTTTTTGCTTTTGCTTTTCCTTTCCCTTTCCGCAAGACAAGTGAAACTCTGTAATCTATCTTGTGAGTGTGAGAAACTAGATTGGGATCCATCACCTAACATCGTGGTATCAGATAGCCACCCACCACCCTTCCACCACCGCCGACCACACCGCCACCGCGCTGGAAACCCGTCGCCAGAAGCAAGCGCGAGATTCGCTCATCGCCAACATGGATCCCGCGCTGAAGGCGTACCTCGACAACCTCAACGACGAGGCCGTCGCTCGCGCTCGACGGCAAGAGGAGGATAACAAGACCATCCTCCAGGCCGTGGCGGCACAGACCACCCGGATTGACGCCCTGGTCTCCTGGAAGCCGGAGCTTGAGGCGCGGTTCGCGCAGCTTGAGTCCACCGTCGCGACGCTGCAGGCAGCATCAGCAGCGCCCGCTTTGACTCCACCATCCATCGGATCTCCGCCGCCTGCGACTACACCGGTCGTGCGCGAGATCCAAGGGCAATCAGGCCACGGCGCGCCACTGCAACCCGGGGGATCTCCGGCGGCGACCTTCGAGTCGCCGGTGGATTCCCCGGTCATGGGTATGGCCATGATCCCGTCTCAGAATACTTTTCCATTACCTGCTCAGGTGCTGGCGGCGATGGGGCAAGCACCCCCGCCGATTTCGTTTCCCAGTTTTGGGGGCGAGAATCCGCAGCTGTGGAAGACACTGGCGGAACAGTCCTTTCAGATGTTTTCGGTTCAGCAGTCATACTGGGTTCCCATGGCGATTCTGAATTTTACCGGCCCGGCTGCCATTTGGCTGCAGCCCGTGCAACGCAAGGTTGCGGGTTTGGCATGGGAATCATTCGCAACCTTGCTGTGCACTCGATTTGGCCGCGATAAGCACCAATTTCTGATTCGTCAGTTTTATGCTATTAGACAGACGGATTCAGTGGCAGATTTCATTGAACGTTTTGAAACTCTGATGAATCATATGATGTCTTATTCAGAACTAACGCATCCTTACTTCTTCTTGACTCGGTTCATCGAGGGACTGCGGGCGGACATCCGAGCGGTGGTGCTCATTCAGCGTCCGCCTGACCTCGACACGGCATGCTCCCTGGCTTTGTTACAAGAGGAAGTAGCAGACGGGGAGCTGGTCAAACACGCGGCACCAGCACGTTTTCCGGCACCGCGGTTTGTGACGACCAACAGTCCAGTGACAGCCCCGTGCACTGCCCGTCCATCTGCACCCACAACCAGTGCAGAAGATCGCAGGGGAACAGACGCAGCACGAGTGGGGGCAGAGAACAACAAGATCGCTGCATTGCGCTCTTTCAGAAGAGCTCGCGGTCTCTGCTTTAAGTGTGGGGAGCGATGGGGCAAAGAGCATACGTGTCCTTCCACTGTTCAGATGCATGTGGTAGAAGAACTGTTGGAGCTATTTGCAACGGAAGAAATGCAAAGTGAGGTCGATCAGGATCAGTCAGCTTTGGATGAGGATAATCTCTGCACGATTTCAAGGCAGGCAGTCGATGGATCGTCAGGGCCGGGGATAATGCAGCTGCACGCACGGATACAAGGCAAAGAGATGTCCCTCCTTGTGGATTCTGGCAGTTCGTCATCGTTTGTGGACTTGCACATGGCTACTCATTTGTCAGGGGTGTGTAAACTGCCGAAGATTGTCGCGTTAAGGTCGCAGACGGTTCAGTATTACACTGCGGCAGCTTTGTGCCGCAGTGCCAGTGGTCTTCTCAGGGGCATGAGTTTGTCACAGATTTTAAGCTCCTGTCTCTGGGAATATATGACGCAATTCTAGGAATGGATTGGCTCAAGAAACACAGCCCAATGAAAATTGATTGGGAAGCTCAGCACATGACAATTACAACGGATCAAGGAGCAGTGGATTTACAGTCAGTCACTAAACAACAACATCAGTGCTCTGCAATTTCTTCTCAGGAACTCCTGTCTGCTTGTATACAGGGCTCTGTTGCTTATGTGGTACATCTGAATTCAGTCAGTGAAACGGGAGCGCAAGAAGGGAACATACCAGTGGAAATTCTCAGGGTACTGGAGCAGTACACGGACGTGTTTGAAAAACCAAAAGGGCTTCCACCAAGGCGCTCCTGCGATCACCAAATCCCACTAATGGAGGGCGCGCAACCAGTCAATCAGCGTACCTACAGACACAAGCCAGAACTCAAAACCAAGATTGAGCGTCAGGTTAAGGAGCTGCTGGATGCAGGTATCATCAGAGAAAGTACCAGCCCATTCTCTTCACCGGCTTTACTTGTGAAGAAGAAGGACGGGACGTGGCGATTATGTGTGGATTACAGGTGTTTGAATGCTATGACGCTGGTCAGTAAATACCCAGTCCCAATCATCGATTAATTGCTAGATGAATTGGTTGGGGCGCGATGGTTTTCCAAGCTATATTTACGGGCGGTATATCACCAGATACGACTAGCGGAAGGGGAGGAGTACAAGACAGCATTTACTACACACTCGGGGCATTGGGACTTTCTGGTCATGTCATTTGGCTTAGCATGTGCTCCAACAACATTCATAGGCGCAGTTACTTGTACCTTGAGGCCTCTGCTACGCGTCTGTGTTATCCTCTTCTTCGACGATATCTTAGTCTTCAGTAAAACACTGGAACAGCATGTCGAACACTTGAGTCAAGTACTACAGTTACTCCGAAGGGATCACTGGCAAGTAAAACAATCCAAATGTTCATTCGGGCAGCGATAGATTGCTTACTTGGGGCATGTGATTGATGAGCGTGGGGTTTCAATAGATTCAGAGAAGATTACAACTATCAGAAACTGGCCTGTACCTCGTAACAGCAAAGAAGTGCGTAGTTTCCTTGGATTGGCAGGTTACTACAGGAAATTTGTCAAGCATTTCGGTATCATTGCCAGACCCCTCTTCAATTTACTCAAGGAAGGGCACCCATTTGTGTGGACAGCTGAGACTAACAAAGCTTTCGAGCTACTGCAACAGGGCCTGATTTCTGCGCCAGTGTTACACTTACCAGATTTTACTAAGCAGTTTGTCATCGATACAGATGCTTGCGATTATGGAGTGGGAGCAGTCTTGCAGCAAGGGGGACACCCGATTGCATACATGAGTAAACCATTGGCTCCCAAGCACACAGGATTGTCTACATACGAAAAGGAATGTCTAGCAATACTTATGGCCGTAGAACAGTGGCAGCCATACTTACACCATGATGACTTTCTCATAAGGACGGATCAGCGTAGTTTGGTCCATTTGGACGATCAGAGGCTATCGACAGTTTGGCAGCAAAAAGCATTTACCAAGTTACTGGGATTGCATTACAAGATATGTTACAGGCAAGGGACGACTAACAGTGCTGCAGATGCTCTGTCTCGTTGTCGCCATGAACAGGGACAGGCCATGGCCATTTCAGTATGTCAGCCTACTTGGATCGATGATATCCGGGCCAGTTATGCCAACAATGCACACGCGCGTAAGCTACTCGAACAGTTCGCATGCCAAGAAGACCCAGAAGGACGTTTCTCTGTCAGTAATGGGTTGTTGTATTTCCGTCAGCGTTTGTGGCTGGGGGGCTCGCCTGCAATTCAGCAGTCAGTGTTGCGAGCATTTCACGACAGCACGGTGGGAGGTCACTCTGGTTTCCCTGTGACCTATCGGCGTCTGCGCAAATTGTTCGCCTGGCCTAAAATGAAGCAGCAAATACAGCAGTATGTGCAAGAATGTGCAGTCTGTCAGCAAGCTAAGCCAGAAAGGGTCAAGTACCCAGGTTTACAATGGATTTCATCGACGGCCTCCCACAGTCAGGCAGGGCAAACTGCATCTTAGTAGTGGTGGATAAGTTCACTCGTTACGCTCATTTCCTGCCACTGCAGCATCCATTTACAGCAGCAAAATTCGCTCGGGCGTACCTGGACAATGTTTACAAATTGCATGGCCTACCAAAAGCCATAATATCATATCGGGATCCAGTCTTCACAAGGAAATTCTGGAGGGAGTTATTTGCCTGCATTGGAACAGAGCTCAATATGAGTACACCATACCACCCGCAGATGGATGGTCAATCTGAGCGGGTCAATCAGTGCCTAGAAATCTATCTTCGATGCTTCATTCACGCATGCCCCAGCCATTGGAACCAGTTTTTGGCCCTTGCAGAATTTTGGTACAACTCCAGTCATCACTCGGCCTTGAAAATGTCCCCATTTCAGGCGTTGTATGGTCATGAGCCGCGACACTGGGGAATCAAAGCGGCGTCAGTGTGCAAAATACCAGAGCTGAAAGAGTGGTTGGAGGAAAGGAAAACAATGTAGCAGGTCCTCAAGCAACACCTGCACCGCGCGCGGCATCTTATGAAAGTTCAGGCTGACAAGAAACGATCTGAGCGTGAGTTTGCTGTGGGGGACGCGGTATTCGTCAAGTTACAGCCATATGTGCAATCGTCAGTGCATCGACGATCCAACCACAAGCTAGCATTCAGGTACTTTGGACCATTCAAAATCATCCAGCGCATCAATCCGGTGGCTTACAAGCTGGATTTGCCGGAGGGATCACGAGTACATTCAGTCTTTCATGTGTCCCAGCTGCGTCGAGCATTGTTACCATGTACAGCAGCGTCAACTGCCCTGCCAAGTCTGAAGTCACCTGAACTGTTTCCGGTGGAGCTCCTGAACAAGCGCTGACGTCAAACTCCGTCAGGACGACGAGAACAGTACTTGGTTCGCTGGTCTGACTCCGAGCTGTTGGATGCATCATGGGAGGACGCATTGGCTCTCAAGAATCGATTTCCGGTGGTAGCAGCTTGGGGACAAGCGTGCTCTCAAGGAGCAGGGGATGTCAGCGTCCCTGCTTCAGAGAGAAGCAGCAACGTCTTGGGCGTCGACAACGCTGCCAGCGAGGCGTCAGGAAGGGAAGAGGAGACCAATCAGGGCCAAGACCGCGTCATCAGGCGTCCACCTAGGATCAGGCACCCGAGCCTCATATTCGTGGGCCCGGACTGGGTGAATTCTACTTAAGGCCAAGTGGAACCCAGGAGATGGCATCCATTGGGATCAGGCATTGGCACGGCACGGCACGGCTTCCTTTTTGCTTTTGCTTTTCCTTTCCTTTTCCGCAAGACAAGTGAAACTCTGTAAACTATCTTGTGAGTGTGAGAAACTAGATCGGGATCCATCACCTAACAGGCAGGTACCTGCCAGTGCCGGCCGATGTGCTGTCACAGGAAGGAGGGATCGTCCTCCGTCTCCCATCGACAAGCAGGTCAAGGCGAGGACGAACCCCTGTTCCTGGGGTTGACGATTAGCTGGTCAGCTCCGGTTCTTTATCTAATCTACTATTACTAATGTACACATATATATCTACCATGGCTAGACACCGGTGATTTGGTAGTAACTACTACTAAAAGGGCTATAGATGGAATTGACACTAATGGCGCACCAGACATGTGATGCGCCATTACTATATACTAATGGCGCACCACGTGTTGGTGCGCCATTACTATATACTAATGGCGCACCATGTGTTGGTGCGCCATTAGTGTGCAAATACTAATGGCGCACCACGTCCACGGTGCGCCATTAGTATTTTATTTATTTTTTTCAAAACTACTAATGGCGCATCGTGGGAGTGGTGCGCCATTACTAGTTGAACTACTAATGGCGCACCACATCCACGGTGCGCCATTAGTAAAAAAAATATTTTAAATTTTTTTCAAAACTACTAATGGCGCACCGTGGGAGTGGTGCGCCATTACTAGTTCCCAAACATTCGCCCGAATGCACCCCCCCGGGACCGCCTTTTCAGTTTAAAAAAATAAAAGAAAATGATAGAAATGTCAAAAAAAAAGAAAATAAGATTCCCATGTGATATGTGGTCTAGTTGTTAGCAAAATTTACAAACATGAATTTTCGACTTTTTTGCAAAATCTCTTGAGAATTTGTAAAAATGAGCATAACTTTTGCGTACGAACTCGGATGAAAAAGTTTTTTATATGAAAAATCATCTACTCAAGAAGTTACATCTGAATTTAACCGGGGGGAACCCCGTGAAACATTTTCAAAATCCTCAAAAATCTCACAGAAAAAAAGATACGGGGCTTTTAAGATCTGGAGAGGCAAAAAATTCAAAAAAAATTAAACTCACTAATGGCGCACCTGCCTATGGTGCGCCATTAGTATCTTCCCGCCTTCAAAATTCAAAATAAGTCAAAAAATAAAAAAGTTACTAATGGCGCACCTGCCCATGGTGCGCCATTAGTATCTTCCCGCCTTCAAAATTCAAAATAAATAAAAAATTAAAAAAAGTTAGTATTGGCGCACCTGCCCACGGTGCGCGATTACTATGTCGTATATATGGCTGGGCGCACCTCCTCCAGTCCTCCTCTCCTCCACTCCATTTCCTCATCTCCTCCACTCCATCTTCCCTTCTCTCCTCCACCATACTACCCTCCTCCTCTCCGGCGACCTCCTCCTCCTCCTCTCCGGCGACCTCCTCCTCCTCTCCGGTGACCTCCTCCTCTCCGGGGACCTCCTCCTCCCTTCTCTCCTCTCCTCCCCTCCCATCCCCTCACGGTTTCTCCTCCCTCCTCTCCGGTGAGCTCCTCCTCCCTCCTCTCCTCTCATTCCCTCATGGTTTCTCCTTCCTCCTCTCCGATGCTTCGGTGAACTCCTCTCCGGCGACCTCCTCCTCCTCTCCGGTGATGTAGGCGAGCGCCTCTCTGGTGACCTCCTCCTCCTCCTCTCCGGCGAACTCCTCTCCGGCAAAAGAACACGGCAAAAGAACGTACAAGATCCAAAAACAGGAACCAAATTTGAAATAATATCGTGCCAAAAAACGAGCAAAAAATGGGCAAAAAATCACGATCCAGATCCAAATTCAAAATTCAAAAATAGCAATGGCACACGGTGGGGGTTAGATGGTGCGCCACTACTATTTTCCCGCCTTCAAAATTCAAAAATACTAATGGCGCACCGTGGCCTATACTAATGGCGCACCAGTGGCCTATACTAATGATGCACAAGTGGTGCGCCATTAGTATACCAGATACTAATGGCGCACCAGTGGTGCGCCATTAGTAAAAAATAGTAGTGGCGTGATACTAATGGTGCACCAGTGATGCGCCATTAGTAGGCAAAACTGGTGCGCCATTAATAGCCCTTTCCCTAGAAGTGAGTGAACTAGCAGTGATCAAAGGGTGGATCTTGGTTGGGCTATGATTGATTCTGTCAATGGCAATGGTTGCCAGACTTCGATTGATTCTGGCCATGGCAATGGTTGCAAACGTATCGCGTACCAATGTGGCTGATCCCTACTTGGTCTGTTCATTTTACTTGTTTGACTGCTGCTATTCTTGTGAGGATGAGCAAATGGCAACTTGTACGGTGTTGTTTGTTTGTGTATGAAAACTGAATTTGTAGCACCTAGCTAGCAGAGAGTCACACCAATCAAGCCAGCTCAATGGGCGGCAGCAAAACTAGCACCGCACAATACCGACTCGGGCGGCGCGCCATGGAGCGCCCCAACCGCTAGTATCTAAGAAAAGTCTAGGTCCTCTTATATCCGTAAAAGAATAAAGGCCTGCTCTCACTAAAAAAACAAAGGAAAGTCTCACGTTTCACGTACGTGCAAAGACCATGTCACGTACACATGATGCAAAAGGAATAATATGGCCTGGTCTTTTCAGGAAAAAAAGCAAACACGCATTAACCGGTAAACATAGACGAAAATATAAGAAAAGTCTAGCGTCCTCTCTCTCGCTCACTAAAATAGGAAAGTCCAGCTCTTCCTCAAAAAAAAAAAGGAAGTCTCATATTTCACGTTTATATATACGGGATTGCATGAGCTATACGATGTGAGGTCGATGACGTCGAGACGGTTGGCGCCATGGAATGATAATACTTTGCAGGATGGTTTGGATGCCACGAAGTGCAATTGGCTGGGTATGAATTATGGCAGGAGTGCTCGCCGGCGTGCTCTTTTGTTCCGATATTAGTCACGACAGAGATCTGGGATGTGAGGACTACAGGAAGAAAGGTCGGGCTAGCGTGAAAGCAAAGTAAATTATGATGTGCCCGATCCCAGAGGTCGTCGATGTCATGGTCGCTAGTTCAAAAACCCTGCCAGGTTGTCTATCATGGCCGCACAGTCAATTACATAGATTGTGCCGACACACGAGATCGATGTCGCAAGCACGAAGACTCCTAGGTTGCAGCCGTCACTTGCATAGATTGTGCCGGCAACACGTGACTGGGAAATTGGCAAGTCGAATGCTACTTGGCGTTCGCGATCATGCGTCCAGGGCCCCATGACCGTGGATGATACTGGGCAAAAGGAGATGCTACTTGGTCAGTCTATGTAATTTGGCGTACTGACTCCATTGGTGCAGCAGCGATGGGCCCATCCTCGGCACACAAACTGGGTGTAAAGGATTTATGGCGCACATCATGTACTCAGGAAGTTGATGTCCTATATTACCTGTCCCACACCAATGATGAAATTTTGGATGTGGTACCAGACACATATGGCATATGTGTATATGACCAGTCCCATGCCTACAAGGAAATTTAGGAATTATTGTCAACGACAGTCAGGTAGCTACACGTTCTTGATTTCTTCACAAGTACACCGACAAAATCCTATCATCCTATGAAACGTAGCACGATATAATCTACAACCATTGGTTTGAATTTGAATTCATGCGTATATGCAGACTCGACGATGCAAATCTAAGACAGGGAGGGGTGGATGACACACTAAAACCAGAAAATAACATTATCTCTGTTGGAACATCAGATGCAAGACAGTCAACGAAGCAAACCAAACCTATGGTGACGTCACCTTCATAGTACGTTCATATGTAATGATCCTGGCCATTATTATTGTAACAGATTGCACATAGCGGTGGAGATAAAAAAAGTTAAGAAAATGAAGCGTAGACATGACTAAGAATTGAAACTATGACTGCACGGGAGCAATCGAGGTGGCATTCACCTCACAAAAAATATTGGTGGCATTGCATGTGCTATAGTCATAAGTTATGTCGGCAAAATACCAGGGCTGAGCTCATGCTTTTCCTTTTTTTTGCAAGGATACTTTCCTTTGTTGCATCCATACAATGAATTAGAGCCACACCTCCATTAATTGGAAGTGACGTGAACTTATATTAGAATATAAACAAATTTAGTGTACCAAAGTTTCCCATTTGTTTTATAAACATTTTGTTTTTTAGATTTCTCCACGGTAATCTAAAGTATTAGGTTGACAACATCATCTTTTTAACGGAGACACTACCGTTTCGTGCGAAGAAAAGTTTACAATAAATTTAGGAGAGGAAAAACTGGACATACAACATTTAGCAATGCAGAAGTATCTAACAGTTCATCAACTAGGACATAAAACATTCCCGCTCAAAAATAAAATAGGACATAAAAAATAATGGTTCCTTCTTAGTAAATCAGGCAGAGGTGCAAGTTCTATGTACTAATCACACCGGGGTAAAGATGATGCGATGTTGCAGAGGAAATGTAGCCACCTCTCCCTTATGATTGACATGGGAAACACACTCAACCATATAGTAATTTCCATCCATGACAACTTTTGTTAGGGAAACCGGGCAAAAGCAATGTGTAGTCAAAAACTAATTGTCAGGCTTAGGGGTTTAATGTTGTAATTTATGAGGTGACATTCAACAAATAAAGTAAGTTACCGGAGAAGCTAAATAGATAGCCACTAATCCTTTATCATTGCTCATGAGATGTTGTTTAAGAAGGAAAATTTTAACATGTCCCCTCTTACCCCCTGTTTTCACATGGGAAACAAACAATTCAATCAAACTTCTCAATCAGATGGATGTGTGTGAGATAGATAGATAGATAGATAGATAGATAGATAGAGAGCGAGAGAGAGAGAGAGATTTAGTTCATAAAGATAAAAAAACCACACAATACATTTGGTGAAACTATATATCGAATGGCTACATACATTGCATTGTGGTTCAACACATCAAAAATTCCAAGTTTCTCAATGATGAATAAAACAAAAAAAATAGAAGTAGCATCACACTTTCCACAATAAAATTACAACCATATACTTAGCTAATGTAGCCGAACAAAGGAATCACCAATGCATATGCATAAGTACATGCATTCTTGGACCATATGTTTGAACTGAAAATTTACTTTTTCATATATACATATTTATATTTAATGGTTCTATATTATTCATTATCACTCAAAAAAATTATTAGTTTTGATACATCTTACAAAGTTTAAAAACTTGTGATGGCACAAAATGTTTATTTTCAAATGAAAAATATAGCTTCTAGCCGCGCAAATGCGCGGGTGACTCCGCTAGTTTATTAGAAAACACCCAATTCTCACAGACTGTGATGTTAATAGTCAAATTCATATAGGTGTGTTTCTCAGGAGATGCTCTACAGGACAACATCTCTGCTTACCTGAATAAGCCACTTGGAACACATTAAGATAAGTATCAACCTGCTATGCAGATCAGGAGAGTATTGCATCTTCATGGAGTGGGATAATTAATATAGGGATACTCTCCTCCCAGCTGACCAACAGCTTGTCTCCCACTTCTACTTCACGGGATCTCCGACCACATAGAGTGAGTTACCACTATGGACAACTCAAGTGGTGGGTCTCAGATCCATCTCCATCGACGCATTATCTATCACATTACGTGATAGACCCTTTGTGAAGGGATCTGCCAAGTTTTTCGACGTTTGGATATAATACAACGTAATAACTCCAGATTTCCTCAATTTTCTGACAGGTTTTAGTCTCCTCTTCACATGCCTTGAGGACTTCATGTTATCCTTAGAACTGTTTATCTTGATGATCACAGTTCGATTATCACAGTTCATCAGGATTGGTGGTATTGGGTTTTCAACCGTAGGTATGTCCATCAAGAGCTCACGAAGCCACTCTGCTTCAACAGTGGCAGTGTCTAATGATGTGAGTTCTACTTCCATAGTTGACCTTGTTAAGATGGTCTTCTTGCAAGACTTCCAGGAAACAGCGCCACCACCAA
The DNA here is from genome assembly GCF_003073215.2 of Triticum urartu. Classification (NCBI taxonomy): domain Eukaryota; kingdom Viridiplantae; phylum Streptophyta; class Magnoliopsida; order Poales; family Poaceae; genus Triticum; species Triticum urartu. The sequence continues at coordinate 715,333,146 of NC_053024.1, read as the reverse complement.
GTGTAAAAACATAATTACTTGTGGCCTTAATCTCATCAGCATCAGATATCAAGTTTGAGTCACTATAACCCTCCAGTACCCTTGGATACCCGGTGTAGTGAATCACATAGCTCGCAGTGCCTTTCAAGTAGCGCAGAACTCTCTCAAGCGCATGACAATGATCATCTCCCGGTTTTGACACAAACCGACTCAGCTGCTCACAGCAAAAGAGATGTCAGGCCTCGTGGCACTCGCCAAATACATAAGCGAGCCAATAATCTCTCGGTTGATCTCTAGCAATCCGTCGATTCTTTCGAAGCAACACACTAGCATCATATGGAGTTGGAGAACGCGTGCAATCGCTATACCTAAAACGACTCAAGATCTTTTCCACATAGTGAGACTGAAGCAGTGTGATCCCACCTTTCTCATCTCTCAACAGCTTGGTGTTTAAGATAACATCAGCTACTCCTAGATCCTTCATCTCTCAACAGCTTGGTGTCAAAAGGGTGCATGGATACATGAGTGAAGATCAATATGTACCAAACATCTAAGATCAACATCGCTAGGTTAAAACAAAAATGCTTTCTGAATAAAATTATGTCTACCAGATCATGACACCAAGAATAGGATCCGTTGAATAAACTTCAGTCTTAGGGCATGCTAGCAGCAAGAATATGGAGTTCAAATTGACTAAAAATAAAAAAGGCAGCAAGCACCTACTCATTTCTCAATCTACAAGTGTTGGAAAACAGGAACAAATGTTCATTTTGTCCTCAAGGTATCTTGATCATTAATTTAAAAGGATTCACATCAAGACAATCAAGTTTTTATGCTATCTCAGTCCACAAAACTGGTTTGTAAATATGATAAATTGTTTAGTGAGCAACAAGGCTTGATTCTTTCATAGGTTTTCGGTCATCTTTCTAAGCCTTATGTTAGAACTGTTTTGGTTGCTTCATTATTATAACAATAGTGGCATCATTGTTGAGCTCCTTTGAAAGAACAACGATAGGTGAAAAACACTATAGGCATCTTAATTTCTTGTTTTGTTCTCACCGTTTGAGTTATTCCAATGTTATAGAAAAAGTGGCAATTCTTGGGAAAGTGATATTTACGCATAGAAGGTGAACAAGGGCATTCAAACGAATACATAGCAAGATATCCCCTTTTTTACTTTAAAGATGTGCAAACAAAATCATATGGATTCAAAATAACGATTTGTGCAAAACCCATATTCAGTAACCAAGTGTAGAATAAAACATTTCTTGACCACATAGGAAGCAAATTTGATCCGAGTCATGCTAGTTGCCTCCAAATATTTCCTGACTCTAATGGCAGAAAGGAAATGACACGATTGCACAAACCTGGTTATCCCAACAGGTGACCATCAAAGCGAAAAACAAATATAAACTCCAAAATCAAGGTTCACATAAAAAAAACTCAATCACCGGAGAGGCGTTGGATGGGAGGTTGATCTGCGTGAGGTGCATGAGATGAAGGGACATCCAATAGAACAAAGCAGGTTGGATTGCACGCGGAGCTTGCGGCACAAATAGTAGGAGGGCGTAATGGAGGAGGAGGCAGCACATGCATGGGGTGGGGCGATGGTAGTTAAATGTTGCATCTCTTTTGGGAAACAATTGGTGGTTTTGAGGAGGAAGATGATCGATCAAAGGAACGAGATCAATTTAGTGGGCTGGATTGGACTAGTATCCACATGAAGTTTTGAGGAGAGAGATGTCAGGTAGGCGTCGCATCCACCCAAAGGGCATCTTGAGGCTAGCTAGCTTTACTCTCGTTTCTTTGATCGTGGCAGGTAATTAAAAGCTAGCAGATTTGTACAAATCGACTACAATTCGTACGATATTATAATACGGTTCCACCCCATTTTCTAACATTTCACAAGATTAGACTAGATTCTGCAAAGTGTGGTATTGTCTGACAACTTTCCACTAGATTTTGCACAACTTGACAGCTTGACATGAAGCAAGCATCCTCGATCAATGTAGTAATCAGACGCACATATTATTTTTGGAGAGGCATATGAACCATTTTTCTTGCAAGGCAGATGAACAGATTGCCAATGAGAACATTTTATGATAGTAATAACTAGCATAAGACATGCTTTACTTTTTACAACAGTTTGCAAACTGCCATAAGACATGAAAAGTCATCATGCGAACTACCATTTGAGTGTTGGATACAAGCTAAAAGATAAGAGCATCTCAATCAATGAAAAAAAACTTCTCTCAACAGAAGGCTGAACGATAGGTTAACTCTACCAATATGGTATGGTACGCATCAAGAACATGGACATGGATGCATATGATGATTTATTCTTTGGTCATCTTTGCATAGATCTACTACATCCGTCCTGGTTTATTGGCCCCCTTCGCATTTTATGCCAAATTTTGACCTTAAATTTAACTAACTATATGGTAATGCATGTAATTGAAAAATACTGTCATTGAAAACTATGTTTAAATACGAAACGTACGATATATTTTTTGGTGACATGTATTTTTATTTTCTTAGTTAAATTTATGGTCAAAATTTAGCACAAAATATTAAAGGGACCAATAAACCAGGACGGAGGTAGTATTCATAAACGACGTCCATGTGTGTAAGTGCAACCTAAGCATTAAGCAGGGGTAGAGCTTACTAGGACTGCATCGGTCCTTATACCACCTAAGATGTAATTTTCATGATATTAATGCATATATGACACTATTTTGCCACCCATATGGATATGATACATTAACTTTAATTGTCCACCCCGCATATATATTATAGACTCTTTTCATCCATTTTGTGGACATGTTGAACTAGAACTACAAGGAATTGCAGAAAAAGATTACAATAATACTTGCTTGGTCTAATTAGGAAATTCCTACACATTTGTCAAAAGAACTTTGGGAACTCAGTTGTTTATTATGAGGGCGCAAGTATCTCATCTTCCCCTTCGCAGCTCCCTCCAGTCATAAGTACCACATTCAACAACCTACCCAAGCCAACACGAGTATGTGGAGGAAGAACAAAAAAAAGCAAGATTATTAGGCACGTACTTGTCTATAGAAGTGCGCATAAAGAGGAGAACAAACAAAACAATGCTAAGGAAGAGAGAGAGAGAGAGAGAGAGAGAGAGAGAGAGAGAGGGGGGGAGAGAGGGAGAGAGAGCTGACTGGATGCTTGCACATGTAGAATCCTTCATTCACAGAGGGTTGTGTACAGAAGCCGCCTCAAATATTTTAACTGTCTGTAGAAGGAGTCTAGACATATGAGCTCCAGCATGATTACAACTTCAGTTTGATTAGATACGGAACATCTGGCATCTAGAGAAAATATATGACCCAATTACACATGTAAGAGAAAGAATTTTGAGGTATTCTCATACATTCATCTACCTATATCTATCTATCTATCTATCTATCTATACCTATACCTATACTAATTACAGACTCCCAAGTAATTACCACGTTAATCAGAAATTACTAGCCGTTAATCACGTGGGACCGAATTATAACGGTGTAGATTAATCCACAGCCATCTAACCATCAATCAGCCAATGCAAAAAAAAAAAGATAAAAAAGAGAGACTCCTCCACGGCTCCACGGCTCTACACCCATGTGTGCGGCCATCTAACCATCAATCAGCCAATGCAAAAAAAAAGATAAAAAAGAGAGACTCCTCCACGGCTCCACGGCTCCACACCCATGTGTGTTGTGGACAGATTAATCCATCTAATCCACGGCCATTTAACTATCACTCAGCCAATGAAAAAAAACATCAAAAAGAGATCCACGGCTCCGTGTTGTGGACAGATTAATCCATCTAATCCACGGCCATTTAACTATCAATCAGCCGATGAAAAAAAAACTTCCTGTTGCCGTTCGTGAGTTCATGCCATCATCGACATCGAAGTTTCATCTACACCTTGATAGATCGCCTGTGGCTACCCCCCTGCTTGCTATGCCCTTGTGAGAGGGCTCCATCTCCTCTTCCCTGTGTCGTCTATCACCTCTCTTTGCAACCAGTCTATGTTTCCTATGCTCTTGGTCTAAGGTCTCCGTCAACTCTTCATGCGCTGTCACCTCTCGCAGTAGCCAGGACAGGCCAACGATGGACACAACGACCAAGACGTATGCATATAGGTTGGGTATAAGAATCTCATGTTTCGTGCATTGTCGAGTTAGTTTGCTATATATTGTCTCGATTGAGGATGTTTTGAACATGCCTATACTCTACCCCCTACCATTGGTTGGGGCATATTAGATGCGTTTGTGTTTGACAAAAAACTGCATGCAGCCTAATCTTCCAAAGAGAAATTTGATCATACGTGGTGTACTTAGATCTGTAAGAAATAATACTTATGTATAGAACTAACAGAATGTAGTCGTGCTGTTGCACTGAAATACATGATTCTGTAGTCGATTTTATGCATGAGTGAGTGACACTTGCGGTTAATATCTGTAATATCTGCACTGCAAACCATATGTGTGTGATATGATATTTATCATGGTCCAGTGTTAAAAATGGAAGCATATAATCTTCAGTTAATCAAATCATCCCTGCATTGGATAGATAAACAATAGAAAGATATAGAAAACATACATTGGTAAATGCATCTAAAATTCAGAACGAAAATCTTATATCTTACGGCTAATGTTTCTTTTTAAAAATTAGTTTGGTGCTGCCGTGTAGCTGACTTGGAGCATATATCGTTACCCTTGCCGATTACTCTAGGACGAGGAATACCCTGTCGAATACTTGCTCGCTGCAAAACTTGCACATGTAAGTAGCAAGGCTTGATCCAAGAGTTAGTTGATGGCCGATGCTTTAGTCAGCAGCAACACGTACATTTACACAAGCCCGCCGTGCAAGCAGGCAGGTGGATGAATTTTGGTGTCAGGAAGGACTGAAGGAGCCTCGGTAGCAAACCTGTACAATAGCCAGGTGACTGTTCACTTTTGTTGTTCTGTAAATTCTACCGTTCTGTGTCTTCTTTCCTTTTGGTTACTTGATTTCCACTTGATTTTGTTGTTCTGTAAAACTGATGTGCTATGCTTCCACTTGATTTCCGTCATTTGCAAACATATAGTACACGTTCATAAATCAGGAGCCCATCCTTTTGCCTTGAGGTACAATTTCTATTTGCAGTTGTTGCATGTATTACATCCTTCTTAATAAGATGTTCAAATAAACCGGATTTTACTCTAACTTGCATATTGTTCATAGCTCTGAATGATGCAATTTCACTATCCTAACAATCAAGGGAATCATCTTACAAGGTTATATATATAATTAAAACAGGTAAATGACAAATGTCTATGTGCTAGACGTAGAAACGAACTCCATGCCCAAGTTATGCTATCTAATGCTAAAGCTAACAAGTTCAGCACTTGAGCTACATCTTCTGCGTGTTTGCTTCGATTATTATCTGGTATGTCACTTGGTATTTTTGTATTTGCCAATAATTATCATGTTTCTCTGTCATTATTTTAAATTTTCCATTTTGGATTACAGAAGTGCATATATGCCTAGCTACATGTTCCTAAATAAAAATTTTCCTGTAGCTTCTATTTTATTTCATGCTTGGGTCCACCAAAATATAATTTGGGAGATGATTTTTTTGTCAATTGATCTGATTATAGGTATATTTGTTTATTAACTTAAATATTTAAGACAATGGTTTCTAATGGTGATGCATTGCTAATGTATTTATTCACATTTTGTTTCAGAGATGTCCCTTTCAAATTTTGTTTTAGTAGACGATTGATTTTGAATACATTTTTTTGGGTCTTTTACTTGATGACAATAACCAGTCAAACTGACTGAAATTCTTAAGTATCTACAGATAGTAATTACCTAATATAGTTACTGAAATATTTTAAACGCTTTAAATTCATCAGGTTGTATCGGCTATGGAGAGCTAGATGCTATGGGTACATAGCTATCTTCTTAATTATGCTGATATAAACTAATTTATCCTTCGCTTTTCTACAGACCATTTTGCTTACATTTGATATATTTCAGATGGTAAACAAATGAACATGTGGAGTCGCCAGATAATTTTCCTATCATGTTGATTCTCCTTTTTTGTGGCTAATTTTTAGGAGAATTGTGATTTGTAGCTCATGGAGTTTGGTAAAGATCATAGTCCTTTAAAGTTAAGGCTCTTGCAATACATTACAGAGTGCAGTAGTAGACAAAAAATGAGAGAGTGAAATGCTTTGTCAGTATATTTATGTTACTTTGCAACAGTAGATGAGAATGTATTTCCTCTGACATCTTTTAGCATGACAGATAAATATGTTATGTAGAATACATCCTAAACTGGATTATTCTTTAGAATTTGGTCTGCCATTAACTTATTACTTCTCTGAGATAACCAATTACACACATTTTGCCATACAGTAAGCAAATGCTTGGTGATTTCAATACTAATGATTTATAGGTGAATTTCTGAATTTTATATATCTTAAATATGTAAATATTTTTTAATCCAATGCATTGTTAAGATCATAATGTGTTCCCAAAATGACTAGCCCGTGCGGATGCATGGGTTGACGACTAGTAATCAACTAATTCTACTCCTTATTATCCCAATTAAACAAGTGATCAGAATAATTTAATATTTTAATCAAAAGGAGTATATTATAATCTACACCTTTAAACTGCATCTAAATCTGTACACTTTTCTAAGGGTGGTTGTACCGAAGCAAACCTCAATAGAAAAAAATAACATCTGAAGCAATTGTTGTGCTATTTTTCTCTCTCTTCAAATCAAAATTCCTTGTGGAATATACGAAATGAATGGCATGCATACCCAGTATGCCAAGATGATGGACATCAAAGTGATCACATTTATTTATTAGCACCAGCAACTTTCTGAAAAACAGATGCTGAATTTATTTACATTAATTGATGAATATTCCAGCTAGGTACAAAAGAAGTAAATAGAACAAAAAAACGTATGAGGATCTACAATATTATTTTAAAATAGAACATATATATATATATCTACACTAGCTATAGGTAATTAAAAATAGAACATGTGATTGAGGAAAACATCATCAAGGAGATTGACAACAGGAAGCGCTAGCTCTTATATGCATATAAAACACATACAATAATATATCGCTAGAAGGATGCATGAGATGATGACTTGAGCATTAGAAAATTGAAATTTTAATTAAAAATGAGGAGAATCTCCAGAGGGACTACACTCTGCATTCTCTCAGAAGTACTTATACATCATAGGTGAGGGATTGATGTCTCTTAGTAGCTATCGTGTACTCCACCTGACGATTTTTTGTTGCACTAGTTTGAGGTTAAAAGCTGATGCTTTGACCTGCTGTGCGTTAATCTATTGTCTTTGTTTAAGTTCAACTTCTGGGTCCCCGCACTTGATTTTTCAGTATGAAATAAGAAAACATTGCAGAGTGGCGTGTTTATAGGGGTACTGGAGGGAGTGCATTGAGCACTTTTGTATGATTTTTTTTCTTTGAATTGTTTGGATTGCTTATCACGTGTGTCATGTGATCACTTTTGTAGGAATTGAGAGCACACACCGTCATGTTTCTAGAATTGCAAAAATGTCGATAATAAAAATGTTCCAGACAAAATGATAAAACTAGAAGTTTTACTGGAATTGGAACAACTGAGAGCAAACTTTTCAACAACAAACTGATAAAAAAATACAGCAATGTCTTGGCACTCATTGACGTCTTGGCACATATAGCTGGAACATTTTGCAATGGCTGTCTTGGCACTGAGCGTCGACATCAGATTCAGACTCATCACTGCCGATGTCAAGCGTCGACATGCTGAGCGTCAAACTTGTCATGGGCGATCAATCATCGGCGAAATCCTATTGCGGCACAAGTGTAAGGCTCTCCTCTGCGACGTTCACCCAGAAAACCTCGATGTCCGCTTCTACATGTTTACTAGGGAAGCCATCGACAGTTAACTCGATGCCGAGGGTCTCACGCACGAGCTGCATCTTGATCTCGTCGCCGTCGCAGGCCAGTTGCAACAAGGATCTCATGACCAAGTTATTACTGCGCCTGTGGCGAGCGTGCTGCGTCGCCACGTACACGTAGTGAGGCCGCGGCAGGAGCACATATCTGAGCACGTCCCCTTCCAAGGTTGGCAGGTAAAACCGGCCGCGCAGGGAGAGCCCGGACTCTGACAGCACCAGCGGGGGATCCCTGATTTTCCACCTGGCGTCGCCGGGCTTGGCGTGCATGATCATTTCCCTAGGCGGCCCCACGGTTACATAGAGCACCACGGCGGGATCAGCCTCGCCGTCGTCGTAGACTAGTCCTGTTGCGTTCCACTCGATTGGCCACGGCGGGTCCTCGAGGAAGACGTTGGGCAGGTCGGCGACGGCCCTGGTCACCGCGTTGAACAGCCGCATCTCCCGCCCATCAGCTAAGAGCACCAGGAGGCCCTCGGCGCTGGCGACAACGTCTCCATACTCCTGAGGGATGTGCAGCTTGATGGAGGCGCCGGTGAGATTGTTTACAAACCTGGCCTTGTCGTCGGTGCGCTGATCCCCTTTCGCCATCTCCCAGTGCCACGGGAAGTAGCGCGGGTCCATGCCCACCAGCTTCGGGTCGGCGGTGGCGGCCCTCCACGGCTTGCACACACCTCCACGGCTTGACGTCGGAGGCCAACACCAGCTCCGACACCTTGGGTAGCAGGTCGGCGAAGACTATTTCCCAGTCCCGCTCCTCCCTCGTACAGGTACGTATGCTGTAAATCAAGATATTCATGGCATCGATGCCATGCCATGTTTTTCAGACTTGGAAAGGCGAATCAACCATCTATCTAAATTATGCCATGAAATTAATCTAGCAGCAAGAAAATCCATAAACTAGATCTGATAATCCATACACGAGCGATAGCTAATAAACTAGTAGTATGTACGTGCATATATGTGTACCGATTATGGTCGCCGTCATCCGCGCCGGCCATAGGGAGGGTAGGGATGTTGAACAACGGCCGGCCAGTCGCAGCTGCAGGGGCGTTGAGGGCGACGGCGGCCATAGGGAGCTGCGGTTCCATTTTGCTGCAGCTAGGGATGTTGAATGTGAGGCCGGGATGGGTTGGGGGTTAAATGGCTGCCGGGCAGCTACAAGTGGAAAGAAACGCTGTATCGATCCAACGGAAATGGAAAGGTGGAAATGGAGGAACAGCTCACATGCGACGAGATTAGTTATACGGCCAGATGTGATTTTCGTGATAAATTCGATCATTTACTGATGGATGCCAATCGTATGGCCTTCATTTGGAGACCGGTTCATAGTAGGTAAGTGTGTGCATGGAATGTGATGGAAGCAGAGGAAGAAAGGAGTTGCACGTGTATGCATGCAATGCAATTCATACGTACACGTGTGCCTTGAAGCGTTTGTATACTACTGGTGCTTATCTAAAAATACTAGGGCGTCAAATTAGCCTACTTAACAATAATCTGTAACTAGTACCCTATGCTGCATATATGGCTCGTCGGTGCCTCTTGAAAGTATGAAAAATTATATTCATGGTTGTAGTTTAGGTATGTTGTCTTCGCTGACCTGCTACCCAAGGTCGAAGAAAGATATGTGAACAAGGTGTGGCCTGCACATCGAAAAAAGATATGTGAACAACACAGCATACTACTATTCACTTATCTCTTCTCTATTTTGCATCCATAAAAATAAAGGTGGTATATCACTTTTGTTGATGCAAGCAGGGTGTTCCTGCGAGGATTTCATCCGGATGGGAAAAAATACACAGTGACCCGGTTTATTTAAAGGGAGACTACACTGAAAATTGGGAGAGAAAAAGAAATCAAGAAATAAAACTAAGCCGAAGGCGGTCGACCGAACACAACCACGCCATGGTGACCACCCAAGAGAAGTGGGTGGATTCTTAGGAGACGCCTTCAACAAGTGAACACATTGCCCATTGCCATCGGCATCAGCCCATATCGAAGACCAAGATTTCGCCCAGAATCACCCAAGATGACCCAGCAACCAAGGGAAAAGATCCCCGATATCGCGAGCGAGCCATCCCCGGGCGAAGGAAACAAAAGCCCTCATCTGCCACATCTAACATATAATTTTGCATACATCGTGTACGCAAAAAATTTATATGAATATGTGATATTTTTGGCCGCACAATTTTTTTTTTGAATAACACATCACTACTAGAGAAAATCTTATACACAGAATCTTAGCAGCAGCGCGGCACAAAAAGAAGCGCTACTGCTAATTAGCAGTAGCGCGGGTTTTTAACCCTCGCTACTACTAAGTTGATAGTAGTAGCGTGGGTTTTTACCCCTCGCTACTACTAAGCGGTCTCTACCGTGCTCCCCGACACATGCCATGGTAGTAGCGAGGGGTATAAACCCGCGCTACTACTAAGTTGATAGTAGTAGCGCGGTTTTATACTCCTCGCTACTGCTAAGTACGAGGTAGGTGAAGTCGCCATATCCTCGGCCGAATCCCCACCTCATCTCCCAAATCCCTCCTCCCTTCCACCATTCTCTCCTCTCACTTTTCATACGCTCTCATATGGACCCCTTGCCCATGCGCCCATCCATCTCCGTGGCATCGAAAGAGGCCACCGCCTCGCGCCACCGGCGTCTAGGAGCTCGCCGGTCTTCCACCGACGTCTAGGAGGCCGCCGCCCTGCGCCACCACACTGGAGCACCTCACCACTGGTGACTAGCTCCGCTGCTCCCTACATCACCTTCCTCTCCCCCTCGGTTTTCCTTTCCTCTCTCTCCCTCTGGTTTGACTCACCCTCCCATGTCCATGCCCGTGCAGGTCGTCGCCATGGACGACCCGTAGCTATCTGGCATGGTCAGGAAGAGGAGCCCCACGCCGCGGCCTGGCTCTGCCATATAAACGGGCCCTCTCCAACAGCCACTGCTGGATCTGGTCTTCCGCTGTCCGTTCATGCCTCCTGCGACGCCAATCATCGCTAGATCGAACCATTGCTACCATTGACAACACGCACGGGATCGAGATTTTTTTTGTTTTTGAAAGTAATAGCAGTAGCGCGGGATATAAGACCCGCTACAGCTAATTAGCGGGGCGGCGGCCTCCTAGACGTCGGTGGAAGACCGGCGAGCTCCTAGACGCCGGTGGCGCGAGGCGGTGGCCTCTTTCGACGCCACGGAGATGGATGGGCGCATGGGCAAGAGGTCCATATGAGAGCGTATGAAAAGTGAGAGGAGAGAATGGTGGAAGAGAGGAGGGATTTGGGAGAGGAGATGGGGATTCGGCCAAGGATATGGCGACTTCACCTACCTCGTACTTAGCAGTAGCGAGGGGTATAAAACCGCGCTACTACTATCAACTTAGTAGTAGCGCGGGTTTATACCCCTCGCTACTACCATGGCATGTGTCGGGAGCACGGTAGAGACCGCTTAGTAGTAGCGAGGGTTAAAAACCCACGCTACTACTATCAACTTAGTAGCAGCGAGGGTTAAAAACCTGCGCTACTGCTAATTAGCAGTAGCGCTTCTTTTTGTGCCGCGTTGCTGCTAAGATTCTGTGTATAAGGTTTTCCCTAATAGTGAAAGTATTTTTACAACCCTAGTGATGGTCCAACACCCCAATGTACAATGCTGCGCTTTTAAGTAGCAACAATTGGGTGGAGTGTGGTCACAATCCCGGTCACCACCTTCGTGCAGGACCGAGCGTCGTACTTGATCTTCTCGAGCAAACTAATGACGATCGTTATCAAAGAAGGTGTCATTATGATGCTTCCAATCCCACCAAGTCAGCTTGATCGCCGGTGTGGACACTGGACACAATCGCAGCCATCTTCCACCACCCACCCGAGTCCTGGACACTGGACACAATCGCAGCCATCTTCCACCACCCACCCGAGTCCCTTCCCCTCGACGACACACCAACTCTTTACCACAGCCACCACAAGTTCTCCGTCCCGGTCATGGATCTCACCGGCCTCATGGCACCGTCCTGACGAGCTTCGGCGGCCTGCGAGATAAAGGCGACCACGGAGATGGTGGGTTTCTAATGGGTGACGCCGGAGTCGGCCATGTCCGAAACACTCGTGGCGGTGCGGGGCTTCAACGAGGGTCGGCGCAGGCCAGGGCGCCATACAAAGGCCGGGAAATGTTGTACCAGTAATGGTTAACGTCAAACAATTGTATATGTCAATCAAGTTTGATCCATCCAGTGACTATACTAGTACGACATAATCAAAAACTGTTTGGGCATGGTCACCGTACGTTCTTGCAGACGACGGCGGATGTCCCCATGCCGGCCGACGCGGTAGGCATGCCAGGTCCCCCGAAGACGGCGGACCTGGCCGACGGACGAAAGTAAGTAGTGTTGGTATTGATCTAGAGGCCCAATGGGCCAAAACGAAAATAAAAGATCAGAAATAAAGTTACGTTAAAGAGAGAAACAGGAAGGCCACAAGCCAACGTTCGTACTCTTCGATCTCAACTTACGCGCCCTGATCGGGGGCACCCTAACCAACTATGGTTTTGGTCCCCTGTCGCCAGCGCACATAAAAAGATGGTGGAGCAGCCGGCACCTACGCTAGACTAGTCCTCGTACGGTTTACTTCTGCTCCCCACATCCCTAAACCCTAACCGATCCGGGGGAGCGCTGCACGACGGGAAGATCATCTCCAAGCTCTGCCCTTGTTCCAAGGCAGTGTCGGTGGCGCCCGGAGGGACGCCGCTACCTGCAGCGAGCATCTTCACCGAGCCTGCATCAAGCCTGCATCGAGCAAGCATGGGACTTCGCATCGTCGACACCAATGGCTGCTTCAATTGGTGGTAAGAATCTAATCCATCTCTCTGATCTGTGCTATTAGGTGATCTAATGCCTGGCTTACGATCTGTTAAGTAGATCCTACGGGATTATAAATCTAACAAGTAGCACTCGTTGAAGTTGATCAAGATGCCAGCAAGCCAGCACCAGTAAAGTTTGATGGATGCTTGGGCCCTTCGTTGGCCGACGAGGTGACCAACTATCGATCATGGCAGAAGGCCACAACAATCGCTGGATCATTTGTGATTCTAGTGCTTCTTCCATACATAGTTTTTTTCGGCTTGCCTCTTACCAAGAACATGATGGAATTTAGCATTTATACATGTTAAAATGGAGGAAAAAACAAATGATTCGCTGGTAGAAAATGTGGATTACAATAGGTTGTCCGAATCAGAAAAAAACAAATTGAAATATTACATTTAGTGGTATAAGAACAAGAAACAAAAAGACATTCTATACATCTACTGTTCTCTACTTGCGCTTAACAACACCAACATAAGGAAGCGGCTACTGAGGTTGGATTAAGGTGTTGGCGGCGCTCATCGGTGTCAAGTGTTATTAAACCTGGTCATTGTTTTTGGAAATAGCAACTGGCCTTTCAATTAGATACACACAGGAATTAATTTTGAAGCCATGCTGTGGCACCAAAAACATCTACATTTCTACAGTTCGGCCTCAACAGGAATTGCTGGCGGAAGGACGTCAACATTTTTCACCTCATTTGAAAGAGCCTCACGTTTCTCCTAGTCGCTGAACCTAGCTAGCCGGACAGCAGCGTCATACTATCGATCATGGCAGTAGGCCACAACAATCGCTGCATCATTTGTGAGTCTAGTGCTTCTTCTATATATAGTTTTTCCCGGCTTGCTTCTTAACGAGAACATGATGGAATTTAGCTTTTATACACGTTAATATGGAGGAAAGAACAAATAAGTATTTGCTGATAGAAAACGTTTATTACAATAGGTCGTCCGAACCGGAAAAAACAAATTGAAAATTTACATTTAGGTAAGAACAAGAAATAAAAAGCCATGATATGCATCTACTATAATAGTTTTCTACTTGCGCTTAACAACACCGACATAAGGAAGCTCTACCAAACCCAAGTAGATCTTGCCATTGCTTCTCTCCGTAATCTCGGTGGGCCTCACCTTCTTTGGCCCTCTCATCTCCTCAACTATCTTCCCATCATTACCGACCCTGACTGCGAGACGATGACTATCACGACCAAAGGGCAACTCATTCTTCTCGCGGTGCAACGCCACCCAGTAGCCTCCTTTAGTGTCGGGCCTCACGTTATCTGGATAGCCGGGCAGGTCGGCAAAAGGCTCGGATGTGCCTGCGTTGACCCCTTTGATCCAGTGCCTCGGCAGCTTGCATGGTCCGGTAGATGCGACCACGAGATGGGTGCCGTCGGCGCTGAGCGCGACGCCGTTAGGGTACGTCATGCCCGCCTGGAGCACCGTGACATCCGATGTCCGTGGGTCGTAGCGCATGAGGCGGCCCGTCGAGTCCCCGGTGCGAGTCACCATCTCATGTTGTGACCTTTGATAGTTCATCGAGCTGTCGGTGAAGTAGACCTGACCCGTAACTTGATCGAGGTCAACACCGTTGGTGAAGCGCAGAGGAAAACCGTCAACCTGGTTGACCAACACGGTGGCCTCCCCGCCGCCCGGCGCTACCCGCATCAGACCCTTGTACGCGTCGGCCACGTATAGGTCGCCCGATTTTTGGTTGAAGCGTAGGCCAAGCGGGCGGCCGCAGCGGCTCTCCCTGGCAGCCTCAGTCTCCGGGCTGAACTTGGACGGCGTGCAGGTCTTGCTATCATAGCCGGGTCCATATGCATAGGTAGTCCATCCTAGCTTTTCGCCATTCCACTTGAGGATCCGGCCGTCCGAGACGCCGCTGTAGGGGCCCTGGCCCTGGCCGTCGAAGGCGACGCTCTCCGGCCCTTTGACCGTCCCTCGCGGCAGTGGCAGCTGTTGGCTTCGTGAGGCATCGAAGCTTGTGGCGGCTAAGGCCCCGGGCATGAGAAGAAGCACGAGGATGACCAGCGTGACAGTGGTCTTGAGGAGGCGGCTCATGGAGCACCCCATGTCGTCGATCTGCTAGTTTCTCTCGCTGGCTCTTGGATCGATCTGGCCTACTTACGTGTTGTTGGTTAATTAGCGCTCCTCTGCTCTGGATGGCTTGGTTTGATGGAGAGATCCAAGCTGGAGACTGCCTCATTATATACTAGCGGTAGGCGGTAGCACTGATCGATCGAGGACTGGTGGTCCGAGTCGGCGCGTATGTGGTACGATAGAGGCACAACGTTTATGGAGGAAAACCGTTTCCGGATCCTGATGCTACGTAGTACGCGTACGCAGGTACGCACCAAAACGAGGAAGAGCACGCAACGGAACGGCCGAACGCACCCGTGAAATCGTGCTTGATCGTGAATCGTTTTCCTCACGCACGATTACCAAAAAAAAGGTTGGTCCCCTAAAAAAAAGTTGAAAACAGAAACGGCTGGCATGCACTCTTGTCCCGGCCTAGCTCTCAAACGTCCGGCACGCACGCCGTCGAGTTTCCCAGCCGGAATCCGGCAACATCTCCCTCTGAACCTAGGCGCCGTCCGTCCACGTGCACCGAGTCCTCGTCTCCGACGGGCATGCATGCATGTCCGCGGGACGGCCGGCCGTCCGTCGAGCACCAGCCGCGCCGACAAGCTAAGCTAGCCCTCCATATTTCTTCCTCTTTCTTCACCGATTCCGGCAAATTCGGAAGTTTCAACATCCATGGTAGCCTCCGTCGCTTCTTCTTCGTCTTCTTCTTTCTTCCCTGATTCCAGCAAAAGTCCGTGTTTTGAATATGTACGTGCTCCATTCTTTCATTAACGAAGCTCCAGTGTCGTCCATATCCACCAGCCGAGTCCCCGGAGCTCCCAGACTTTCACTATTTTTCTTCTTGCCCAACAAACGTTTCTCGTCTTGCCCAACCAACGCCAACGTTTAGAGGAGAGGAGAGGAGAGGAGCACACCGTACACATCAACTTTCCACACACCCAACCAAATCCTCGCACTCTACCGCACCTCTGCCATTGCCGGCCCCATCAATGTCTCCTCCTCTCAATCCAGTCACTGCCGCCGCCGATTTCATCATGTTGAATCGCTCATGTTCCTTTAATCTCTCGCCTTCCTCCTTGAAACAAGGCACACCATCAATTCTCTCACAAAATGCATTAAACTGCCATGGCTCTGCCCCATGCATGCATGCCGTCTCCTCCGCCATCACTCCCTTCCCTGTTCATGTCTCACGTAGATGGTCCTCCCAACCCGCTTTCATCCGTTGGCTGCAGCCTCCCCTCATGCGGGTCGGCCTCCCATCCGACGCCTCCCCGCGGTCTTACATGAAAACATACACTTCTTTTAGGTTCCTTGTACTTGCTATTCAGTGTTCCTACTCATTCTAGATTTTGCATGCTAAATGGATTATCAGTTGTCTAGTTCTGTTGGAACATGAGGCGTTTCCTTAAAATGGGATGTTGACCAACACAAAAATGCTATTTAAGCACGTAGTAGCACTTGACATTCTGGTTTCATTCATCAATAAATTTCTGATTTGGGCATGTAATCGGTTGTTTAAATGGCTAGTACAATCATTCTTCCTTTGTTCCCAAATGTAAGTCTTTTTAGAGATTCCAACAAGGGACTACATACGGAGCAAAATGAATGAATCTGCACTCTAAAATATGTCTATATACATCCGTATGTTGTAGTCCATTTGAAATCTCTAAAAAGACTTATATTTAGCAATGGAGGGAGTAGTTTCCTGTAAAAACATGTGTATATGAACTTTTGGCATAAGTACGTGTGTTATACACAGATCATAAGAGAGATACCTTAGTCTGTGGTTGACAGATGCTGCCCTTAATTGCTATTATCAACAAATATATAATGTATGAATTTAGATAATAAAATCAGTCTCTTTTGAACCATTTAATTGTAACGAGTGATGTTTTGTGTGTTTGATTAATCTCATTTTCAGTCAAGAGTTGTCTTTGTCTGTTTCCCCATTAACCATGTTGATCACATGTCGTCTTCATGTCAATGATACATAACAATCCTGAAGCAAAATATATGGCCACTTGCGTTATGCACAGATCAAAAGAGAGGTACCTTAACCTGTTTTAAATGGTTGTTAACCTTAATTCATATGATCAACAAACAAATTTATATTCACATTTAGATGATAAATTCAGTCTCACCGGTTAGCAGTAGTGTAATTCATTTTCAGCCACTTAACTATAACAAGCGAAGTTGTGTGCATTTGATTCATGTCACTAGTCATTAACCAGTGCACCCTTACGGGTTAGCAATCTTGAGACATCATGCGTGTGTAATTAAAGCTTTACGCTTTTTTGTAGTTGATGTTTTCGTTAGTTACAAGTATTTTTATTTTGAAGTATATTGTAAAGCATTGAACTATCTAAGTTCTTCACTGTAGGACATAAATAAAATTATAGTGGTTAAATTATTTTATGGCATACAAAGTATGCATATGGTGTCAATGACTATTCTCTGTATTTTCAACATGTCAATGGCATGACAATCTATCTTAACCTGGTTAGTACTAACTTTGATGGAAATACTATTCAATTGCCAGCACTTTAGGATGGAGCTACCCGGATAAATAAACTGATTAAACACAATTCAATTCCCAACTGTCTTTAAGATGATTTCAATTTAATTGTTGGAAGTTGTCACTGGTAATTTTTTGTTGAAACTTATGATGATATTTTGAAAGGACCAGATTTATTTGTTGAAATTTATGGCGGATATTTTTTTAAATTTTTTATGATTTTGTGAAATTTTTGCCCACTTTATATCTGAAAGTTTGTTTGTTATTTTTTTGAAAGTTGTACAAACAGGTGGAAAGTTGGTTGAAGTCTTGAAGTTTGATATGACATTCCTGAATGTTAATCCAGGAAAATTTAAAATTACTGAAACTCTGGCAGTTTTTACTATGAAAGTTCATTTTTTTAAGTTCACATGAATTAGAAAGTGCTTGTGTGGATTCTTGATCTAGGCTGTACTAGTTGCCGGTCAGAAAGTGACCGTGCGGCTTCTCATGAGCGGGTGACATCTCATATGATTAAGCCTCTCAAATAGTGCGTGCATATCCGATTAAGCCTCTTTTTTTTTGTATGTGTGTATCAAGTCATGTCCTTGACAAATTCCACTCCTTTCTTCCCAAAAAAGCCTTCTTTCTTCTTGGTCACTGAGTGACTGCATACCGAATATTATAAATTTCTTTTCTTATAACATCACGCAAATAGCTACAATTCTCATGCTTGGAAAAATAAGTGCATTACCCAACTATTGAAATTTTTAAACTTCTAAGGTTGCTAACCCTACATGTTGAGATAGAGCTTTATCCCTTTGGTTAATTGAAACCTACAGGTCGAACTTAAAACCTACATTTATTTTATGAAGTTGGGATCCTAATTAGATACCGAGGGGACACGATAATTAGATTGGTAATCAAAGCTTCGAATGAACAACGCGAGATTAATGTTGCAGAATCTGGTGTTCTTAAATATTTGAGTCTAGCTAGTACTGTGTGATTAGCACACAGTCCAGGGTGCACATTTAAAATAAACCAGATGATACCCCGCGCGTTGCTGCGGGAATATATGCTAAAAACAAAAATAACTGAATGCTACTTCAAATAAATGTTCAGATAAGAAAACATTTTTGAGGAACCTATGTTCGGGAAAAGTATGAAGCATGAAGCACATGTAGTAATATGCCTTAAGACCATGCTTAGTAGTAGAACACCGTTATCACATGGCAATACAATTTTTTTTGCGGGGGCAATACAAAAAATTAGCCGGTATAACTATCATAATATAGTACACTTCACACTGAATAAAACATTCATTTACCCGAAAAATTATGCTCCGAAGTATCAACAAAGGGACATACTATATAACTTGGTTACAGTGATGGCACGAACTATAGTTGATTTGACACCTCCTAGTAAACCAAGAAGGGTTCAAATGTTACAGCTATATTGTAGGCAGTATGTATTGGCAAATTACGCTTGGTGTTTGCCAAAATTTTAGTAGTTGTGAGTTATGACTTGTAAGTTTAGATAACAGCTCACCCACTAAAATCTTGATGTATGATTCTCATCATTCTCCTTGATCACCATATGTCTCTTAAATATAGAAACATGCTTTATCTTACTAGGAGACATGCAAGGTTCAAACAAACAACAAAAAGTGCGTGTGTTTTAAAAACTATCAGCAGGAATGCGGTAGCATAACAATCTCTTATTCCTGATTCCTATTTATTTTTCAGCGTTATCGGAGAAAAGGGAAGAAAATATGCATGGTAAAGATTAAGAATTATATCCTTGGGTGATCCTACATAAACAAAGTTTATAGTAACGTGAAGATACCAATAAATGACCAATCATTTTTTCATGATTCTTTATATGTAATTCTTTCTCGACCTTCATTCCGTTTGTACCCAATGAAGGCAAATCTACATGTAGAAGTGCGTATTTCATAAGTACATATCATATACTCGTAATAACATGATGTAACTGAAAGGAAAAACTAATTAAGTTTTACATGCAAGCAAGTAAATAACTATAGTAACAGTAATGTGCTAGTGTGGCATGGCACAAAACAACAAAAAATACATATATGTTCGCTTTCTCTGCTTCCTCGACCGTGGCTCCATGAAGAGCATGTAGCAGGCGGTACCATGAAGGCATACAGATCTGCAAAGAAAAATAATTAAAAATGCATGAAGTAGCAGATCCTACTCAAATAATATGGCAACCAAAGGATTTGGAGGTCGAGAAAAAAAGCATGAAAGACCAGAGCTAGATCAAAAAATACACCAACAAAAATCTTGAAGGATAAAAAATAGACTTGCCACCAGTAGTACTTACTCGGAGAAGGAATTAATTCTCCTTATGTATAATAAACAAGCTAATTGGGAGAGAGGAGTCGCACCAAATAGTTGAGTGAAAACAGGGCGAGAGAAGGAGCAATAAATAATTGAGGGAACTGAACATGCAAAAGAAGGGGAAAAAGGCACCTTGTGGTTGCCTTTGCTGCATCTTCAGCTATCGATCTGCAATGATGATCTACCACTCATGTTGACCGACACGGTGGAAGATGCATGCTACGGCCTCGTCGGAAGAGCGCGTCCATTGGTCTGCACCGGCTTGCACACTGCCTGGCGTCATTAGCGGTTTCTGTTGCGGTGGCGCCGTCGGCGAAGTTGATGACTCGGTGGGTATTCAACCGGCAGAGGCAGCGTCCGCGCGACACTGCCAGGTAAGTCAGCATACCTTAGCCACTCCCACTCTTGGCTCTCTGCTACCAACTAAATCCTTATCTCCTCGGGCAGGATCCGAGAGGCGTTGGAAGCGACCAAGCCATCCATGACATAGGTAGCTGATGGCTGA
The DNA here is from genome assembly GCF_003073215.2 of Triticum urartu. Lineage (NCBI taxonomy): Eukaryota > Viridiplantae > Streptophyta > Magnoliopsida > Poales > Poaceae > Triticum > Triticum urartu. The sequence goes on along the minus strand of NC_053024.1, from coordinate 715,312,891 downwards.
TGCGAGAGATGCATGGATTCGTAATAGGAGACACATGTTGGAGAGGATGGGATCGATGCCCCTCCACTGTTGAAATTTAGCAGGGGCGAGGGGAAGTCATCCGAGAACCGGCGGAGTCGATGCTTCTGGCAGCAGAGTCGTGGACTCGTGATGGAGGTGGCCGGGGTTGGGCGCATCGATGGTGTGGGTAGCAGCGTTGTCCCGAGGTATCAGCATCTCATCTTGACGGAGGATCTGACCGCTGCGTTAATTCCTTATTATTTTCTGCCCAACGGTGATATAATTTGGAGTTAATTTTTGCATGAAAATTGATCAAACCAACGTAGGTTAATTTTTGTGCAATTTAATTTAATTATGATGTTCTTTTCCTTTACTTATGATATTTCGAAACATGACGGCTTCCGGTTCTCGTGGCCTCGAGATCGAGTCACTTACTGGGAATAACTTCCAATCGTGGAAGGACTCGTTGCTTTTCCATCTCGGATGGCATGAGGTTCACCTCGCACTGAGGGAAAGTAAACCAGTGGAACCTGCAAAGGGTGCCACTAGGTATGCTGAGCTTAAGAAAGATTATGATACTAAAGTTGAGAAGTGGGAGAGGTCAAACAGAATGGTGCTCCTAATTATGAACTTCTCCATCTCGACTGAGATTAAAGGGGCTATTCCTGCCAATGAAAGTGCCGCCAAATATTTGAAATCGGTGGAAGAACAATTTAAGGGCTCCGAGAAAGTGTATGAAGATGAGCTTTTGCACAAGCTGCTTGCAAAATATGACGGGCATGGAAATGTGAGGGAGCACATCTTAAGTATGAGCAATGCCACGGCAAAGCTTAAAACCATGAAGTGTGACCTGAACGAAGAGCTTCTGGTGCTCCTAGTTTTTAGGTCACTACCCTCACAATTCAATCCATTCAAGATAAACTATAACTCTCTTGAAACCAAATGGAAACTATCTGAACTCATTGCACATTGTGTTCAGAGGAAGAGAGAATGAAGAGTGAGCAGAAAGATCAAGCTCTCCATGTTAACTTTGCAAAGAGGAAGCATGAGAACCATGCTCATAACAATAATGTGCCCAACAAAAATCAGTATTCCAAAAAGAATCCTCCAAAGCCTAAGCAATGCAACGAGGCAAGTTGTTCATGTCCCGCACCTTCAGTGGCTACTTCAGTTAATCTTACAAATGCCGCTGGAGAAAGACTTTGCAATTTTTGCAAGCAGCCAAATCATTTCAAGGCGGACTGTCCAGGTTTTTTTAAGTGGCTGAATAAAAAGGGTAAGGATGAGATCACTCTTGTAGATGAATCTCTATATGTTGATTTTTCTGAATCTACATGGTGGATTGACTCAGGTGCGACTGTTCAAGTCGCGAATTCTTTGCAGGGATTCCATATAAGCCATACCCTAAAGGGAACAAGAAGACTTAATGTCGCGAATGGGAAGGAGGCTGAAGTTGAAGCCGTGGGCTCCCTCACCTTGAAGTTGCACACTGGTTTCCTACTTCAGCTCAAGGATGTTCTTTATGTGCCTACTTTGAGTAGGAATTTGATTTTAGTTTCATGTTTAGATGATTTTGGATTTCATTGTACCTTCGGGGAGAAACAATGTTTTTTAAAGTATTGTAATAAGGATGTTGGTCTCGCCGTCCGACGAGGCAAACTTTATATGTTAAATCTTTCCGGTTATCCTATGTGTGTGAATCTCTGCGAGATGAATATGAATGAACGCAATCATAAAAAGAATGGGAGAAGTATCAATCCTTCTTCGAAATTGTGGCATCGTCGCTTGGGCCACATTTCGAGGGGGAGAATGGAACGATTGATTAAAGAAGAAATACTTCATCCGCTAGATTTCTCCGATGCGGGCAATTGTATTGACTGTATTAAGGGAAAATATGTGAAAACAATTAAGAAAGGAGCAGTAAGAGCCACATCGGTCCTTGAACTTATTCATACTGACATATGCGGACCTTTTAACGTAAAGTCTATGGATGGTTTTGATTCCTTCATTACCTTCACAGACGATTTCTCTCGCTATGGCTACATTTACCCCATACGTGATCGATCCGAAGCTTTGGACAAATTTAAGATTTATAAAGCCGAGGTTGAAAATCAACTCAACCTAAAGATCAAAGTAGTACGGTCTGATCGCAGGGGAGAATATTATGGCAGGCATGCTCCTTATGGGCAAATTCCAGCACCGTTCGCAAAATATCTTGCTGAAAATGGAATAATTGCCCAATATTCAATGCCTGGTGAACCTCAGCAAAATGGCGTAGCTGAGCGTCTCAATCGCACTCTTATGGATATGGTACGTAGCATGCTTAGTCATGCGAACTTACCAGTAAGCCTTTGGATGGAGGCATTGAAAACAGCTGCACACATCCTAAATCTTGCTCCAACTAAGTCAGCACCGAGCACACCTTACGAGATGTGGGTGGGAAAGAAACCGAGCTTGAATTACTTGCGAGTGTGGGGCTGCCCGGCTGAAGCTAAAGCATTCAATCCACATATTAAGAAATTGGACCCAAAGACAGTCAGTTGTTTTTTCATTGGGTACCCTCATAGGGGAAAAGGATATCGCTTTTATTGCCCAGGTCCTACCACCAAGTTTGTGGAAACCAGGCAAGCGGTGTTTTTTGAGGATAATGAAGTCATTGAGGTTAGGGCGATTGATCTTGAGGAGAAGCGGGTGTACGTTCCATCCCTGACTATCCAACAGAACTTTATCCCTATGCCTAATATGCATGAGGCACCTACTGGTGATCCCGAACCTGAAGTGGATCCTCAATCTGATGAGGAGCCTCAGCATAATGAAGATCCTCAGCATGATGAGGATCCTCAGCCAAATGATGATCCTCAACCCAATGATAATCGTCAACCTTCTCGGGCAAGAGAAAATGCACATACTAATGAGCCTATGAGAAGATCACAATGGGAAAAGAAAAAGGCCATCTCTAGAGATTATGTCACTTTCATGTGTGAGGATGAAAATGACATAGGGAAGGCACAAGATCCGACCTCATATAAAGAAGCCACTAAAAGTGAAGACTCGTCCAAATGGTTGGTAGCCATGGAAGACGAATTGAAATATATGAGCTCGAATGATGTTTGGGACTTAGTAGAAGTTCCTGATGGAGCCAAAAGGGTAGGCTGCAAGTGGGTCTACAAAACCAAATATGATTCCAAAGGGAACATCGAAAGGTTCAAAGCGAGACTTGTAGCAAAAGGTTTTACACAGAGAGAAGGAATCGATTATAAGGAGACCTTCTCGCCTGTGTCATCCAAAGATTCTTTCAGAATTGTCATGGCACTTGTAGCTCATTATGATTTGGAGCTGCATCAAATGGATGTCAAGACGGCATTTCTGAATGGTGACTTAAAAGAAGAAGTTTACATGACTCAACCTGAAGGTTTTGTCGTGGAAGGAAAAGAACACATGGCATGTCGTTTAAAGAAATCCATATATGGCTTGAGGCAAGCTTCAAGGCAGTGGTACCTCAAGTTCGACGAGATTATTAGAACTTTTGGTTTTAAAGAGAATGAAGTGGACAACTACATATATGTTAAATTTAAAGGCAGTAGGTTCACATTTTTAGTCCTATATGTGGATGATATTCTATTGGCTTGCAGCGATAAAGATATGTTGCATGAGACCAAGAGATTTCTGTCCTCAAAATTTGACATGAAGGATCTCAGTGAAGCCTCGTATGTCCTTGGCATCGAGATTCATCGAGATAGGTCCAAAGGAATATTAGGACTATCGCAAAAGGCATACTTTGAGAGAGTACTAAAGAAATTCAATATGCATAAGTGCTCTTCCTCACCTGCCCCCATAGTTAAGGGCGATAAGTTTGGGACTTTCCAATGTCCGAGGAACCAAAATGAAACTGATCAGATGAAGTCGGTTCCTTATGCTTCGGCTGTCGGAAGCATCATGTATGCTCAAGTATGTACACGCCCTGACTTAGCTTTTGTAACCGGGATGCTTGGCAGATTTCAATCTAATCCAGGATCGGACCACTGGAAGGCCGCAAAGAAAGTCTTGCGTTATATGCAAGGTACTAAAAATTTCATTCTTACATATAGAAAGTCCGATAACCTGGAAGTTATTGGTTATTCAGACTCTGATCTTGCCGGGTGTGTGGATAGTATGAAATCCACGTCAGGTTATATATTCACACTCGCTGGAGGAGCCATATCGTGGAAAAGCTCCAAGCAAAAGATAGTTGCCTCATCTATGATGATGGCAGAATATCTAGCATGCTTTGAGGCCACCGGGCAGGCTGTATTCCTAAAGAATTTCATTCCCGGACTTAAAGTGGTTGACAGCATTTCCAAACCACTGACATTGTACTGCGATAATGAACCCGTAGTTTTCTATGCGAATAACAACAAGTCAAGTGCTGCTGCCAGGCACATTGACCTAAAGTACCATGTTTTTCAACATAGAATCCAGGATCAAACTATTAATGTTAAGCATATCAGTACGACACATATGCTTGCGGATCCGCTTACTAAAGGCTTACCACCCAATATATTTCGTGAGCATGTAGCCGGCATGGGATTATTGGAAGCCTCTTGATTCTGGAATTATGGGACAGCTAATATAAACCACTCCCAATAAGAAAAATGTTTCCTTTTTGAAATAGGATGTGTGCTATGAATATTGAGGTTCAATGGCTTTTCATCGGCTGTTGTAACACCTTACTCTGGTATATTATTCCTATGGAGAATGGACAAAAGTCATTGAGCCTAACGATCAAGGGGGAGAATGTTGGTATTGATCTAGAGGCCCAATGGGCCAAAACGAAAATAAAAGACCAGAAATAAAGTTACATTAAAGAGAGAAATAGGGAGGCCACGAACCAACGTTCGTACCCCTCGATCTCAACTTACGCGCCCTGATCGGGGGCACCCTAACCAACTATGGTTTTGGTCCCCTGTCGCCAACGCACATAAAAAGATGGGGGAGCAGCCGGCACCTACGCTAGACTAGTTCTCGTACGGTTTACTCCTGCTCCCCACATCCCTAAACCCTAACCGATCTGGGGGAGCGCTGCACGACGGGAAGATCATCTCCAAGCTCTGCCCCTGTTCCAGAGCAGTGCCGGTGGCGCCCGGAGGGACGCCGCTACCTGCAGCGAGCATCTTCACCGAGCCTGCATCAAGCCTGCATCGAGCAGGCACGGGACTTCGCACCGTCGACACCAATGGCTGCTTCCATTGGTGGTAAGAACCTAATCCATCTCTCTGATCTGTGCTATTAGGTGATCTAATGCCTGGCTTACGATCTGTTAAGTAGATCCTACGGGATTATAAATCTAACAAGTAGCACTCGTTGAAGTTGATCAAGATGCCAGCAAGCCAGCACCAGTAAAGTTTGATGGATGCTTGGGCCCTTCGTTGGCCGACGAGGTGACCAACTATCGATCATGGCAGAAGGCCACAACAATCGCTGGATCATTTGTGATTCTAGTGCTTCTTCCATACATAGTTTTTTTCGGCTTGCCTCTTACCAAGAACATGATGGAATTTAGCATTTATACATGTTAAAATGGAGGAAAAAACAAATGATTCGCTGGTAGAAAATGTGGATTACAATAGGTTGTCCGAATCAGAAAAAAACAAATTGAAATATTACATTTAGTGGTACAAGAACAAGAAACAAAAAGACATTCCATACATCTACTGTTCTCTACTTGCGCTTAACAACACCGACATAAGGAAGCGGCTACTGAGGTTGGATTAAGGTGTTGGCGGCGCTCCTCGGTGTCAAGTGTTATTAAACCTGGTCATTGTTTTTAGAAATAGCAACTGGCCTTTCAATTAGATACACACAGGAATTAATTTTGAAGCCATGCTGTGGCACCAAAAACATCTACATTTCTACAGTTCGGCCTCAACAGGAATTGCTGGCGGAAGGACGTCAACATTTTTCACCTCATTTGAAAGAGCCTCACGTTTCTCCTAGTCGCTGAACCTAGCTAGCCGGACAGCAGCGTCATACTATCGATCATGGCAGTAGGCCACAACAATCGCTGCATCATTTGTGAGTCTAGTGCTTCTTCTATATATAGCTTTTCCCGGCTTGCTTCTTAACGAGAACATGATGGAATTTAGCTTTTATACACGTTAATATGGAGGAAAGAACAAATAATTATTTGCTGATAGAAAACGTTTATTACAACAAGTCGTCCGAACCGGAAAAAACAAATTGAAAAATTACATTTAGGTAAGAACAAGAAATAAAAAGCCATGATATGCATCTACTATAATAGTTTTCTACTTGCGCTTAACAACACCGACATAAGGAAGCTCTACCGAACCCAAATAGATCTTGCCATTGCTTCTCTCCGTAATCTCGGTGGGCCTCACCTTCTTTGGCCCTCTCATCTCCTCAACTATCTTCCCATCATTACCGACCCTGACTGCGAGACGATGACTATCACGACCAAAGGGCAACTCATTCTTCTCGCGGTGCAACGCCACCCAGTAGCCTCCTTTAGTGTCGGGCCTCACGTTATCTGGATAGCCGGGCAGGTCGGCAAAAGGCTCGGATGTGCCTGCGTTGACCCCTTTGATCCAGTGCCTCAGCAGCTTGCATGGTCCGGTAGATGCGACCACGAGATGGGTGCCGTCGGCGCTGAGCGCGACGCCGTTAGGGTACGTCATGCCCGCCTGGAGCACCGTGACATCCGATGTCCGTGGGTCGTAGCGCATGAGGCGGCCCGTCGAGTCCCCGGTGCGAGTCACCATCTCATGTTGTGACCTTTGATAGTTCATCGAGCTGTCGGTGAAGTAGACCTGACCCGTAACTTGATCGAGGTCAACACCGTTGGTGAAGCGCAGAGGAAAACCGTCAACCTGGTTGACCAACACGGTGGCCTCCCCGCCGCCCGGCGCTACCCGCATCAGACCCTTGTACGCGTCGGCCACGTATAGGTCGCCCGATTTTTGGTTGAAGCGTAGGCCAAGCGGGCGGCCGCAGCGGCTCTCCCTGGCAGCCTCAGTCTCCGGGCTGAACTTGGACGGCGTGCAGGTCTTGCTATCATAGCCGGGTCCATATGCATAGGTAGTCCATCCTAGCTTTTCGCCATTCCACTTGAGGATCCGGCCGTCCGAGACGCCGCTGTAGGGGCCCTGGCCCTGGCCGTCGAAGGCGACGCTCTCCGGCCCTTTGACCGTCCCTCGCGGCAGTGGCAGCTGTTGGCTTCGTGAGGCATCGAAGCTTGTGGCGGCTAAGGCCCCGGGCATGAGAAGAAGCACGAGGATGACCAGCGTGACAGTGGTCTTGAGGAGGCGGCTCATGGAGCACCCCATGTCGTCGATCTGCTAGTTTCTCTCGCTGGCTCTTGGATCGATCTGGCCTACTTACGTGTTGTTGGTTAATTAGCGCTCCTCTGCTCTGGATGGCTTGGTTTGATGGAGAGATCCAAGCTGGAGACTGCCTCATTATATACTAGCGGTAGGCGGTAGCACTGATCGATCGAGGACTGGTGGTCCGAGTCGGCGCGTATGTGGTACGATAGAGGCCGAGTGGGTTTCGATCCTACATCGTACAACGTTTATGGAGGAAAACCGTTTCCGGATCCTGATGCTACGTAGTACGCGTACGCAGGTACGCACCAAAACGAGGAAGAGCACGCAACGGAACGGCCGAACGCACCCGTGAAATCGTGCTTGATCGTGAATCGTTTTCCTCACGCACGATTACCAAAAAAAAGGTTGGTCCCCTAAAAAAAAGTTGAAAACAGAAACGGCTGGCATGCACTCTTGTCCCGGCCTAGCTCTCAAACGTCCGGCACGCACGCCGTCGAGTTTCCCAGCCGGAATCCGGCAACATCTCCCTCTGAACCTAGGCGCCGTCCGTCCACGTGCACCGAGTCCTCGTCTCCGACGGGCATGCATGCATGTCCGCGGGACGGCCGGCCGTCCGTCGAGCACCAGCCGCGCCGACAAGCTAAGCTAGCCCTCCATATTTCTTCCTCTTTCTTCACCGATTCCGGCAAATTCGGAAGTTTCAACATCCATGGTAGCCTCCGTCGCTTCTTCTTCGTCTTCTTCTTTCTTCCCTGATTCCAGCAAAAGTCCGTGTTTTGAATATGTACGTGCTCCATTCTTTCATTAACGAAGCTCCAGTGTCGTCCATATCCACCAGCCGAGTCCCCGGAGCTCCCAGACTTTCACTATTTTTCTTCTTGCCCAACAAACGTTTCTCGTCTTGCCCAACCAACGCCAACGTTTAGAGGAGAGGAGAGGAGAGGAGCACACCGTACACATCAACTTTCCACACACCCAACCAAATCCTCGCACTCTACCGCACCTCCGCCATAGCCGGCCCCATCAACGTCTCCTCCTCTCAATCCAGTCACCGCCGCTGCCGATTTCATCATGTTGAATCGCTCATGTTCCTTTAATCTCTCGCCTTCCTCCTTGAAACAAGGCACACCATCAATTCTCTCACAAAATGCATTAAACTGCCATGGCTCTGCCCCATGCATGCACGCCGTCTCCTCCGCCATCACTCCCTTCCCTGGTCATGTCTCACGTAGATGGTCCTCCCAACCCGCTTTGATCCGTTGGCTGCAGCCTCCCCTCATGCGGGTCGGCCTCCCATCCGACGCCTCCCCCTGGTCTTACATGAAAACATACACTTCTTTTAGGTTCCTTGTACTTGCTATTCAGTGTTCCTACTCATTCTAGATTTTCCATGCTAAATGAGATTATCAGTTGTCTAGTTTTGTTGGAACATGAGGCGTTTCCTTAAAATGGGATGTTGACCAACACAAAAATGCTATTTAAGCACGTAGTAGCACTTGACATTCTGGTTTCATTCATCAATAAATTTCTGATTTGGGCATGTAATCGGTTGTTTAAATGGCTAGTACAATCATTCTTCCTTTGTTCCCAAATGTAAGTCTTTTTAGAGATTCCAACAAGGGACTATATACGGAGCAAAATGAATGAATCTGCACTCTAAAATATGTCTATATACATCCGTATGTTGTAGTCCATTTGAAATCTCTAAAAAGACATATATTTAGCAATGGTGGGAGTAGTTTCCTGTAAAAACATGTGTATATGAACTTTTGGCATAATACGTGTGTTATACACAGATCATAAGAGAGATACCTTAGTCTGCGTTGACAGATGCTGCCCTTAATTGCTATTATCAACAAATATATTATGTATCTGAATTTAGGTAATAAAATCAGTCTCTTCTTTTGAACCATTTAATTGTAACGAGTGATGTTCTGTGTGTTTGATTAATCTCATTTTCAGTCAAGAGTTGTCTTTGCCTGTTTCCCAATTAACCATGTTGTCTTCATGTCAATGATACATAACAATCCTGAAGGCCACTTGCGTTATGCACAGATCAAAAGAGAGGTACCTTAATCTGTTTTAAATGATGTTAACCTTAATTCACATTTAGATGATAAATTTATATTCACATTTAGATGATAAATTGAGTCTCACCGGCTAGCAGTAGTGTAATTCATTTTCAGTCACTTAACTATAACAAGTGAATTTGTGTGCATTTGATTCATGTCACTAGTCATTAACCTGTGCACCCTTACGGGTTAGCAATCTTGAGACATCATGCGTGTGTAATTAAAGCTTTACGCTTTTTTGTAGTTGATGTTTTCGTTAGTTACAAGTATTTTATTTTGAAGTATATTGTAAAGCATTGAACTATCTAAGTTCTTCACTGTAGGACATAAATAAATTATAGTGGTTAAATTGTTTTTATGGCATACAAAGTGTGCATATGGTGTCAATGACTATTCTCTGTATTTTCAACATGTCAATGGCATGACAATCTATCTTAACATGGTTAGTACTAACTTTGATGGAAATACTATTAAATTGCCAGCACTTTAAGATGAAGTTACCTCGATAAATAAACTGATTAAACACAATTCACTTCCCAACTCTTTAAGATGATTTCAATTCAATTGTTGGAAGTTGTCACTGGTAATTTTTTGTTCAAAACTTATGATGATATTTTGAAAGGACCAGATTTATTTGTTGAAATTTATGGCGGATATTTTTTAAAAGTTTTTATGATTTTGTGAAATTTTTGCCCACTTTATATCTGAAAGTTTGTTTGTTATTTTTCTGAAAGTTGTACAAACAGGTGGAAAGTTGGTTGAAGTTTTGAAGTTTGATATGACATTCCTGAATGTTAATCCAGGAAAATTTAAAATTACTGAAACTCTGGCAGTTTTTATTATGAAAGTTCATTTTTTTTAAGTTCACATGAATTAGAAAGTGCTTGTGTGGATTCTTGATCTAGGCTGTAGTAGTTGCTGGTCGGAAAGTGACCGTGCGGCTTCTCATGAGCGGGTGACATCTCATATGATTAAGCCTCTCAAATAGTGCGTGCATATCCGATTAAGCCTCTCTTTTTTGTATGTGTGTATCAAGTCATGTCCTTGACAAATTCCACTCTTTTCTTCCCAAAAAAGCCTTCTTTCATCTTGGTCACTGAGTGACTGCGTACCGAATATTATAAATTTCTTTTCTTATAACATCACGCGAATACTACAATTCTCATGCTTGGAAAAATAAGTGCATTACCCAACTATTGACATTTTAAACTTCTAAGGTTGCTAACCCTACATGTTGAGATAGAGCTTTATCCCTTTGGTTAGTTGAAACCTACAGGTCGAACTTAAAACCTACATTTATTTTATGAAGTTGGGATCCTAATTAGATACCGAGGGGACACGGTAATTAGATTGGTAATCAAAGCTTCGAATGAACTACGCGAGATTAATGTTGCAGAATCTGGTGTTCTTAAATATTTGAGTCTAGCTAGTAGTGTGTGATTAGCACACAGTCCAGGGTGCACATTTAAAATAAATAAGGAAGCAACAGTCATGTGTGCATCATTTGTATCTAGTGTGGCATAGCTAATTGTCCGACAATTGTTACCTAAAATTGAGAGCCTAATGATTACAAATCTGACACCCTCACTTTGGAGAATTATCATATGAATGTTTATATTCTTATGCCGGGAGATCCAAAACATTGTCAGAACCGTGTCAATTCAACAGACAAAGAACTACATCTAACGGAACATATGGCAAAGTCAGACTATATCATGTGTGTTGTTCTTATACAATAAATCATCCATCAGTATCACACACCGTAGCCCATACAAATTTTACGAAGAGATACAGAAGTACATGATACGGGAAGTCAAGACTCGTAGTCAGTACTGACCAAGTGGTTTCCCCAAATCCCCGAAGTCAAGACTCGTGAGGCGAACAATCATTAATCCAACATGTACGTAGTAGGATTCTTCTCCTTGAACATGGGAAATTCATCCTTCTTTAATACTACAACATGTGTGTTTTGAAGAAGGAACATGTCTGGTATATATTCGTCTGTATTTTTTGGATCTATTTGCTACCATATTGCTGGGAAAAATCCATATAGTTACCTTTGTCGACATTTATTCATGACAAAATTCATTTGAAAATGAGAGCTTTTGCAGACCTTTTTTAGCTCAGTATCTCTAGACTCTAAAGTACCAAGGTTTGTCATCTTTATAGAAAATATATGTTCACCTTGCACGTAATATGAATTATAGCCGTATATACTCCATCAGCCTCGGACCCATGGTCAATAATGGAATTACCAAAGTGAATCAATTTGGTACATAACTAGAGTAAATCATACCCCGTCTAATTTTTCAAGGTCCCATAGTGTAGCATGGACATCTTACTAGTGGTTTCTAAAACTTTACATCTTTGAGGTGGAGGTTGTGTTTTAGCGGTTTAGAATTTTTCTCTTTAACGGTCACGTAATAGAATAAGAAGGTTTGTGCAGTTGTGTCATTTCCTTTCTACTTCATTAGAGTCAAGAAATGTTTGAAGGCATCTAGGAGGACTGGGATTGATTTCCTTTCCAAGTTAATTAATTTTCCACTTTTTTTATAACATTGACATAACTTAAATGCAAGAGCAAAGCAAGAAATTTAGATGTCAGTGGCCTTTTTCACCTGACAATTTTCTTTTCAAAGGAGCTCAACAATGACGCCTCTATCATTATGATAATGAAGCAACCACAATGGTTTTGGTACAAGGTTGGGTAAGATGACATAAAACCTACTAGAGAATCACGTCTTGTTGCTCATTACACAATGTTTCATACTTTACAAGCCATTTTTGTGGAATATGATAGCATAAAACGGTTATTGTCTTGATGTAAATCTTTCTAAATTAAAGATTGAGATACCTTGGGGCCAAAGTAAAATTGCGTTCCTCTTTTTTTTTTGCACACTTGTAGCTAGAGATTTGAGTGGTTTGCTGCCAATTTTATTTCCAATCGATCTGCTGCTAGCATGCCATGGACCATCTAGTGTGGCAGATTAATTTGTATCGACATGAGGTGTATTTTTGCCACGCGTTATGCTGCCAAAATTTTTAGCAAAAAATCTCCTGACTTTTCAAAATTTTGGCGTTGTTTATAAGAAAACGAAAGCTTTAGGGTGTTGGCCGCAATATGTTAGGGTCCTGGATGCAAGGTTGTGTTAGTTTGCAGGGTGGGGATGTTGAAAGAAAAAGTCCGCTATGCATGCATGAAGCCAACTAGCTACCTATTTTTTTTTAAAGTAACACGTACGCATCGTTGACTTGCTCCCTCGTACGCGCGCGCGGCCGGTCGGGATCGATGCAATTGGCTTCCACGCGCGCGCATTGTTGCATCAATCAAAGGAAGACCACCGTCACGCTGTCTTCACGGGATCCGGCTTGCCTACTCCCTCTCCATGCTTCTATCCATGCTCCCACTTCATCCTATGGCTGTTCTTTTCTCTTTTTCTTTTCTAATCTAATCATCTTCTCCCCTGATTTTCAGGGATGAGGCCGGGACTTATTTTCTTCCAATCAAATTAAGCCACGTACGCGGAAGCACGGATGAGGGCATGGAAAGGGAGTAGGCAAGTCTCGTCCGTCTTCACGCGATACCTGCCGCTGCGACGTGCAAAGAGGTGGGCCGCTTCCTCTTGTGCGTCAACTCAACGCAAATTAGGGTCGGTCTCTTTTTGTTTCTTTCTTCTGTTGGCATGGCAGGTCCCAAATTAACGAACGTACTACTACAAAGGGATTCGTATAGATCACGGTGGCTGTACGTAATAAAAGTCCACAAATCAGGTAAAACATAGCAGAAGCTCGATTCATCGGCGGCACGACACGAAATCGGGCAGGGTTCAATCAAGGCGATGGTGTTCACCGTGCCCACGGACGTCTGGGCCGACATTCTGGCGCGGCTGCCCACCAACGCCCGCCGTCGTGTCCGCCTCGTCTGCCGCCTCTGGCGCAACCTAGTCGACGAGTGGGCGCCGGTGGACATGCGGAGGCGCGACAAGATCCTCGTCGTGGAGAGCTGGGGCTTCAGGGAGGTCGTCCACGTCCTGTCGCCGGAGGGTAGCCGCGCGGAGCTGTGGCCCGAGCTCGACGTCGCCACGGCCTGCCTCTACGGACGCATGAACGTGGTCGGCATCTGCAACGGCATCATCAGCCTCTGCAATGACAGGGAGCCGGGCGGCGCCATCATGCTGGTTAATCCGTCGACAGGCGAGGAGCTCTGCCTCCCGCCGCTGCCGATGACGAGCTCTTCCATGGAGTAGTGCCCGAGCTTAGTCCGCGAAATCTGGCACCTGAGGTACGCCTTCGCGCGCCACCCGGAGACGGGGCGGTACACAGTCGTGCACGTCCCATGGAGCTACGAGCGGTTCTGGGAGCGAGGCACGGCGCGCGTGTTCACTCTGGGGGAAGCGTCGTGGCGGGACGTGCGCGCCGGCCCAGCCGCAAAGTGCAGCCCCGGCCTCTCCAGCCTCGCTGTCATTGACGCCACGCTTTACTGGCTCACGGAGGACACCGACAGGAAAATCAGGTCGTTCACTACCAGAATTTAGGCAGTTGCCGACGGCCATATCTATGCCGACGGCGCCCGTCGGCATATATGGGCATACCCCGACGGCCCAACAAAAGCCGTCGGCGTAGAAAGGCCGTCGGCGTATAACCATCTATGCCGACGGGGGCCGTCGGCATAGATAAGCCGTCGGCGTTTCTCCGAATATACCGACGGGGGCCGTCGGCATAGAGCAGGCCGTCGGCATATCACGTGGGCCCGTCTACCCGGGCGGCGACGGCAGTTTGACGGCGTCAGGCTACGCCGACGGGCTAACGGTGGCCGTCGGCATAGCTACGCCGACGTCATCGATCCGCCGCGCCGCCACGTCATCGATCCGCGTCGTTCGCCGGTCCCGTGGGGTGGCATTTCTATGCCGACGGCTAGGCCGTCGGCATAGGCCTGGCCCATGGTTTTTGCCACGTCATTGATCCCCGCCCTACGCCACGTCATCGATCCAGGGCTCTACCGTTCCGTGGCCGTAGCTATGCCGACGGCTAGGTCGTAGGCATAGGTTTCTATTAATATTTTTATATTTTTTGTATTTTATCTTATTATTTTTTATTTTTTTTCCAATACTAATTTCATTAACTTGAATGTACAGAAAACATATATCGATTCCCCCCCACACGGGCCTTCTTCCGTCGTGTCACGGAGAGGTTAGACGGGACGGGCCGGGTACCTGTGGGGGGTAGCAATGCCGCCAGGTGTTGCGGTGGGCCCTCCTACGGTTGTGGAAACGTGGTGGCAGGCGCAGGCACGCGGCTCCGGGGTGTGCCCCCTCCCCCTCACGGGAGTCGATGCCGCCGTGCCTCGGGAGGGGTGAAACGGCCACGTCGGGTCGACGCAGAGGGAATCTTGGGGTGGGTTGTGCCGGGACTGTGTTGGGGGGTGTACCTATGGCTGGGCTATGACAACAAGGTGAAAAGGTCCACCGGTCAAACTACGTCCAGCGAAAGTCAAAGGGATAGACCCGGCGGTCGTCTGTGTCAGGGTTAGACGGGACGGGGTACCTGGGGGTAGCAATGCCGCCAGGTGTTGCAGTGGCCCTCCTACGGTTATATAAGCCCGTCCGGCGAAAGTCAAAGGGCTAGATCTACTGGTCAACTGGGATTCGGGATGGCCTTCGGGGTGTAGCTATGCCACCGAAACATCGCATGGGTCGCGATGCATGTGTGAAAGTGTTCTGGCATGCGTAGACACCCGTCTTGGGGCTCCGTGGTGTGGCCCCCCTCCACGGAAGGCAGAGCAGCCGTCAATTAGAGGGGGGGATGGTGCGGGTGCGGTGGAACCGGAGGGAATCTAGTGTTGGGTTGGGTCCAGACCGTGTTCGGGGATGTTGCTATGGGCTGACCTATCGCAACCAGGTGGAAGAGTCCACCAGTCAAAGCCCGTCCGACGAAAGTCAAAGGGCTAGATCTACTGGTCAACTGGGATTCGGGGTGGCCTTCCGGGTCTAGCTATGCCACCGAAACATCGCACGGGTCCCGATGCATGTGTGAAAGTGTTCTGGCATGTGTAGACGCCCGTCTTGGGGCTCCGTGGAGTGGCCCCCCTCCACGGAAGGCAGAGCAGCCGTCAATTAGAGGGGGGGATGGTGCGGGTGCAGTGGAACCGGAGGGAATCTAGTGTTGGGTTGGGTCCAGACCGTGTTCGGGGATGTTCCTACGGGCTGACTTATCGCAACCAGGTGGAAGAGTCCACCGGTCAAAGCCCGTCCGGTGAAAGTCAAAGGGCTAGATCTACTGGTCAACTCGGATTCGGGGTGGCCTTCGGGGTGTAGCTATGCCACCAAAACATCGCACGGGTCCCGATGCATGTGTGAAAGTGTTCTGGCATGCGTAGACGCCCGTCTTGGGGCTCCGTGGTGTGGCCCCCCTCCATGGAAGGCAGAGCAGCCGTCACTTAGAGGGGGGGGATGGTGCGGGTGCGGTGGAACCGGAGGGAATCTAGTGTTGGGTTGGGTCCAGACCGTGTTCGGGGATGTTGCTATGGGCTGACCTATCGCAACCAGGTGGAAGAGTCCACCGGTCAAAGCCCGTCCAGCGAAAGTCAAAGGGCTAGATCTACTGGTCAACGGGGATTCGGGGTGGCCTTCGGGGTGTTGCTATGCCACCGAAACATCGCACGGGTCCCGATGCATGTGTGAAAGTGTTCTGGCATGCGTAGACGCCCGTCTTGGGGCTCCATGGTGTGGCCCCCCTCCACGGAAGGTAGAGCAGCCGTCACTTAGAGGAGGGATGCGCGAAAGAGTAGAGAGGGTCACGGCAAAAACTAGACGCACTTCGTGTACAAAATGGACAAACTCTTTCCGAGTATCAGGGTTTCAGAGTCCGGAGTGGGTACTAATGTGCATCCCACCAATCAGGAAGAATCACACGGATCGTGTGTTTCTTTCTAGCTCTTGCGAGTCGTTGGATCAAGGGTGTGTTTCTTCCTAGCTCATGTGATTCGTTGGATCGAAACTACCACAATCACTTTGTGAGCCAGACGACCCTATATATAGCCCACCTCTCGCCTTCCCTGCATAAGTCTTTCAGTTCATCGACTACATACATCTACCAATTCATCGACTGCATACATCTACCAGTTCATCGACTGAATACAAATCATTCGGATTCGCCATCATACGTCCAACCGTGCATTTGATATGCATATATATGCATCACGAGCCACGGTTGGGCTGTATGATGGCGATACCGATTGGTTTGTTCTAGATCCGACATAAAAGGTTTGATACAACTTCTTTTTTGTGACATAAGAGCTATCTCTCCTCCTACCTATTTTGGTTACACAACTACCTATTTGTGCCATGTCCGAAGCATCGCACCGGGCCCTCATACATGCGGGGTGGTGTGGTGGCATGTCCGAAGAGGCGGGACGCGTCTCCGGGGCGTGCCCCCCCTCACGGACGGCGATGACACGGTAGTAGACGTTCTGCGGTAACGATGCGGCGTCAATATTACTAAATACTCGGAGCGCGATAAAATCATGATTTTTTTGCACGACGTGGGCACATGTGCTATAGGAACGATGGTATTTTTTCATAATTTTTGGTGATGGAGAAGTATCCGAAAAATTCCCTCTACGCGGATTGCCCTTCGCGCGTCTACGGCTATGGCCGGCGGCCTCCGGGGGCTAGCATGCCGCCAAATCTTGCGCCGGCGGCCTCTCACAAGTCTGGAAGTGTTGTCGCGGTTGCAAACGCCCGGCACGCGTGTCCGGGGTGTGCCCCCCTCACGGACGGCGCTGCCGCCGGCACCTGGGGGGAAACGGACGCGTGGAGTCTACACGGAGGGGATCTTGCTGTGGGTCTGCCCCGGATGTTTCTCCAAAGTGTTCCTATGGGCTGACCTAACACAACCGGGTGGGGAGGTCCACTGGTCAAAGCCCGTCCGTGCAAAGTCAAAGGGGTAGATCCCGTGGTCAAGCGCTACAGGGTTAGGCGGGACGGGGGCACTGGGGGGTAGCAATGCCACCGGAGCGTCGCACCGGGCCCTCATACATGCGGGGTGGTGTGGTGGCATGTCCGAAGAGGCGGGACGCGTCTCGGGGGCGTGGCCCCCCTCACGGACGGCGATGACACGGTAGTAGACGTTCTGCGGTAACGATGCGGCGTCAATATTAGTAAATACTCGGAGCGCGATAAAATCATGATTTTTTTGCACAGCGTGGGCACATGTGCTATAGGAACGATATTATTTTTTCATAATTTTTCGTGATGGAGAAGTATCCGAAAAATTCCCTCTACGTAGATTGCCCTTCGCGCGTCTACGGCTGTGGCCGGCGGCCTCCGGGGGCTAGCATGCCGCCAAATCTTGTGCTGGCGGCCTCTCACAAGTCTGGAAGTGTTGTCGCGGTTGCAAACGCCCGGCACGCGTGTCCGGGGTGTGCCCCCCTCACGGACGGCGCTGCCGCCGGCACCTGGGGGGGGGGGCGAAACGGACGCGTGGGGTCTACACGGAGGGGATCTT
Source organism: Triticum urartu (assembly GCF_003073215.2). Classification (NCBI taxonomy): domain Eukaryota; kingdom Viridiplantae; phylum Streptophyta; class Magnoliopsida; order Poales; family Poaceae; genus Triticum; species Triticum urartu. Next base: position 715,294,992 of record NC_053024.1, on the reverse strand, counting down.
GCTGTGGGTCTGTCCCGGATGTTGCTCCAAAGTGTTCCTATGGGCTGACCTAACACAACCGGGTGGGGAGGTCCACTGGTCAAAGCCCGTCCGTGCAAAGTCAAAGGGGTAGATCCCGTGGTCAAACGCTACAGGGTTAGGCGGGACGGGGGCACTGGGGGGTAGCAATGCCACCGGAGCATCGCACCGGGCCCTCATACATGCGGGGTGGTGTGGTGGCATGTCCGAAGAGGCGGGACGCGTCTCCGGGGCGTGGCCCCCCTCACGGACGGCGATGACACGGTAGTAGACGTTCTGCGGTAACGATGCGGCGTCAATATTACTAAATACTCGGAGCGCGATAAAATCATGATTTTTTTTGCACGACGTGGGCACATGTGCTATAGGAACGATGTTATTTTTTCATAATTTTTGGTGATGGAGAAGTATCCGAAAAATTCCCTCTACGCGGATTGCCCTTCGCGCGTCTACGGCTGTGGCCGGCGGCCTCCGGGGGCTAGCATGCCGCCAAATCTTGTGCCGGCGGCCTCTCACAAGTATGGAAGTGTTGTCGCGGTTGCAAACGCCCGGCACGCGTGTCCGGGGTGTGCCCCCCTCACGGACGGCGCTGCCGCCGGCACCTGGGGGGGGGGGGGGAAACGGACGCGTGGGGTCTACACGGAGGGGATCTTGCTGTGGGTCTGTCCCGGATATTGCTCCAAAGTGTTCCTATGGGCTGACCTAACACAACCGGGTGGGGAGGTCCACTGGTCAAAGCCCGTCCGTGCAAAGTCAAAGGGGTAGATCCCGTGGTCAAACGCTACAGGGTTAGGCGGGACGGGGGCACTGGGGGGTAGCAATGCCACCGGAGCGTCGCACCGGGCCCTCATACATGTGGGGTGGTGTGGTGGCATGTCCGAAGAGGCGGGACGCGTCTCCGGGGCGTGGCCCCCCTCACGGGACCGGGCCATGTCTCGGAGGGGGGAAACGGCTACCACAGCTTACACCCGGGCACCGGGCCGGTAACTGAACGTTTCACCGTAATTGTCCATTTTCTTAGCACAAGTCTAATGAATACCGGAGCTCACAAATATGCCGTAATAAAAAAATAAAAAATTTGCCGTAATAAAAAAATATGCAAAGTGCCTATGCCGACGGCTTAGCCGTCGGCATAGATTGACACGTGGCATGTCCATCTATGCCGACGGCTAAGGCTGACCTTATCCACAGCCGCACCAACCCCCTCCACTCATTCTTCCTCCCCCGCACCGTCTCCCCCCCCCCGCCCCCCCCCCCCCCCCCCCCCCCCCCCCCCCCGCCCGACCCTGATCCCCACCCGCGCCGCCACCCCCATCCCCTCCCCCAACTGCGGCGCTGCCTCGCCCCCGCCCCCATCCCATCCCCCACCGCCGCCACGCCGCCCCCCACTGTCCGCGCCGCCCCCATCCTCTCCCCCACCGCCGCCGCACTGCCCGGCGGCCCATCCCCGGCTGCGGCCGCCTCGTCCCCGACTGTGCCGGCGGTCCGACGCCCGCTTCCCAGCCCTCCTCTGCTGCTGGTGAGCATCGGGGAGCCCCCAGCCGCCCACGCTCCGCCACCCGTTGCCGGCCCCTCCGACACCACCTCCGCCACCACGTCCCCTGCCCCCTCGGTGAGCTCCCCCGTCATCCTGCCGCTCCCCCCGCTGCTGCCGTTGCTCCCCTGCCGCTGCTGTGCTGCTAGATGAATGGATGGATAGATAGTTAGATAAATAGATTTTTTGTATGTTTTTTCTTCTTCTTGCTACTGTTTTTAGGTGGATGGATGTATGGATAAATTTTTCTTAGATGGATTCATGGATGTTGTTAGAATCATAGATGGTGGATGGATGGAATGTCGGTGAATTTTTTTAGAAACTTTGTTTGTCATATATTTAATGTTAGGTCATGTTGACGAATGTATGTTGGTAAAGTTAATGATAGATGAATGGATGGATGGATGTTGGACAAAATTTGACACTTGACTGAGATGTGATGATCTTGTTATTTTTTTGATACTCATAGTGATCTTGATAAAATAATTGAAGACAAAATTTTGAGACTTACTAAGATGTGATGATCTTGCTAAAAAAATGATACTCATGATGATCTTGCTAAAAAAAATAGAAGACAAAAGTTTGACACTTTACTGAGATGTGATGATCTAAGTTGTTCTTTCGGTGGAATTTGCAGGCGTTGTGGTGTCGCATTTCATCAGAGTGACCGTTGTCTGACACGTTGGTCCCCCTGAGCATCCCTCTGTTGTTCGACTACTTCCTCTACAGCCGAGGGTGAGCTACAAGTCCATCTCCTCCATTTTTTCATATCACTAGATTTCATTCTCAAGTCAACTGACGTAACCTAGGCATCTCCCGTCCGAAAGGGTTGCATGGATAAATATGCATTCAATTGCATATTTATCACCGCAGCTCTTTCGGATTGTCCAGCGTTTTCCATGGACAGCCCGAGGATGTGTAGATTGGGTATGTTCTCCATGTTCTACCCCGTTCCGAGACAAGATTTCGGCGGCGCCTCCCCATTGTTCTCCGGAGCACATTCTCTCGGCTATTTGCCGAGACGTGTATCTGGAGAACAGCAGGGAGGTGCTGCCGAAATTTTGTCTCGGAACGGGGTAGAATGGAGAATGTACTCAATCTACACATCCTCGGGTGGGATTAGGACCCATCTTTACCTATTAGAGATGTAGGTGGATTAAACGCGGTAGAAACTAAAAATTTGATGTGATTAATTTAAGTGAATCCTTAATTATGTTGTGTGGGTTGCAAAAAAGCAGAGGATGGCAGATAATCAGTGGATGTACAGTGGTTTTATCCGTCGGAATCGAGTAACATCAGAGTGGATCGCGAAAACCGATGTGTATTTGAAGGAGATATTCCGTCGTCCAATGAGAATTATCCCACCATTCCCCTGTGCGAGATGTGCCGGACGTCACCGTAGAAATCAGACGGACATGAGTGAGCACCTTCGCACGCACGGATATATGCCAAACTTTGACATGCCGCCGATAAACATAGCCGAGCAGGACCGTGGTAGAGAGGAGGTGATGCGACAACGCATCGATGGATATGAGGACGACGGGGTCAGGGAGATGCTAGATGATGTCATTGTTGCAGAAACGGCAAATGCGACACCTTCAGAGAATGAACCGGAGGAGCCGTAGGCAACCGCAAAGGCCTTCTTGGAGGTCTTGGCCTCGTCGAAGAAACCTCTTTATGCGGGTGCGAAAATATCTCAGCTGGATGCCATCTCGCAACTGATTGCAGTCAAGGCTGAGTACGGCTGTAGCCAGAAATGCTTCGAAGCATTCCTGGGAGTATGTGCTAACAGCCTCCCTGAGGGTCATGAACTGCCGAAAAGCATGTACGATACAAAGAAAATCATGAAGGCACTCTCTATGGATTATGAGAAAATAGATGTTTGCCCGAAGAATTGCCTTTTGTTTAGGCACGAGTATGCGGATGACAAGTACTGTAGGAAGTGCGGTTCATCTCGGTACATTGAGGTGGTCGGTGAGGATGGTGAGAAAAAGCAACTAACCATCCCCGTTAAGGTTCTTCGCTATCTTGATTTTATAAAAAGACTGCAGCACCTTTTCATCACGAAGGAGTCTGCCAAAATGATGAAGTGGCACAAGGAAGGTATAAGGTACAATCCAAAAAAATCATACATCCATCGGGAGGGGAAGCATGGAAGTCATTCGATGAAGAATACCCCGAGGAAGCAGCCGAGGCTGGGAATGTCAGAATAGCCATATCAGGTGATGGGTTGAATCCATATGGTATGTCGTCCAATCCATACAGCTGCTGGCCTGTGTTTGTAATTCCGCTCAATCTTCCTCCCGGTGCCCTAATGCAACGGAAGACCATGTTCTTGTCGCTCATCATTCCGGGGCCTGACTACCCGGGGAAGCAATTGGGTGTGTTTATGCAGCCGCTTGTGGATGCTTTGCACCATTCTTGGTACTTTCCGAGGTTGACATACGACCGGGATCTGCAGAGAAATTTCTTGATGAAAGTTTGGTTGCACTATTGCATGCATGACTTTCCCGGCTATGCTCTATTCTGCGGATGGTATACAAGTGGTAAGATGCCATGCCCAGTGTGCATGCAGGCTCTGCGAATGATTTGGCTGAGTAAGGGTGGCAAGTATGTAGCCTTTGACCTGCATCGACAGTTCCTCTCTCCAGACCATCCAGACAGGAAGACAAGAAGAACTTCACGAAAGGCCGGGTTGTTCATGAAGTAACCGAGATTCCAACATTTTCGGGGGCAGATCTTCTTGCTCAGCTAAAAGCTCTCAAGCCTAAAGTCAAAGGCAAAGGCAAAGCCAAAGCCAAAGGCTTCGAGGGATATGGTGAGACGCACAACTGGATGCACATTACCCCCTTCTCGCAGCTTCCCTATTTCAAGGACCTCAAACTTCCTTACAATATTGATGTGATGCACACCGAAAAGAATGTGGCAGAGTCCCTTTTCCACATGATCCTCAACATTCCTGATAAGACGAAGGATAACGTAAAAGCTAGAGCCGATCAACAGAGAATTTGTGATAGACCACGCTTGAACATGAAGCCTCCCACAGGCGGTCAAAAAAACTGGTTCAAGCCAGATGCTGACTTTGTCCTTAAACCGCCAGAAAAAAAAGAAGTACTTATCTGGCTGAAACAAATTTTGAAGTTCACCGATGGTTATGCATCGAATATAAGTAAGGGAGTCAATCTTTCAACGGGCAAAGTGACCGGCCTGAAGAGTCATGACTACCATGTATGGATTGAGCGGATAATGCCAGTGATGGTTCGAGGCTATGTCCCCGAGCATGTCTGGCGAGTGCTTGCCGAGCTTAGCCATTTCTTTCGCACGCTCTGTGCTAAAGAAGTAAGTAAAGAGGTGATTGAAAAATTGCATAACAAGGCACCGGAGTTGATAGTCAAGCTAGAGAAGATCTTTCCGCCAGGCTTCTTTACTCTGATGACACATCTCATTCTGCACCTCGCTAACGAGGTATTGTTGGGGGGCCCTGTGCAAAATCGCTGGCAGTACGTCCCTGAGAGGCAAAACAAGCATCTACGACGGAAATGTGGAAACAAAGCTAAGATTGAAGCTTCCATAGCTGAGGCAGTTATCCTAGAGGAGGTGTCAGACCTCAGGACATCATACTATCCAGACCACGTTCCCCATCTGCATAACAAGGTGCCTCGATACAATATAGAAGATCCCAAGTATCAACCCAGACTCGATCTATTCAACGCGCAAGGTGGGAGGGCTGGGGCCTCGAAATCTTATAACATGCCACGACAAGAGTGGGAGGACCTCATGTTCTATATCTTGCACAACATCAAGGAAGTTCAGAAAGTGTGGATGAGGTAATACCACTACACCATTCCTTTATGTCTTCCACATCATCATGTTTCATGTTCACTTAGTCCCGGTCTAACACCGCTTATCTTTTTTTAGTGATTTCGTTCAAGAGGAATGGACGGGAGTGAATCCTCCTACTGAGGCGGAGGCACTTACTCTTCTCCGTCATGGAAACCCTGGACGTAAAAATTTTGTTGCTTGGTTCATGGACAAAGTAATTTTCCACACTCCCCTATTAAATACCTACTTCAACATTTATTAGTTAACCGAACTAATTCACGCAACAATTTCCATTATACTTGTAGGGAAAAGATCCGAACATATCTATGGATGATGAATTGAGATGGGTTTCCATGGGTTTTGACCCTGCCGTCATGACATGTAAAAAGTATGATGTGAATGGGTATCGCTTCCATACAGAGGAGCACCAAAACAGCCGCCCCGATCCCAAAACTATAAATACTGGAGTGTACACCCCCGGTCAAAATTCAGTAGACTACTACGGAAGGGTACAAAATATATACGAGGTTAAATTCCGCCAGGGGCGTGAGACCCTAAGTCTGCCTGTGTTCAAATGCCGATGGTTCGATCCGCGGGAGGGGGTAAAACATACGCCTTCCATTGGTTTGGTCGAAGTTAAACCATCAACCGTCTATGCCGGAGCCGATCTCTTCATTGCGGCTACCCAAGCTACACAAGTATATTATCTGCCTTACCCATGCCAGAAAGTGTATCTAAAGGGTTGGGAAGTTGTGTTCAAGGTGTCGCCACATGGTAAGCTACCAGACCCGAATGAAGATGATTACTGCAACATTAACCCCATGACATACGAGGGAGTGTTCTATCAAGAGCAACCTGATGATGATGATGATGTGGTTAGAAACGATGACGCTAGACCATTGGGTGATGATGATGTGGACCCAAACGTCGACGATGCACGGAATGATGGTGAGACCATTGTCAATGAAAATGACATACTTATGCTAGAAAAGTTAAACGAAGACGCTGACGACGAGGAAGAGCCTCCACCTCCGTCGGACAACGAAGATGATATGATTGATAGTGATGATGAGACGGACCGAGAAAGAGGTTACAACAGTGATGATTCATATGGGTTCTAGCAGATGTACGTTTCAAGTATTTTTTTCTATAGTTTAGGAATATGCCTTTTTATGCATTTTTATTAATGTGTTTATTATCATGCCTTTTCCTTCATTTCATTAATTTACTAATTGCTTTTTCTCTTTTCAATGCAGGTTCGTGGAACATGGGCAAGGGGAAGGCCGACGGCGTGGGTTTCCTACGCAAGGTCGTCGGCCTGCCTAGTCGGAGTGGTCGAGCACGTAATCCTCCCCCTCGGCTACTTGACGATGACTCCTCACAGGGAGGTCGAGGGAGAGGTGCCCCTAGAGGAGGAGGGGGCGGGGGAGAGCCTCTAGAGGACGAGGTGCTGGGGGGAGAGCCACTACAGGGGGTCGCGGCCAGAAACAGCGCACCCTCACCGACTTAGGGGTGTTGTCTTCAAGGCCCTCCTCTAGTGAGGTACACTCTAGGGAGGAGGAGGAGGAGGAGGAGGAGGTGGAGGAGGAGGCAGGCGAGGAGGAGGAGGAGGAGGAGGAGGTTGGGGAGGAGGTTGGGGAGGGCGAGGCAGGCGAGGAGGAGGGTGGTGGCGGGGATGATGGTGGTGACGGGAAGGGGGTTGACACGAAGGGGTGGCTGCGTGGCAACGCAAAGCTACCAAAGCAGGTTCCTGCTACTAAGGAGCAGAAGTGGCTCATTGAGCCCACGGGAAAAGAGTAAGTGGTTCATTATGTTGATTGTCACATGCTTATTTCGGTTGTTATTTATTTTTCTTGTCACATGCTAATAGTTCATTCTTTTGCAGCAACTGGATATATTCTAAAGGGGTCCGTATTCCCAACGGCCTCATCACCGTCTTGCTGAAGTTATATTGGCCGGGGTTGTACTATCCTGATCCAGTCAGGCAGCCGGACCGTCGGGTTTTGGCCACGAGCTGGGACCACTAGGAAGCGGCCCGCCACGCGGACCATGAGACCCATGCCAAGGCCGTGATCACTACTTTCTGGGTGAGTTCTCTTCAGAAGCACAAGTCCATTCTAGTTTCATGAATGATTTAACTCATGGCTTCTCCCATTCTTGTTTCATGCATGATTGTAGAAATTCTATCGAGTTCTTCCGGAGCACAGGGCTAGAGCGGACCAGATCGTGCTGCGCCAATGCAAGAAGAAGGCCCGCCAGATGCAGTACGAGGTGCGCTATGTGGCCATCTCCACATACTACCACGACTATCTTGGTGTGAAGATGACCAAGGAAGAAGCGCGGAGGATGGGCATTACCTTGGAGAGGCCCGAGTTCTTGGCGGTAAGTATAAAAGATTTTTCATTATGCTTTCATTACCTTGTGGTACATTATGCTTTATGCTTTATGCTTCCATAACACCAATTTGGACACACCTACATGCCATTATTCTTTTATTATGTAGGTGTGTCCAAATTGGTGTTATGGAAAAGACGAGTCCTCGGCGGCATTGGTGGATCTTTGGTGTGATGAGGCTGGAGCCTGGGCGGCTATGAGAACCCAAAATAAGGCTAACCGAGGGACGGAGGGAGTACATGCTCAGGGAAACCGAAACCACTATCTCCACAAGGCAATTAATGTATGACTAACCCCATTAAACATTCTTCTTCTTCTATTTACCATCACTTTCTTATGTATGACTAACCTCTGTTTGGTGGTGCAGGAGGAGAAACTGAAGCGGCCGCTCTCACACATGCAGGCGTGGGAGATCGCCCATACGCGGAAGGACCCCAAGCCTGGCGAGCCCAAGTACTACGGCAAGAAGACCGCAGGGAGGAAGAAGGCCTACTCCGAAGCGTATCTGGAGTTACATCCTGACACACCTGACCCCATTGCGGCGCCTCTGGACGACATGGCGGTGGTGAGGATGGGGCCCAAGGAGCACGGTCGGGACGCGGTTCTCGATGCTGTGATCACTCCTAGTATCTCCTACACACAGCTTCGTCGGATCGACCCGAGCCTGAGCCAGCGCACGAGCCAGCCAGTGACTAGTACACAGTCCCTCTTTCAGGAGCAACAATCTGTAAGTATTTTCCCTCTTATCTTCATTTCTCACTTCATTTTCCGCATTTAGTAGTTTTATGAGTTCCATCATGTCATATCGTAGGCCTACATGGAGTACACACGCCAAGAGACCATGGCGTGGCATCAGAGGCTTTATGAACACCAAGTGCAGAGGGATAGCCAGATGCAGCAGGCTTTTCAGGATATGGCGGCCGGCAGGTGTCCTCAGTTCCCTATAGCACAATGCCCTCTAGCACAACCAGTGCTGATGAGCTTTGAGGAGTTTGTGGCACAGAACGCTGGCCCCTCGCCGGTTAGTTCATTCCCAATCTATTCACCCAAAGCATGTCATGCCTTTCAACACAGTCATAGATCCCGTGCATATGTCTTTTTAACATGCAGGGAACAGGTGGATGTACCGTTGGCGGTGGTCTTCGCAGCACTCCGGAGACACGGAGCCCGACCACTCCGATCCACGGAGGCGGAGGCGGTCTTGGCGGTAGCGCTGCCGCTAGCACTGATGACCTGGACTTTGGCCGTCTTAGCGGTGACGACCTCCGTGGAGCTCGATGATCCTTGTGTGTGGTGATGATGCTGGAGATGACTTGTGTGTGGTGATGATCATTTAGATGACTTGTGTGCTTCTCTATATGCTTATGCTTATGTTGGTTGTGATGATGTTCATTTAGAGACTTGTGTGTGATGATGCTTATGCATATATTGTTGTGATGGTGCCGGATGATATCCCGTTGTGTTTTATATGTCTATCACATCATATATATCTGCTGTGCTGATATGTGCTGTTATTTGAATTGAATTGATTTGAAAACAAACAGAAAAAAGGAAAAAAAAAAAGCAAAAGCAAACTATGCGGACGGCTAGGCTGTCGGCATAGGGCCAGCGTGAGCTCCCAGTTGCTGACACATGGGCACCTATGCCGACGGCCTAGCCGTCGGCTTAGTTTAAAACTGTGCCGACGGCCTGGCCGTCGGCATAGGTGCCCACGTGTCAGCAACTGGGATCTCTGTTTGAAGGACTATGCCGACGGACTAGCCGTCGGCTTAATTTCAAACTACGCCGACGGCTGGGCCATCGGCATAGCCCTGGCCCACGAGCAGCGGCCAGTCGGCACGTGGCATATCTATGCCGACGGTCTAGCCGTCGGCACAGTTTTCGACTAAGCCGGCGGCTAAGCCGTCAGCATAGGGGTGCCACGTAGAGACAAGTCGTTGGGCAGACTTGACGGCGGCCGCCGTTAGGCGATAACGTTGCCGACGGTCGTGGCCGTCGGCATAGATGTATGGACACCGTCGGGATAGGTCTTATGCCGACGGCCTTTCTATGCCGACGGCATTTCTGGCTACGCCGACGGATATTTTGCCGACGGCCCTATGCCGACGGGGGCCATCGGCATAGGCCTGTCCCGACGGCCATTCAGGGCTATGCCGACGGCCCTGGCCGTCAGCATAGGGTGTGATTCCGGTAGTGGTTCGACCCGGACCACGACCGCGTCACATGCATCGGGCCTCTGCCCGTCCCAGCGAAATCGTCCTGCTGCTGCCTGGCGAAGGTGCACGGGATGCTGGGCGTCGCGGTCGCAGGTGACGGCGGCTCGACGGCGGTGTGGGTGCTGGAGGTGGACGAGAGGTGGAGTCTCTGGTTCCTCATGGCAGCGCATGGGCCGCGCCAGCTAGCGATGCCGCACTTCGCACAGGGCGACTACCTCCTGACACACGGACGCCGGGATGAAAACTGTTACTTGCACCGGCACAAGACGAAGACGGGCGTGGCGCAGGTCCTTCAGATCGGGCAGAAGGACGGAGAGGAGGTGACTCGTCTCGAGCACGATATCTACCGAACGTTCGCCTACGTCGAGACGAAGGAGCAGCTCAGTGTTTACAGCGCCGCTCTGGTGACCAAGCGCCGTAGAAATCAGTGTACTATTGTATGAGCAGCGCTATAGGAACGACAGCTGAAGCTCGATATCTTATGTACACGATGGCGTCAGGCAAAAGGAGTGCAAGCCAGGATTAGTACTTGAGTTGTCTTTGAGTTGGGGAGAGTCTTTTATCACAGTTGCCTGATTTTAGCTGTTGATTCAGTCACAATAATTCATTGGTCATTGCTATTGTACTAGATGATATATATTCTTCCCGTTCGAAAATACTTGTCCTTGAAATGAATGTATCTAGATGTATTTTAATTCTAGATACATCCATTTTCATCCATTTATGCGACAAATAATTCCGGACGAAGGGAGTACGTACGTAGTAATAGATACGGATTAGTATTTCTATGTCACAGTTACCTGATTTTAGCTGTTTTATTAAGTTAATTTTTTTCTCGGTTGTACGTTATGGAGGTTCATGGATATTTGTGACGTGAGACACAGGATGAGAACGAGATTTATTTATGCACGTAGTAGATAATTGTCCTCCATGTGTTGCAATGGGGTATAAACATTTCAGTACGTTAGCTCTTGATTTATGTCCTCATCATATTAAAGTAAGGACGCCAATATCTGGCGATCATCAGCTAGCCGGGGGAGGGCTCCAACGAGCGAAGGAGTGATCCAGCCAATGAAAACGTTTCCTGGAAGTCTCCCAAGGCGACCCAACAGCATGGCAGGCCTTTTACTTGGCCTCCCACTTTCCATAAGCCACAACTCCGGCAAAGAAACAAAAACACTGATGTGCATTTGGCAGGCCTTAAGGGGGGTCGCTAGCGCAATGAATCTTCTGTGTTGGAACTGCCACGGAATTGGCAAAGCCACGAGAGTTCGAGAGCTTCGTGATCTAGCGAGCAATTTGCCCCCTCCATCCCTTGCATCCTGGAAACACAAGCAGAGGGTTCGAGAGTTGACAACATGGTAGAATACTTAGCTTACAATAAAAGTTTTGTTGTAAGCAGTTCAGGTAGAAGTGGTGGTCTCGGTATTTTTTGAAATGATAAACTAAAACTTGACGTTATTGGTTACCCCAAGTATTACATTGGTGTTCTGGTCGATGACTTGGTGGATATTCAGGTCAGAGTGACTTTTGTGTACGGTGAACTACGCCTTTGCGCGGCACCCGGAGACGGGGTGGTAGTCGTGCACGTCCAAGGGAGCTACCAGCTGTTCTGGGAGCCCAGCACGATGCACGTGTTCGCCTTGGGCGAGACGTTGTGGCAGCTCGTACACGTCGGCCCGGGTGCAAAGTGCAGCCCCAGCCTCTCCAGCCTCGCCATCATCGATGCCACGCTTTAGTTGTTCGACCTCGAACATGAGAGCATCATGCACACTGAGCCTCTACCCGTGCCGGCTAAGTCGTCCCACAGACGCCTGGCGAAGGTGGATGGGGTGATGGGCGTTGCGGTGGGCGCGACAGTGACTCGATGACCAGTTTGGGTCCTGGAGGTGGACGAGAGGTGGAGTCTCCGGTTCGTCATGGAGGCACACAGGCCGCGGCAGCTCGTGATGCCGCACTTCGCACATGGCAACTGCGTCCTGAGACACGGACGCCGAAATGAAAATTGTTACTTGCACCAGCACAAGACGCAAACGAGCATGGAGCAGATCGGACAGAAGGACGGAGAGGAGTTGACTCGTCTCGAGCATCGTATCTACCGAACGTTTGCCTACGTGGAGACAAAGGACCAGTTGAGGGTTTACAGCGCAGCTCTAGCGGGTGACCAAGCGCCATAGAAATCACTAATACTATTGTACATTATGCAACCTAGCTTCCATGACATAGCGCACGCACGGTCTTAGTACTTGAGTTGTCTTTTGAGTTGCAGAACGTCTTTTATCACAGTTGCGTGACTTTAGTTCAGTCACAATAATGCATTGCTATTGTACTAGAGTTTTCTTTTGAATAGTTTGATTTCTTACCACATGGACATTGCTATTGTACTAGATGATATGTAGTAATACGTACGTTTTAGTATTTGAGTTGTCTTTGAGTTGTATCAAAACATGGGGAACGTTGTCTATGTCATAGTTACCTAATTTTAGTTGTTTTATGAATCAAGTCAAAACAATTCTCGACAGCAAGGATTTATAGGATTTGCAGGTTCAGAGATATTTGTGACGTGCCTGACAGACGGGATGAGAAGGAGATTTAGTTATAGACATCTTACTTAATACGAGCTACACATTTTTTAGCCATTTATTATTGCTTCTTTGTTTCCGAGGCATACATTAATTTGTGCTACTTGTTCGTGTTGACTCTGGTGGCCTTTTTATCTTGACTTCACCCCTGCTCCACGTCATCCGTGCGAGAGGTCTTGTGAACCATCTACGTCAATCAGGAGCGGCGTGGGCATCTTCTGTAGCCGGCGTGTGGCAGGAGATCCCCTGCTCCCCTTAGATACACATAAGGTGTTTGTCAAATAGATAGGGAGGGGAGGAGGAAGAAAATGGTTGAAGCTGACGTGTGGGGCCCATCAGTCTTAACGGTCAATTTAATGGTCAAAATAAGTACAGATGACTGTTCTGCCATGTCAGCCTGGACGGGTGGGACAGGCCTATCATAAATGCGTTTGAATGGTCTTAACCGGTCATCAAACGCATTTGATAATTTTTTGCCAAAAAAAGTAAATGTTATAGTCTTTTACCGCTGTTAAGAAAGTGGTATTTCAGTTGGACACATACCCCAAGAATGATACTAGTTTTCTTAAAATACTCGTCCTCCTGGATTATTCCTACTCAGATCTGATCTATTTTCTCCTCTGTTAGTGACGAACGATCTTCTGAAACTAACACGAGCCACATTATAGTCCACATGTCATTTCGTTCCAGGGATTTTGAGTGCAACGCGGCTATGTAGGCTGACAGAACATGGAAATTATCATTGTGACTATTTAATGGTTCCAATGAAAATAAACAAGAGAACTGATGGCAGCTTCATTGACTACTCCAGCGGAAGCAGATGGCAGCAACACAGCCATGCAGAAATGTGAATCAAATGGATCACACCGGAAAAAAATCCATTGCAACCATGCACGCCGAACAAGTACACAGGTCGGTTATTCATCTAGGACACTGTAAAGCACGAACGTCTAGCTAGTTAGCCGCTCCCGTCGACACAGCTGGTGCGACGGGTGGCACCGGGCACTCATCGGCGTCCGGAGCCGGGCAGAAGCCGTGGAGGATGCTGTCGCAGTTTGACTCATGGACACAACCGAGCAGCAGGCAACATTCATGGGTGATGAATTCGTCCCCCTTGGCACCCGAGGAGGCCGCCTTGAAGAACAGCTTTGTGCACCAGTCCGGCACCGCCCCCACCGTCTTCTCACATTGGGCAGCCGCCGGCCGTGTGCCGGCTAAGGCGACCACCAAGAGAAAGGAGGTGCACAGGCAGAGGTAGGACGGCCGGAGCCGGAGCGCCATTGTTGGCTAGACTTTTTCTCGATGGAGATTGTTTAACTAGCTAGATCACTAATCACTATGTAGTGACATATGGATTGGCCTGTGGCGTTTGACCTTGTTATATAGGACGGTAATGTGATTTGATTGACGCATTGATTAACTGCTTAAAACTTACTTTGGTACTCGAGTTATGATATTCCAAGTTTATACCGTGAGTTATGGTATTCTTAATTTATGTTGTGTGTTATGATATTCTTAATTTGCGCCTTGAGCAATGATATTCTTAATTTATGCCATAATTACAGCTTTTCATGAAATGCCGTGATTATATTTACAGTCAGTAGTTAATTACTATACTAGTTATCTAGAGTATGTTGACCAAAATGTGATAATTAAGTATGACCTAAAAATGGTGGTCATATAAAGCACGATGGTGATACATGATGCACTGGGTTAGCTTGGAGATGATAATAAGTTGCCAAAGAAAAGAAGGATGGTGGGCTTCGGTTCAGTGACCTGATCTCGCCATGCTGGCAAGACAAGCCTGCAGGTGGAACCCACAAGCTCCGAGTGCCCTGTGCACATCTGTTGCAAGCGAAATATTTCCCGCGAGAGGATATTCTTCCTGCTACCCATAAGGCGGGCATGTACTACAAATGGCTTAGTATCTTAAAGGACATTGACATTGCTAAATCGGCATGGTTTGGTGAGTTGGATCAGGTGAGCACATGAACATTCGTCACCTGACAACTTGACTCAAAGGGTTTGTTCTCGTCTCGATGAACTCGGCCTACTAGGTGCACACAGCACACTAATACTCCCTCCGTTTCCTTTTCACTTCACATGTTAGGTTCGTATACTAATACTCGGCGAACATTAGTTTCTGTTCATGAATTTGCCTTCTTATACTTGATCAATATTTTTTGCCGATACATCTGAACTTTTTGTATACAGAGTTCACATATTTTAGATGAATGATGAACATTTTTAATTCATGGTACATATATTTTAAAATTAATGATGAATATTTTTGAATATTTGTTCGTTCAAAGTTTTTGAATAATTATGCATTTTTCTAGATAATCATACATATTTCAAAGACTCATTTATTATTCTAAAATTACCACGTATTTTTTAAGGTACTCATATAATTGAGAAAATGTAAGCACATTTACGAAAAAAACATATAATGTTAAATAATAATTCGTGCATTATGAAAAAACAAAGTTTAAAAGCTGAGCGAGCGAACTGGAAAAAATAGCTGCGATGTCCAAACTGGTGCGTCAAATTAGGGGCCGAGTCCCTGGGTCGGTCTCTGTCTTTCTTCTGTTGGCAGGACCCAAATCGAACGTACTACAAACGGATCCGTGTAGATCATGATAGCTATTAGGTAATAAAAGTGTATGAAATCAGGTAAACACACCAAAAGCGCGATTCATCAGCGGAACGATACAAAATCGCGTGAAGGGTTCAAGGCGATGGTGTTCGACGTGCCCACGGACGTCTTGGCCGTCATCCTGGCGCGGCTGCCCACCAACGCCCGCCGTCGTATCCGCCTCGTCTGCCGTCTGTGGCGCGACAGGATCCTCGTCGTCGAGAGCACGGGCTTGTTGGACGGAGTACATGTCCTGTCGCCGGAGGGCAGCCGCACAGAGCTGTGGCGTGAGCTCGACGACACCACGGCCTGGCGCTACAGACGGATGAACGTGGTCGGCACCTGCATAGGCCTCGTATGCCTCTGCGACGACAGGGAGCCAGGCGGTGCCATCACGCTGGCTAACCCGTCGACCGTAGAGGAGCTCCGGCTCCCGCCACTGCCGACGGCGAGCTCCTCCGTCGAGCTGTACCCGAGGTTAGGCGGCAAAAGCTAGCACCTGAAGTACGCCTTCGCGCGCCAGCCATAAACGGGGATGTACAAGGTCGTGCACGTCCCAGGGCGCTACGAGAGCTTCTGGGAGCCCGTCACATTGCATGTGTTCACGCTGGGATAGGCGTCGTGGCGGGTCGTGCATGCCGGCCCGGGTGCAAAGTGCAGCCCCTCTCCAGCCTCGCCATCATCGAGGCCATGCTTGACTGGCTCACGGAGGAGGAAGACGACGCGAAGATCATGTCGTTTGACCTCCGATATGAGCGTGTTGCGCACACCAAGCCACTGCCCGCGTCGGCGAAATCGTCCCGCTGCCGCCTGACCATGGTGCACGGGATGCTGGGTGTCACGGTGGGCAGCGACGACGCGTCGATGGCGGTTTGGGTCCTGGAGGAGGGCGAAAGGTGGAACCTCCGATTCGTCATCGAGGCACAGGGAGTACCGGCAATGCTAGGATTTTCGCAGGGAGTACGGCAGCTCGCCATACCACACTTCGCGCACGGCGCCTGCATTCTGACGCACGGACACGGACGCCATTATCAAATCAATTACTTGCGTCGGCACAAGATGCATGCCGGCGTGGTGCAGATTAGACGGAAGGACGGACAGGAGGTGACGCGCCTCTGGAGTATCTACCGAACATTTGCCTACATGGAAACAAAGGAGCAGTTGAGTGTTTACAGTGCGGCCCTGGTGCAAGCGCCCTAGCTATAAATTGATGATATGCCGCATATTCTAGCGAAATGTTTTGCAACACATTTTTCATACATTCTGATAGAACATGAATATATTGAAATAATAATATGACAACTAAACATGAAAATTCATATGATTTATTGTCTTAAAAAAACAAATCCTTGTTGTCGTCGCGGCCTCGCGGGTTCTCGGTTGCTCCTCCGCTCTATTTCTTCTGCTCCCACCGGCCTCCGATCGACAAGCGTCATGTCCCATCCAAGAGCTCACTGACAAGGCCTTCAGGCAGGGACCTCCCTCCCCCAGCAAGCCCTCTCTCCCTTGTGCCGGCGGCTACTCCGGCCCTGGCGCCCACCAAACCCGACCGATTTCCCAACCGGAGCCTGCATCCACCATGGCCTCCAGGGTCTTGCCGTCGAAGGCGAGTTCCGACTCCCCGCCGTCACCCACACCCCTCGTCCCCTTAGAGCAGGACCACATTGTGCTCACTCATCGTGGTTCCTGATGTGGTTGGCATGGTGCATGGCCCTATCATGTGCGACGAGGCCTCTCGCACCCCCCCCCCCCCCCCCCCCCCCCCCCCCCCCCCCCCCCCCCCCCCCTCGCGTCCGGCAGCTCGCAACCCGGCCTAGAAGACGAAGACTGGACGTAGAGTGGCGGCTCCGAGGGCTCGCGCCCCACCTGACCCGGCGAGGCTTTCTCCTCCGGGCAGGTGGCCGAACATCTTGCCCACTTCCAGGCCCCCAAAGAGCTACAGCCCGGCAGAGCTCATTGGCTACTGCTAAAACTGCGAGGATGAGTGGCACATCTCCGCCATTTGCAAGAACCCACCGGTGTGCGTGCGATGTGGCGGCGCAGGACATCTCTTCAGAGGATGTCCTCGCCAGCGCCCTCGCAGATCTTCTCTAGTGGAGCGCCCGCAGCCCTTGCCGGCCCTTCGCCCCCGCCCGTTGCCCCTGACTCCATCTCCATAGGGACCGCCGCCGCCGCCGCCCCCGCCTCCAAGTGCTCCGCCCTGCTCACCGATCATGTTAAGTCTACGAAGTAAACGTCTGTCCGTTGCCATGCAGAGTGACCTTAGGTCTTCTGTATGTCGACTGACAATTGTTGCGGTCGAGTGACCTTGAATCTTCCGAGTGGAACGATTTGTAACTGAGTGGATGATGATATCCCTTGAATGCTTCTGGCTTTAAGATGATGTCCTAGAGGAGGGTGTCTAGGACAGACCTATGACCCTACCTTAGGTACATAGCTTCATCATATGGCACACTCACACAGCACACACACAGCACGTGCACACACACAGCACGTAGCACACTCGCACACACACAGAGCACGCAGACACACACCATGCTGCACACACACACACACCATGGCCATGGCCTTTTCCATGGCCACCAGCGGCATCAAGCAAAGCAGCGGGAGCGGCAGTTCAGCCGCAGCTAGGCAGTGCAGCGGTGGCAGCAGCAAGAAGGCAGCAGTGGCACGAGCAACAGCAGCAAGCGGCCAGGAGCAGCAGTAGCAGTCGCGCAACCGCATGAGCAGCAGCGGCAGCAGTATATGTACGCGGGAGCTCGGGCACGACGGTGACTGCAGCCTACGACGTCCAAAACGAAGGGGGGAAATGGGGATCCCAGGGAGGAGCTCACCCCGGTTCTCGTGGAAGGGGAGGAGGCCAGGGGCGGCCCGGAGCAGCGGCAACGACGACGAGGTGGTGACGTCCGCGACGGAGAAGAGCTCGATGGCGAGCACACGGACCGTCCCGGCTTGAGCTGGTCCCCGGAGCGGCCGAATATGACAGCGGCGGACCTCCTGAACGTGCCCAGGCATGCCGGAGACGCGATGGTGGCCGCGACGAAGACGGCGAGGCAGCGGTGACCGCGAGTGATTTGGAGCTCGAAATCCAGCCACGGAGGAAGGGGACGAAGGGGGATCGAGAGGTCACTGAATGAGATGGGGGCTACAGTTCCAGGGAACATATCTAGTGCACCAAGGCAATTGATGCTATTAGTGCACCGGACCTCATTGCACATTCAAA
Organism: Triticum urartu; assembly: GCF_003073215.2. Classification (NCBI taxonomy): domain Eukaryota; kingdom Viridiplantae; phylum Streptophyta; class Magnoliopsida; order Poales; family Poaceae; genus Triticum; species Triticum urartu. The sequence goes on along the minus strand of NC_053024.1, from coordinate 715,276,568 downwards.
ATTATTCAAAAAAATCCGGAAATAATTTAATGTATCGACACAACATCAATGTATATTGTCACAAAAATTCAAATCAAAATTTAAAACAATGCTCAAGATACAAAAATGACAAATTTGGCGTCAATGTGCTAATGGGCCAAAACTGAAGCCCAACTTGTGTTACGTAGTATTCAGTGTCAAATTTGTTATTTTTGAATCTCGAGCAATGTTTCAAATATTGATTTAAATTTTTTTGACAACGTACATTGATGTTGTGTCAATGCGCTAGATTTTTTTCGGATTTTTCAAACATTTTTTAATGTGCAACGGGTGATCGGTGCACCGGTAGCACAAATTGCCCCGATGCACCAGATACATCTCCACGGTTCCCATGGACATAATTATAGGTCACAGGGGGCAACGTGGAGGCCATCGAGCCGTGGTGGGCATGGATGCACGCCACGGTGTGCTCGGCCTCCTCCTCTCAGAGGACGGAGAAGGCCCTTAGATGGGCTGGGCTGCACTGTGGCTATATAGAGCTCAGTAGCACAGCACATAGTTTCCCCCTTCCTTTTCTTTTTTGTCATTTATTTCTGCTCTGTTTTGCATTATGTTTTTTAACCAAATGACTTTTCTAAAATTCGGAACTTGTATCAATAAATACTCTCCAATATGCGGTACTGCCACAATAAGTTTGGGATTTAAAAGGAAATCATTTGAATTTAAAATAAAGAGAAATGGATTTAGTAATATTGTTTTGAGTACCGTTTTTTTATGTTAGGGTCAATTTAGGGATTCACATAATGTTGGGTTTTTTACAATTGCTTTGAGATTATTTTCAGTATTATGAACTATTTTGTTCAATTACCTGAAGAACTAATTATTTGGCTTCCATTTGAAATTTGAATTTGAAGTTGTATTATTCCCTAAATGCAATTTAATTTAATGATCATGATGACATAGCAAATTAATTAACTTAATAAGTAATTAGGGTTTGGGGATGTTACAAGGGAGGAAGTAATCAGCCGTCTGATACGCCATGTGTGACCTTCTGATCTCGCTCTGCCGTCGCACTCACGCAATGCACATCACCCCCCGCGTCCATATCCCTTGCAGCATCCCTCATAGTGATAGTGCACACCCAATAACAACATCTCCGGCTGTATTCACAGCGATATCATTGCTGTGTGAGTGTCGCACCAACTGCCGGTGGCCTCGCAGTGGCGGCGATGTCCCGTCCTTCGCACCGTCGGACGATGGTCTTCTCCAGGAGTGGTGGTGCAGCGCCTTACGGAAGAAACTGGTGGTGGTGCAGCGCATAACCGGAGGGCAACTGCAACATTGCTTGCAGCGGGTAAGAGAGAGGCACACATGGTGCATGGTTCGTAGCGGCGACAGCATGCGTACAGCGGTGCCCTGTGCAGATCGAGACTAAGGGTCAGTTTGGTTCCCATCCACACCATTTTTTACCTGGCCTGGATGGTCCCTGGGATGTGCCTGCTAGGCGTTTGCTTTGTGTCCTCGAAGAACAGATGGCTGCCTGGCATGGCCCTGCCCGAGCTGTGTGATTAGCCTGGTTCAGCTAGAAAATAGAATATTTAGCTTAGGCACTTTGATTAGCCTGGCCCAGGCGTTTCATTCTTTTTTTTCGAAACGGAGGCATAAGATTTGCCTCATCTATTAAATAAGGAGAGAATAGAGTTTACAGTTTTACAGGACACCCCATACAAGCGACATGACAATTACTCACATACAATGATAGTCCCTAGCTTCTTGGCGCCGGCAGTAACCCATAACTTTGCCTCACCAATGATGGTTTGGAGGAGAATAGGCGGTGGCGCAAATTTTTGCCGAAATACCCTAGCATTTCGCTCATTCCAAATGGTCCAAGAGGTGAGCATGACGAGAGAGGACATGGCATGCCAATTCGGGTTTCGGTCATTGGTACGCTTGACCCACCACTCCTTGACGGATTCATCAAGATGCCAATCGGGAATGTTGGCGTGAGGCAGCCAAGCTTCTCGATGATAGATCTCCAAAGCCTAAGAGTGTAACGACACTTGAAGAAGAGGTGTGGCCCCGTTTCTTGCTCTCTCTTGCATAGTGGACAAAGACCACAATTGACCCAACCACGCTTCTCCAATCGATCGGCGGTCCAAATTCGGTCTTGCAGGGCAAGCCACGCAAAGAATTTTACCTTAGGGGGTGCCCAGGCCTTCCAAACCATACGGTCCATGGGAGAGAGAGTCAATCCAAGGAACAGAGCCTTGTACGCAGTGGCCGCCGAGTAGATCCCATCGTTCGCGTGCTTCCAAATAATGTCGTCTTCGGCTTGGTCGTCAAGGGGGAAGTCATGAACAAGCATCCAAAGAGTGAAGAATTCGCAAATGTGGCGAATGGAGATAACAGTGTTTGGATTGATTTTGAGAATCCATGCATTCTCATAGAGGGCTTCACGCACCTTCCAATTCTTTCTCCTTGAAGCCTTGTAGATTAATGGAGCAATATCCATGGGTCTCCGCCCAAATAGTCAAGGGGAGTCCCAGAACGGTGTTTTTGCACCGTCACCCACAGTGATAGTTGTAGAGGCGTAGAAAAACTCGAGGTCCTCGGCGGTGCAAGGGTTACCAAACCCCACCCAAGGCTTGTGGGGCTCCTTCCATTCATACCACAGCCAACGGAGACGTAAAGCCTGCGAAAAATTTTCGGTGTTGAGTACCCCCAGGCCACCATATTCCTTTGTCCTACAAACTATTTTCCAATTGACTTTGCACTTGGCACCCGTTGTCTTATCCACACCGGACCATAGGAACGACCTCTCCAATTTATTTAGGTTGTTGAGCGTACTTGGCGGCACAATGAGAGGCGTGATTGAGTAGATCGCTTTCATTCTTTGTGCATGGTGAAAGTAGTAGCATGGGAATATTTAATATCTAGAAGCAGTACGGTCTAATCTTTGAAAACTTTTCGAGCACTCAACATGTAGCAACATGCAAGGACACTGTCCAAACACCCACGCACCAGGCTAGCCTGGTCAGGCAAAATTTTCCATCGGTCCAGGCACTATCCATGCTGCTGATTCTCTCAGGCACATTGTCCAGGCTTCGAACCAAACTGACCCTAAGTGCGATGAGGGGGAAATGAAAATACGAGAGGAAGGTGTCAGGGTCATCCGAGATATTTCTAGAAAAACAGGGATGTGTGGTGCATGGGGTCCAAGGGGTGATGCATGGTAGCCAAAGGAGCTGGTCGATGGGCGAGCGGCAGAGTCACCCGATAGAAAGGAGATGTTTTCCTCATTGAAAAGAGTTACTGGCTAGCTTTCCTAAGAGCCAATCAGATGCTCCTAATTCGTCGACTATTAGACAATGTGCAATGCAAGGTGTTTATAGAGGTGGTTACTAAAGTAAACTACTTTTCCCTAGAGGCCCAATACTTATATTTCTTGCATGGATCATGGTGAAACATCTGCCGTCTAAAAATAATCATTGTTGCTTAAGAAAACAGCTGATTTATTTTTCTACGCCATTGTACATGGTCTTGGGGATGAAGAGTTGCTCAGGCGAGAGTAAAAGGGTCGTCGGCCAATTAAATGTTTGATGGACCTTAATAATTGCGTCAATTAATAAAAGGTAACTTGTCAAATCATGTAATATTAAAATAATATATTTTTAGACATTTTTATCAAATAATAATATTTTTACCATCCATGGAAATGTTTGGTGTAGTCAAATAAATGCTTATGTGTGCCAATTAAAATACACATGTGCGTGAAAGTGTTTATGCAGCTCCTAAACATTTTAACAGAGTTTGTACCGATTAACCTTATATTTAAGCATGTTAATGTACAATGTATTTGTGCAACTTTTAGGAATATAGTTCTATGAATTTTGTTTTGGTGCTCAGGCAGCGATGATCCGAAGCAAGTGAGCATAAGAAACTAGATTATACCCCCACGCAGTTGCGGGAATTGGTTGATGTACATTTTGATGGAGTTGAAACCGGAGCCTCATGCCGCACTCTTTCGTCCGAAGCTCAGTAAAAAGAAAACAGAAAAGCCTGAAATGAGTTTCTTTTTCCTAGTTTAGTTTTTGAGGGGAAAATGGTACAACAGTTTATTACTTTATGCCAAAACTGATTTAGTTATTACTTGCAAATACGGGAACAACCATTTTCCATCTGTCCGGAAGAATGCATTTTTGTGTTTAATAATAGTAAAAAAGATGCAGCCTATGATTTCTTTGGGATATTTTTTCAAGAATAATATTCTTTTTATTTGATGCAAGCTATTGTTTATGTTTATAGTCATTGCAATTCTGTTTATGACTGCCATTTCTTCAACTTGTTAAGGAAATATAATTAGTAAATATGACAACATGTTTTGCCATGAAAACATTAAAATTGAATATCCATAAGAGGAAACAAAACAAACCCTAAACCTTATACAAATACCTCGCAAAAAATAGCTTATACAAGTGGAAATACAAGACATCCTACAGGCCCGTTACAGACTCGGAAAGAGAGGGGAGTCGCAATGCGAGGCACAACGTCGTCAGACGAAGAAGGAATAGGCCGGCGCACGCCACCTAATTATTGGTGCCCGTACGACGTAGACACTCCCGCCGGACGGGCAATGGCACTCCGGCGCGCGGCCGCTTTAATTTCTCAAAAACAGTTGTCCTGCCACGCCTGCGGCACGCAATAGCTCTGGAGCACGCTGAAGCACGACAGCTCGCGGACGCAGACGAGCCGGTTGCAGCATGGACGGCTGATCCAGTGCCTCTTCTTGGCGAAGAGCGCCACGATGAACTCCCCCGCGCACCACTTGGGCACCCGCATCACCGTCTCGTAGCAGTTCTCGGCGGGCAGGGCGGCGACGGGAGACGCCAGAAAAGCCAAGACCAGTGGAAGGAGGGGGAGGAGGAGCACGCAGAGGCAGAGCTGCCGCCGTAGCGCCATTGATGGTTCTCTCACCTCTCTCTCTATCTCTCTCGCTCGGTTGTTTCCCGTACACATGGCACAATGCCTTGATAAAAAGGCTCTTATTATGCCACACACCGTAAGACTTGCTCCTCTCACCAACAAACTCTCTCCATGACCTATTCCTCTGCGCGCGCAGATGCATGCAAGCATAACAACTTCACTGGATAACAACAAGGGATCTGACCAGCGCATCCTGTAATAACATCAGACTTAGACCTTTGGTCTCATCGTATCATGAATAGGTGGAGAGACAAGAGCGCCACGGGTGGAGCATTAAAATCGGACTTAGATCTTTGGTGACATCGCATCATGAAAACGAGTGACAAGGAGGACATCTTCTCGTGACGTACCTACCACTTTGCACGTTCTACCGTACCCTTGTAATTCTGCACTTTGATGCTTCGGCAAACTTTGAGTAGGCAATCGTGTCATCGAATTGATGAACTTTTTCCAAAATCGATGAAATTTTTTTAATCAAAGATTTTTAAAGAAATTTCAGCAAAATCGATGAACTTTTGTTCAAATTTGATTAAATTTTTTCAAGTTTGATCAACTTTTAATTAAATCAGTGAATTTTTTTCAAATTTGATGATTTTTTTTTTCAAAATCGATAATTTTTTCCCAACATTTTTGAACTTTTTTCAAAATTGACGAACTTTTTTCCAATTCAATGATCTTTTAAAAAGTTGATTTAATTTTTCAAATTGAAGAACTGTTTTTCAAGTTCATGAGCTTATCTGTGCACTTTTTTGAATTTGCGATTTTTTTCCTTTCTTATGATTTTTCCTGTTTTTGGTTTTCATTTTTTTCCTCGGACGTGAAAATATACATGGGCGCTAGGGAGCTTCCCTGGCGCCTAAAGTGCCAAATAGGAGCTCCTGTAGGCATCTTTTTTTTTTTGAGACAAGCTCCTGTAGGCATCTGCAAGTAGAGGATTTGCTAGCAGGCCTAGACGAAGGAGACTTACTTCGGCAATTCCTGTTGAGCCCTTAAATATAGTTTGATTACCCACGTAGGACACATTGTTCAGCTTCTTTTCCAGCCAGTTTTGGGAACATTATAGAATGTTCCAATTGTGGTTTTTCTGTTTTCTTTTGTTTCCATTCCAGGGTTTTTTCCTTATTATTTTCTTTTTATTGTTTTCTATTTTATATTTCCTCTTGATTATTTTATTTTTCAAATTCTTCTATAAAATAAAAATTGCGGACTTTTTATAAAAAAATGCGACGTTTTTAGAAACCGATGAATTTTTTAAAAATTGTGAACAGTTTGTCAAATTTGTGAACCTTTTAAATGTGTAATTATTTTTCACAAATTCATGAACATTTTTAAAATTTATGAACTTTTTCTAATGTGCATTTTTTTTCCAAATTCGTTAGTCCCTCCAATCCAAATTAATTGATGCTACTTTAGTACAACTTCAGTACAAAGTTGTACTAAAGGAGCCAACAATTAATATTGGTTGGAGGGAGCAACTTTTTTCCAAATCAATGAATTTTTTTTGGATTTTGTGAAGAAAAAATTCACCAACTTTTTCTAATGGGCAATCTTTCTTCAAATTCATGAACTTATTCTGTATTCGTGGACTTTTTCTAAATTCATTAACTTTTATCATTTTTTTTGAAAAGTCAATGGTCAATGGGTCAAACGATCAGTGGTCAAGGTCAAACAGGTGACTGAAGCAACCATCGAGCGAGGCCTCTCGAACGAGCTGCCTGTCGAGTGGTCGATTGAGCGGTTTCTCGTGCTTGATTGGCCGGCCCAACAGGCTAGGCGCATGAGCGCTAGCTAGCCAACTCGCGCATAAAGCATTGTATAATGCCCTCCTCGATTTGCTTGCCATAGGACGCGTGCACTCGTTTAGAGCAAAGCGGTGTGGAGACCGTACGAAAGATGCCAGATTTCCCCGGTGCCCAGGCGAGAATGTTGTCGGGATCACATGACGATGTCTTGATGCAGATAGTTGTGTCGATGTGGATCAGCACGAACTACCGTCGAAGAAGATCCATCCTCCAGGCACCGATGACGTCTAGATCCCGGAGAATACCGAAGTCTACATGTCCCCTGGGGCGAGATGAGCGTGCTCGACAACTCCCAGGGCAACTACCGGGAGAGCCAAATGCGGATTTGTGTCCCGCTGCTTATTGGCCATATAAGGCCCTTTTTGAGAAATTTCAAGCCATACTGAATAGATTGCGAAGTTATGAAGCCATTGCTCGACAATATTGCGTCCTCAAGGTACCCCTCCGGATAATATTGAGCTTTAAGTACCTGTTCACAAAGACTATCACCTTTTTCTAGGAGCCTCCATTCCTTCCTAGCCAGCAGAACTTGATGGAACTGAACACCTTGAAGTCTCGAAAGCCCAACAACACAACTTACGTTTCTGAATTTTTACCAAGCCTGCCAGTGTGTTTTCCGCATCCCCTAAGAGGACCCCCAACAATTTTTTTTAGCATCTTGTTGAGGTCATCACACACAAACATAGGGAGTTCGAAAACACCCATCATATAGGTGGGTGTGGCTTGAGCGATCGCCTTAATCATTGTTTCCATGCCTGCCCTAGATAAAGTGTCACCCCACGCAATATATCTAGTCAGACAGGCTTGCAAGTTTTGACATTTCCCTTTGGACATTCTTCCATCCAGACTTCGGAGAAGTCAGCCCCAAGTTCTCATCAAAGGTTGATATATGAACTTGCAACTTTGCACGAACGCTTTCTTGGTGCACTCTTCATACATGATCCACCGATACTGCACATAGCCAGGAAGGGATTTTGTGAACCCCTTCACTCTCCCAATCCTCTTAAATCCCACTAATCCTCACTCCCCAATCACATATTACTTGTTTGGATCTCAGGGATTAAAGCAATGAAGTCAAGTTTTAAAAATCAAATTGCACGGTGAGGAAACCGGGTCGGACGTCTGGAGCTCAGTGGCGCCGCCATAGGGCAAGAAAAACGTGAGAAGAGGCAGACGAGTTAAAATTTTGTCAAGATCTTGAAAGGCCATAGACAATGTCAAGCTTAGATTGTCAAAGGGGACGACTGGGGCTGTTGGTGGGAGACGATTTAGGATTTAATTGACCTACAGAGGTGGGATTAGTGTCAGTACGTGCAGTGTGAAATCTGTCAAAACCAAATAGTGTTTTGCATCAAACAAAATAAAGAGAATTGAGATGCCGAAATAACCATTTTGAAAGTCACGAGACCAAGTGAGCTCACCGGGTAAGTTTAAGCACCGTGAATGTAGTTCACTCAACAAAGAATTGCAACCATACCATATCCAAAAGTTGACATGCAGATCACACGCATACGCATACACACGATGCATGTATGCGTAATGGATTATCTATCGGGTGCCAGGCCACGAAGGCTACGTTACGACGTGCCCGTTGCCGCCCCTGGTGCGGCCGGCGGCCGACCAACACTGGTTCGACTCCGGGGCCATTCCCGGGATTTAAGGGGCCCGGGGCGGAATTAAAATTGTGGGTCTATTGATACCACCACTAGTAGTACGATGATTTGCATATGACTATACAAGCACATTCATGAGTTACTTTCCAAAGGATTTTTGTTGGAAGGATGGACTATAGAATGCAAAGTAATAGTTACTCTCTCTGTCTCAAAATAAATGTCTCAACTTTGTACTAAGGCTGACCATAGTGGTGGTATCTCTTAGCCGGTATCATGCATTCAGGACTAGTAAATATGCTGATGTGACAGACAATTAAAGAAAAGAGATAGGGTTAGAGTAATATATATATAGGTAAATACTGTATCATAACAAATGTTATGCTACTATGTGTCATGCATGATGCATGCCAATAAATAAAATGATCTATGATACTTTACACTATAAAGATAGTATTATAGACTAGTATCATATGCATGATAATAATGTATGTTTACTCCCCACTATAAGTAGACTAATTTCCATACAAAGTTAAGATACTTGTTTTGGGACGGAGGTAGTACGTAATATAGATACAATGACTTTTATTAATTCCACAAGAGTCTAAAGCTCTTGAATTTGCAATGACATGAGTGAATACACATGCAATCACATAGGAATATTTGTAAGTGCTTTAAACTGAAATCTAATGAATATAAATGTGTAACAAAAGTATTACAAAGATTCATGTGCTTTTTTTTTTCAATCCATTCCAAGAAGATTCACGCCACGGCCAGAGGAGGCACATCTTAGAGCATCTTTAGCAGATCCCTCCAATTAGGCCGTCCAAAAAATAACCGCCGATTTAGCGGACGAGCGGGTTTTTTCTGGCCCAATCAGATACCGTAAAATAGGTCCTCCCATAATATATTTTTTGGGCTCCTGCAAAGTGCAGGCCATTTCTGTCATATCTATAGGGTTCGGCCCTCTTTTTGCCGGTTCCCTTATCCTTGGCGCGAAGGAAACTTCTGCCCTTTCTATTCCCGCCTCATGCGCTATCCCCGCCTCTGATCTCGCCTATCACCTCGCCGTTCGGCCTTGTCGCGCCTCCAAGCGACCGGATGGAGTACTCGCAGCCTCCGGGTGCCGCATTTTCACTAGTAGAAAAAGGGCTATTTAGGACTTGGTCACTGGCGCATGAGCGACATGTTAGGTTGATAGGTTGGGCACCGACTGCCAAAAGGTGTTGGGTCACTGTGTGGCTATCTTGCATGGGAAGCTTGACTGGGGTTTGGTTAAGATCTGGTGGGTTGGTTTACTTAGTTTTATTGACCTGGCTAAGATAGGATTAGCCAATGGTCAGCCTGGCTCTGATACCAAGTCTGTCACGACCGGTTCTCCAGACATAAATTTCCAGAAAAAAAGACCGTCATGCTCATCAGCCCCAGGATTACTGTTAGCTGATGAGGCTCCACTTGATACATAAATTCCAAGCAAAGTACAACATATGTAGCACAAGACCATTCTGGCCTGTGAGTACAACAAATGGTTTTCTAGTGGTCGATGGCGGAAGCGGTTTGTGAGACATCAGTGTCTATGGGACTCCATTTCCCACGGGAACAGCTGACCAGGTTAACTCCTATCTTCGCGAGGCTGCTATCACCGTTGCTTAGGTCTCGAGGCTGTCATCTTCACGCTCCTCTCCAAGCAGAAATCTGGCCAAGACAATAGCCAGGGACAAGCCAGTGAGTACTTTGAATGTACACGCAAACATTAGGAACACAGGTATAATATAATTGATAATCATGCACTGAAAAATTTCATGATCACATCGTCAGTCACAAATAAAATATCTTTTATGCATGCAAGCAGGTTATTATCATGTAACATGAATAAGCAGTAATAGAGTGGGAAATAAAATGCCGCAGTCGGGCGTCTAAGCGACACCACATAAAGGGCTTAAAAAGAAATGCCACAGTCGGGCGTCTGAGCGACACCACATAAAGGGCTTTAAAAGAAATGCCACAGTCGGGCGTCTGAGCGACACCACATAAAGGGCTTTAAAAGAAATGCCACAGTCGGGCGTCTGAGCGACACCACATAAAGGGCTTACAAAATAAATAATCACAATGAATATCCAGGAGGTAGAACCATTCAGGGATACTCGATAATATAAATAATGCAACGGGTTAGTCCATCACAAGATAATAAATCATAATCTTCACAAGTCACAAGTCATGGTCCAAGTTCTGGTTTAACAATTCTCTCCTCCGAAGACCGACACTAAGACCAACACTTGACCCATCCCAGACTGTAATCCTTAACCATGGACACGGCTATTCGAATAGGTTTTAATCTCTGCAGAGGGTGTACTCTTTACCCACGAGTAACGGATTCCTTTAGTCCATCGGGACTAATTCCGTCTACGGCCTTTTAGTTGAAAACACGCCTAACTTGCACACACCAGCTTAACTCATCGGTGTCTGGAATCACCCACAACACTTGTTAAGCAAAACTCTAAGTGGGGAGGCTACAACCTCGCGTAGCATGGGATCAAATTTATATCGCGCGCTCTAAGGGGTGGCCTCCCCTCTCGGTCCCAACCGGAAACACCCATGCCCCCGGACCAGGTGGCATGCCTACCGGCTACAACCGATATCTTCCACCATGGCCTCACTGTAGGGTGTGTGCTTGAAAGGGGTTGACGATTTACTGAACCATACCCTACCTGCGGCAGGGACAAGTGGTAGTACATAGCAAGTATGGGGGTTACTGGAAACAAGACTCGGTCTACGGTCGACTCAGGAGGTTTATAAATTCCTTGCATGACCTGTAACAAATATATTTCAATCAACAAAATCACCACTCAATATACCTTACCATGCCATACCGGACATAACCGTCCCGACGGGGACCGGCGACAAGCTCACGCCTACCCAAGGCCGAGGCTTTCCCGGATTCCTTTCCGGCATGCATGCAAGGCACATGAGGATGATTACCATCACAATAATATTCATTCCCAACAGCAAGGAAATCACTAACATGCTTCCATGCAAATGATCATGTCACATGAAATAACAAGTCCTTCGAAATAAGGTGGTGTTATAAACGTGTCAAATAACACACCAAAAACATTATGCCAGGATTCAGAATGCTTGCCTTTAAGTTGTGGAGGGGTGAGGTGCTCTCCAAAACTTTTGAAAGTTTCTTCTCTCTCCAAAATCCTATTTTGAAATATATTTGAATTAACACACATTTCAAAAACAGTACAAAAAAGTTGTTTGGAAAATTTTCAAATAAATCTTAAAATAAACTAGACCAAATTTGAGGAAGGTAGGAAAAAGAATCAACTCATTTGGAGTTATATTTAAAAAGTTATAGCCAGTCAAAGATTTGGTCAAATCTGTTTTTAAAAAAAATAGAAAAAGAAAACGTTTCAAACGAGATTACGCTTTCGGTGCAGAGGAGGCGTACTTGAGGCTTTACGCCTCCACTTAACCACGTGGACCGGCGCTGGGTCTCTGACGGTGGGCCCGCCTGGCCCACTGGTCAGGTTTGACCAGTCGCCCGCGTCGTCTGCCTCCTCTGCCCGAGTGGAGCGGGGCTCCGGCGATCATCGCCGGCGAACGGTGGCTCCGTTCGGAAAGCTGAGGTCACCAGTGGATTCAGGGGGCCGAGGTGGTTACTCCGGTAGTCGTAGGGTCGTCGGAGGTGGAGGATATCGCCGGTGGCGAGCTCCACGGCGGAGGGAAGCTTCAGGAGCAAGATGGATTTGGGGCTATGGTGGTTCCCGATCAAAATTGAGTAGGGGGATGGGTTCACGGGAGGATGAGGAAGTTTTTGGCGAAGAGAATGGAGAGGGGGAGGCCCTGGTGGTGCCGGAATGGCCGGGGCAGTGGCGGCGACAGGAGTTACCGGAGATGGGGAAGAAAGCTCTCCTTGGTCGATTGGCGAGCTGGGGAAGCGTCATTGGGGTGGCCTGAGGTTGCCAGTGTGCGGGAACGGCCCGGGGCGTCCATTTATAAGCGAGGCAAGGCGGTTCCGCGGCGGCCGTGGATAAGCTTCCGGCGAACCAACGTTCTGTAGAAGCAGGGCATCATGGCGGCGACGAGCGCTAGAGGACATGGCTGCGGATGAGCTCGCGCTGCTCCAGGGGCCAGGTGGCGAGCGGGAGGTGTTTGGGCGGCGCTGCCCGTGGCTGGAGCCACTGCGGACGCCGGAGTGCCGCCAAGAATGCCCTGGCGGCGACGCTGTAGCGTGCCAGGGTGGTTTGGCGCGATGCTGCGAGGCGGGGAGTGTGTGGCGAGGTGCTGCCGTGTGGGCCAAAGCCAGGGGGCCAGCGTGTCGGCTCAGGCGCGGCATCGTGCAATACGCGCGCTCTGGGCGCGTCCAGTGCACGCACGGGAGATGTTCGACACAATGCCGCGGCATGCTACAGGTCGCAGGTGAGGTTGGGGTTTACCAGATCGAGGTTAGGAGCAACTGGGAGTCTAGTGGACATGCTAGTTTGATCAGAGGTGCAAGCTCACAGTGAAATGCCAAAACTCATGTCAAAACTGGTCATGCCTACAGGGTGCTCGATAGAATGCCACATGCACCTAGGCAACTCTTGGGGTGGCCAAAACTTCCAGATTGGGGTCTCTTCAGATGTACAAGAGGGTGGTGGGGTTAGTTGGTCAAATGCAGCAACTTGTTAGTGCAAGTTTTGCAAAACCACAATTCTGGACAGGAAATAAATGACATTCTTTCATGAACCAAAAATTAATCCAATGGGTGCATGCTCCTGGATTTAGGGGTTTGGTAGGGCTGTCTACAAGTAGAAAAGGAATTAAGAGCTAAAGAGTAAGCAAGAATATGGTTGCTGTACAAACCATCAAGTTGGTCCAGAATGAAAATGAGGTCGATTCACTCAAATTTTTCAAAGAACAGCACTAGGTTTTTGCATAATGTGGAATCTTAGGCCATTACCATCATCCCATAATTTTGGTGGAGGCTAGAAAGAATTATTTAAAGGAGTTGTAGTGCAAATTGCACTCTGGACCAGAGGAGAAAAATTGAGTGTAGAGCTCAAAATATAACATGAATAAAAGATATTTTTGTACAAAGGTGATTTAAAAACATCACATGACATCTCCAAATTTTGGTTGGAATTTTAAGTGAATTTATCAAATGGTTGTAGTGCAAATATGGCCATATAACCTTGGAAAACCATTTTCAAGAAAGTAAAGATCAAGCAACTTAATTATTTAATTAGTTATATTAAATAAGGGAAAGTTTCTCTTGAGAGATTAAATATGTCCAATGACATACTTGAAAAGTTTTCTCTTTGGGAAAAACTCATCATAACAGGGAAGGAAATGATTTAAAAATCAAAATGGAGCTCAGATATTCAAAGTTTTAATTCCTGGCAAATTTTTTAATCCATTAAAACAAGGCCAAATTTTTGGGGTGTCACAGAACCATAGCCTCATAATCCAAATAAGCAAGAGGCAACTCAATATCATCCTCACATATGGTTATGCCAAGAAAATTAGCTATGTGGGTTGCATAAATTTCACCGAAGAAATCTCCATTAAATCTATTAAGATGCAACCTACGTGCAACAATGGCTCCCAAATTATAAGATTTATCTCCTAACACAGCACTCGTAAGAATACTGAGGTTAGGGACACACATGTTACATGCTTCATCTTTACCTTTAATGCATCTACCTATGAAGAGAGCAAAATAATGTATAGGAGGAAAGTGAATGCTCCCTATGGTAGCTTGTGCTATATCTCTAGATTCCCCCACAGTTATACTAGCAAGAAAATCTCTAAATTCAGATTTGCGAGGTTCACTAGCACTAACCCGTTGTGGAAGTTTGCAAGAAGTGGTAAAGTCCTCTAAGTCCATAGTATAAGAATTTTCATAAAGATCAAACAGGACAGTTTGAGAATTACGTGAAAATGAAAATTCAAACCTCCTCACAAAGGAACTAGTGAGATAGTGGTACTGACGGCATTTTTCTTCCTCGAAGCTCACAAGATCAGCGTTACGCAAATATGCGTTAAATTCTTCCTTAATCCCCACTCGATCCATGAAGTCCTCTGAAGGCCATTCATAAGGCCGCACTGGAGCGTCCCTTGGTGGCTCATCATCAGCATCATGCATTGCAAGTCTGGGTCCTTGCTTCCTTGAAGAACCACCTTGGTACATTTTACTAAGCATATTTCTCCCTCTGAAAAATTCCTGAAATTTTTAGTAACTTCAAATAAAAGTGAGCCAAGCTCAACAAAATTGATAGCAACTACTCCTACAAGTGCCTAGAGCCTATATCATGCATCAAAACTACTTGGAACCATATAAATTTGACATGCAAGCTCAAGAACATGGTCACCTCAGCAGCAAAAATATGCAATGAATAAAGCACTAGAACAAAAACTAATTGGACCAATGAAGGAATCACATACCAAGGAACAATCCCCCAAAGCAGTTTTGTGAGAGGTCCTTTGAGCAAGGAGATCAAAAATCGCAGCAAAATGGGCTAGAACTCGTGCTTGAGCTGGATAATGGTGTTTGTGGGAGTAAGAAGGAGTGTGTGGGTGCAGGAATAAGTGGAGGAGGGCCACCGTGGGCCCACGAGGCAGGGGGGCGCGCCCTCCACCCTCGTGGCTGAAGGAAACATGCCCTAGAGGCAATAATAAAGTTATTATTTATTTCCTTATATCATGATAAATGTTTATTATTCATGCTAGAATTGTATTAACTGGAAACGTAATACTTGCATGAATACATAGACAAACAAAGTGTCACTAGTATGCCTCTACTTGACTAGCTCGTTAATCGAAGATGGTTATGTTTCCTAACCATAGACATGAGTTGTCATTTGATTAACGGGATCACATCATTAGGAGAATGATGTGATTTACATGACCCATTCCATTAGCTTAGCACCCGATCGTTTAGTATGTTGCTATTGCTTTCTTCATGACTTATACATGTTCCTATGACTATGAGATTATGCAACTCCCGTTTACCGGAGGAACACTTTGTGTGCTACCAAACATCACAACATAACTGGGTGATTATAAAGGTGCTCTACAGGTGTCTCCAAAGGTACATGTTGGGTTGGCGTATTTCGAGATTAGGATTTGTCACTCCGATTGTCGGAGAGGTATCTCTGGGCCCTCTAGGTAATGCACATCACTTAAGCCTTGCAAGCAATGCAACTAATAAGTTAGTTGTAGGATGATGTATTATGGAATGAGTAAAGAGACTTGCCGGTAACGAGATTGAACTAGGTATTGAGATACCGACGATCGAATCTCGGGCAAGTAACATACCGATGACAAAGAGAACAAATGTATGTTGTTATGCGGTCTGACCGATAAAGATCTTCGTAGAATATGTAGGAGCCAATATGAGCATCCAGGTTCCGCTATTGGTTATTGACCGGAGACATGTCTCGGTCATGTCTACATTGTTCTCGAACCCGTAGGGTCCGCACGCTTAACGTTACGATGACAGTTTCATTATGAGTTTATATATTTTGATGTACCGAAGGTTGTTCGGAGTCCCAGATGTGATCACAGACTTGACGAGGAGTCTCGAAATGGTCGAGGCATAAAGATCGATATATTGGACGACTATATTTGGACACCGGAAAGGTTCCGGGTGAGATTGGGACAATACCGGATCACCGGGAGGTTATCGGAACCCCCCGGGAGGTATATGGGCCTTATTGGGCCTTAGTGGAAAGGAGGGAAAAGGAGCAAGGGAGGCCCCCCCAAGCCCAATCCGAATTGGGAGGGGGGCCGACCCCCCTTTCCTTCATCCCTCCTTCCTCTTCCTTCCCTCTCCTACTCCTAATAGGAAAAAGGGGAGTCCTACTCCCGGTGGGAGTTGGACTCCCCCCTTGGGCGCGCCACCCTCCTTGGCCGGCCCCCTCCTCCACTCCTTTATATACGGGGGCAAGGGGGCACCCCATAGACACAACAATTGATCATTGATCTCTTAGTCGTGTGCGGTGCCCCCCTCCACCATAATCCTCGATAATATTGTAGCGGTACTTAGGCGAAGCCCTGCGACGGTAGAACATCAAGATCGTCACCATGCCGTCGTGCTGACGGAACTCATCCCCGACACTTTGCTGGATCGGAGTCCGGGGATCGTCATCAAGCTAAACATGTGCTAGAACTCGGAGGTGCCGTAGTTTCGGTGCTTGATCGGTCGGGCCGTGAAGACGTACGAGACTACATCAACCGCATTGTGCTAACGCTTCCGCTTCCGGTCTACGAGGGTACGTAGACAACACTCTCCCCTCTAGTTGCTATGCATCACCATGATCTTGCGTGTGCGTAGGAATTTTTTTGAAATTACTACGTTCCCCAACAGTGGCCAGGTGGATGCCCCCCCTGCTGTGTTCTTAGTGCCATATATTCTCGAATATTCCAAAAAAAATTATATTTAAATTTCAGGGCATTTGGAGAACTTTTATTTTCGAGGTATTTTTATATTGCACTGATAATCAGAAAACAGACAGAAATTACTATTTTTGCTTTATTTAATATAAATAACATAAAGTAGAAAGAGGGTACAGAGAGTTGTGTTTTCTAAATTCATCCATCTCATGATCATCAAAAGGAATCCATTAAGAAGGTTGATCAAGTCTTGTTAACAAACTCATTCCGAATAACATGGAACCGAAGAATTTTCGAATAACACTATGTTACCTCAACGGGGATATGCATATCCCCAATAATTAGAATATCATATTTCTTCTTGACAGTAGGTAGAGGAAATTCAGAACCTCCAAAAATAATCGATGGAATTTTTCCAATAGAATTGATACTATGAACTTGAGGTTATTTCCTCGGAAAGTGTACCGTATGCTCATTACCATTAACATGAAAAGTGACATTACCTTTGTTGCAATCAATAACAGCCCCTGCAGTATTCCAAAAGGGTCTTCCAAGAATAATAGACATATTATCATCCTCAGGAATATCAAGAATAACAAAGTTCGTTAAAATAGTAACGTTTGCAACCACAACAGGCACATCCTCACAATACCGACAGGTATAACAGTTGATTTATCAGATATTTGCAAAGATATTTCAGTAGGTGTCAACTTATTCAAATCAAGTCGACGATATAAAGAGAGAGGCATAACACTAACACCGGCTCCAATATCACATAAAGCAGTTTTAACATAGTTTCTTTTAATGGAGCATGGTATAGTGGGTACTCCTGGATCTCCAAGTTTCTTTGGTATTTCACCTTTAAAAGTATAATTAGCAAGCATGGTGGAAATTTCAGCTTCCGGTATCTTTCTTTTATTAGTAACAATATCTTTCATATACTTAGCATAAGGATTCATTTTGAGCATATCAGTTAATCGCATACGCAAAAAGATAGGTCTAATCATTTCAGCAAAGCGCTCAAAATCCTCATCATCCTTTTTCTTGGATGGTTTGGGAGGAAAAGGCATAGGTTTCTGAACCCATGGTTCTCTTTCTTTACCATGTTTCCTAGCAACAAAGTCTCTCTTATCATAACATTGATTCTTTGATTGTGGGTTATCAAGATCAATAGCGGGTTCAATTTCTATATCATTATCATTGCTAGGTTGGGCATCAACATGAACATTATCATTAACATTATCACTAGTTTCAAGTTCATTACCTGATTGTGTTTCAGCATCAGAAATAGAAATATCATTTGGATTCTCAGGTGTTTCAGAAATAGGTTCAATAGAAGCATGCAAAGTCCTATCCTTCTTCGTTTTCTTCCTTTTAGAAGGACTAGGTTCATCTATATTATTTCTCTGAGAATCTTGCTCAATTCTCTTAGGGTGGCCTTTAGGATACAAAGGTTCCTGAGTCATTTTACCAGTTCTAGTAGCCACTCTAACAGCAAAATCATTATTCTTACTATTCAATTCATTGAGCAAATCATTTTGAGCTTTAAGTACTTGTTCTACTTGAGTGGTAACCATAGAAGCATGTTTACTAATAAGTTTAAGTTCACCTTTGACATTAGCCATATAATCACCCAAGTGTTTAAGCATATCAGCACTGCATTTTAATTCTCTACCAAAATAAGCACTGAAGTCTTCTTGCTTAACCATAAGTTTATCAAACTCATCTAAGAATGGGCTAGCAAACTTAGTAAATGGGATTTCAGCTTTATCATATCTATAGAGAGAATTTACCTTTACTACCTGTGTCGGGTTATCAAGACCATGTGTTTCTTCAATAGGTGATTGATTAAAACCATATATTTCTTCAACAGGCGGTAAATTAAGACCATGTATTTCTTCAATAGGAGGTAAGTTCTTAACATTTTCAGCTTTAATACCCTTTTCTTTCATGGATTTCTTTGCCTCTTGCATATCTTCAGGACTGAGAAATAGAACACCTCTCTTCTTCGGAGTTGGTTTAGGAATAGGCTCAGGAAGTGTCCAATTATTTTCATTAGTCAACATATTATTTAATAGAATTTTAGCTTCATCTGGTGTTCTTTCCCTGAAAACAGAACCAACACAACTATCCAGGTAATCTCTGGAAGCATCGGTTAGTCCATTATAAAAGATATCAAGTATTTCATTTTTCTTAAGAGGATGATCAGGCAAAGCATTAAGTAAATGGAGAAGCCTCCCCCAAGCTTGTGGGATACTCTCTTCTTCAATTTGCACAAAATTATATATATATCCCTTAAGGCAGCTTGTCTCTTATGAGGAGGGAAATATTTAGCAGAGAAGTAATAAATCATATCCTAGGGACTACGCACACAACCAGGATCAAGAGAATTAAATCATATCTTAGCATCACCCTTTAATGAGAACGGAAATGTTTTAAGGATATAAAAGTAGCGAGTTCTCTCATCATTAGTGAACAGGGTGGCTATATCATTTAATTTAGTAAGATGTGCCAGAACAGTTTCAGATTCATAGCCATAAAAAGGATCAGATTCAACCAAAGTAATTATATCAGGATCAACAGAGAATTCATAATCCTTATCAGTAACACAGATAGGTGAATTAGCAAAAGCAGGGTCGGGTTTCATTCTAGCATTAAGGGATTGCTGCTTCCATTTAGCTAATAACCTCTTTAGATCATATCTATCATTGCAAGCTAAAATAGCTCTAGTAGCGTCTTCATCCATAACATAACCCTCAGGAACAACATGCAATTCATATTTATTAGGGGGAGAGTCTTCATCATCACTTTCATCAATATTATCAGTTTCAATAATTTCATTGTCTCTAGCCCTAACAAGTTGTTCATCAAGAAATTCACCAAGTGGCACAGTAGTATCAAGCATAGAAGTAGTTTCATCATAAGCATCATGCATAGCAGAAGTGGCATCATCAATAACATGCAACACATCAGAATGAATGGCGGAAGCAGATTTAGGTGTCGCAAGTTTACTCAAAACAGAAGGTGAATCAAGTGCAGAGCTAGATGGCAGTTCCTTACCTCCCCTCGTAGTTGAGGGATAAATCTTGGTTCTTGGATCTTTCAAGTTCTTCATAATGATAAGCAGATATAAAACCCAAGTGACTCAAAGAATAGAGCTATGCTCCCCGGCAACGGCGCCAGAAATTAGTCTTGATAACCCACAAGTATAGGGGATCGCAACAGTTTTCGAGGGTAGAGTATTCAACCCAAATTTATTGATTCGACACAAGGGGAGCCAAAGAATATTCTCAAGTATTAGCAGCTGAGTTGTCAATTCAACGACACCTGGAAACTTAATATCTGCAGCAAAGTATTTAGTAGCAAAGTAATATGATAGTAGTGGTAACGGTAGCAAAAGGTAATGATAACAAAAGTAATGTTTTTGGTATTTTGTAGTGATTATAACAATAGCAACGGAAAAGTAAATAAGCGGAGAACAATATATGGAAAACTCGTAGGCAATGGATCGGTGATAGAGAATTATGCCGGATGCGGTTCATCATGTAACAATCATAACCTAGGGTGACACATAACTAGCTCCAATTCATCAATGTAATGTAGGCATGTATTCCGAATATAGTCATACGTGCTTATGAAAAAGAACTCGCATGACATCTTTTGTCCTACCCTCCCGTGGCAGCGGGGTCCTAACGGAAACAAATGGATATTAAGGCCTCCTTTTAATAGAGTACCAGACCAAAGCATTAAGACATAGTGAATACATGAACTCCTCAAACTACGGTCATCACCGGGAGTGGTCCCGATTATTGTCACTTCGGGGTTGCCGGATCATAACACATAGTAGGTGACTATAGACTTGCAAGATAGGATCAAGAACTCACATATATTCATGAAAACATAATAGGTTCAGATCTAAAATCATGGCACTCGGGCCCTAGTGACAAGCATTAAGCATAGCAAAGTCATAGCAACATCAATCTCAAAACATAGTGGATACTAGGGATCAAACCCTAACAAAACTAACTTGATTACATGATAAATCTCATCCAACCCATTTCCGTCCAGCAAGCCTACGATGGAATTACTCACGCACGGCGGTGAGCATCATGAAATTGGTGAAGGAGGATGGTTGATGATGGGGACGGCGACGGATTCCACTCTCCGGAGCCCCGAACGGACTCCAGATCAGCCCTCCCGAGAGGTTTTATGGCTTGGCGGCGGCTCCGTATTGTAAAACACGATGAATTCTTCTCCTTGATTTTTTTCTCCCCGAAAGTGAATATATAGAGTTGGAGTTGAGGTCGGAGGAGCTCCAGGGGGCCCACGAGGTAGGGGGCGCGCCCAGGGGGGCAGGCGCGCCCCCCACCCTTGTGGCTAGGGTGTGGCCCCCATGGCCTTGATCTTTTGCCAGTATTTTTTTATTATTTCCAAAAATACGCTCCGTGGAGTTTCAGGTCATTCCAAGAACTTTTGTTTCTGCACATAAATAACACCATGGCAATTCTGCTGAAAACAGCGTCAGTCCGGGTTAGTTCCATTCAAATCATGCAAGTTAGAGTCCAAAACAAGGGCAAAGGTGTTTGGAAAAGTAGATACGACGGAGACGTATCAGGGGCCGACCCCCCAAGCCCTAAACCAATTCGGTTTGGGCCTAGTGGGGTGCGCCCCACAACTCCTTTGCTGCCCTCTATTTCCACTAAGGCCCATTGACCCCCCGGGGGTTCCAGTAACTCCCCGGTACTCCGGTATTTATCTGATAACCCCCGGAACCTTTCCGGTGTCCGAATATAACCTTCCAATATATCAATCTTTATGTCTCGGCCATTTCGAGACTCCTAGACATGTCTGTGATCTCATCCGGGACTCCGAAAAACCTTCGGTACATCAAAACACATAAACTCATAATACCGATCGTCATCGAACGTTAAGCGTGCGGACCCTACGGGTTCGAGAACTATGTAGACATGACTGAGGCTCATCTCCGGTCAATAACCAATAGCGAAACCTGGATGCTCATATTGGTTCCCACATATTCTACGAAGATCTTTATCGGTCAAACCGCATAACAACATACATTGTTCCCTTTGTCATCGGTATGTTACTTGCCCGAGATTCGATCGTAGGTATCTCAATACCTAGTTCAATCTCGTTACCGGCAAGTCTATTTACTCATTCCGTAATGCATCATCCTGCAATTAACTCTTTTGTCACATTGCTTGCAAGGCTTAAAGTGATGTGCATTACCGAGAGGGCCCAGAGATACCTCTCCGACAATCGGAGTGACAAATCCTATTCTCTATCAATGCCAACTCAACAAACACCATCGGAGACACATGTACAACATCTTTATAAGCATCCATTTACGTTGTGACGTTTGATAGCACACTAAGTGTTCCTCCGGTATTCGGGAGTTGCATAATCTCATAGTCATAGGAACATGTATAAGTCATGAAGAAAGCAATAGCAATAAACTAAACGATCAAAGTGCTAAGCTAACGGATGGGTCAAGTCAATCACATCATTCTCTAATGATGTGATCCCGTTCATCAACTGACAACTCTTGTCCATGGCTAGTAAACTTAACCATCTTTGATTAACGAGCTAGTCAAGTGGATGCGGATTTTCATGCTGAACATTTTGATATATTATACGTTTTTTTTCCGAAATCGTATGCAAAAGTTATAGCCATTTTACTTTTGCATAACACTTTTTTGCAAAGCATGTCGAAATTAAAGTTTTTAAATTTTCCAAACTAGTAGGTGTAGTAATATAACTACATCTCGAAGGATTTTATTTTTTGAATTTTTTATCATTTTCTTTCGTTTTTTTCAAAACTGAAATGGCGATACACGCGGGGGGGGGGGGGGGGGGGGGGGGGGGGGGTAGAGTTTGAGAAATGGGCCCTTTAGTTCCGGTTTGAGACACGAACCTTGAGTTGAAAATGTATTTCCGGGCACTGCATAATTTTCGAACCATGCCTTGGCTCTTTTGAGACAAAGCGACAATACCGGGACACATCCTTAAAAAGTTGGGTCCACATAGCAAACCAAGTGCATCATTTTTCCATGGGTTCCTAAATTTCATCATCTCAACCGGGTCGTAAAGGTTCTAATCTATTTGTAGCGTACATTCGCCTTATGTGAACGACAGGTTAAAAACATGGTAGATACATAATTAGCCGATGGAGATGATCGATCCTAATGAATGTATACCCGGAATATTAGTCATTCCTAGTAATTTGAATATAGTTGCAGGACACATAATTCCAACATCTCCCACTTGTCCCAAACGATCATTCAAATATTCATAAACCTATAGTCTTAACATGCTTGCCAAATACCTCCTGACTAAGAGGCTTAGTCAAGGGATCAACAATCATATTAACACTATATTGAAAACCCACAAATATATATATATATATATATGTATATATATGGTGATACTTCCCATCAATATGTTTCCTTGTTGTGACACTTAAGATCACTAGAGACCTTTAGTTTCTGCCTAATTATTCCAGCATGGCTCGCCTTGGCGCCTCGAGTATTATTTCCTCAAGTGTAATTCCACCTTTATAGGCACATTGAGTATTTTGTTTCCTCAAGTGAAATTCCGCATCAATTATTTTCCATCACATATATAATAATATGATTAATGCCACATCGAGTCAAGTTTAAGATAACCATGTTGAATAAATTTTCAAAACCACATAAATATCAAATCCAATTGGTAAATGAAGTTCCATAATTAACCATGTTTTGAAAGAAATTCCTGACTTCAGTCAGTGAACCTGCACCATATTAGTACTAAAAAAATTGAATATGCGTACCTGGACTTA
Organism: Triticum urartu; assembly: GCF_003073215.2. Lineage (NCBI taxonomy): Eukaryota > Viridiplantae > Streptophyta > Magnoliopsida > Poales > Poaceae > Triticum > Triticum urartu. Next base: position 715,252,974 of record NC_053024.1, on the reverse strand, counting down.
TTTCTCATCTTGTAGATAGAGTAATAGCTTCCTCAATGTGTTTACCTTTAATATAAATTTCAGAACAAGTGACAAGTTGTGATGCACTTTCCACAATCTTATATGATGTGTGAGATTCCCTTAGCTGCTCATCTTTCCTTCCACTGCTTGAATGCAGTATGAATTCCGGTAGCTAAGGTATGATAATATAATGAAGATACATACGACTTCCACTATCATTTATTATTCCATTTTTCCTCAGGAGTTCAAATATAATTCCTCACTGAGTATGATTCCCTTTATCAAAGGTATTTTAACAGATTTGCAATTTTCCATAGAGAAACATTTCAAAATATTTTCTATGTATTTCCACTCCCGAAACATTTGAAGCTCCACGAATTCCTTTCATATGAAAGTTAGAAAATGACCAAGCTTACACTTCCATCAATGTGACTTATCAATGCACAAACAACCAAAGAATGTTAATGTATACAATAGTAATGTAAACTATTTTACACTTACATTTGTAGATGACCCCTTGCTTCATTTAGAAAACCATATGACCTGCTATTCCATTGATGTGAAGCTTGTTATAAGACCATACATTAATATACTCAATTAGCAAACCATGTCTTTAGTTCCTCTTTCCCAAAATTCTAGGAGAAAGAGTTTCCACAAAGTTTGTTTCCCTCTGTGTGAATAATTGAATAACAAGAGTGACATTATAATATTCCAGTGAGCCAAATGTCCTTACAGAAAAAATCACTTCCAGGCAATAGGCTTGCGGTTATTTGGTATGATATTAAGTTCCCAAACTATGCTCTTCCTCATTTGAGTTTCTTCCTTCCTGCAATTCTTCCACCCATAGTTGACATTGATAAAAAAACCTTAAGAATTATCCAGCAACACATAAGAATTATCCAGACATTATATTCCAAGCTAATTCCTCCCACTCATCCTAAGCATGTCATGTTGGGAGTTTCACTTGTAGTTTCCTTGGGGACAAGTTTATATTCCAGTATGATTGTCAATAATTCCACCCTTGATCATAAAAATTATTGTGTTCCTACTTTCCACCAGTATTCCTTTTTCCAAATAACTAAGGAAACACCCTGTGATCCACTAGAATAACCATGAAAAATTCCTGGTGTGCGCTTTGTAATAACTGAGAATTTCATGGAAGTGACTGTGCTAGATGGATAATGATTTAAACAACCAACAATATGCAATGCTTCCTTCCAAAGAAACAAGGGAGTATAAAAAAACATTCTATTCCTCCACTCAATTATGGAGTGTATGGTATATTACAATGGTGAATAATTCCATGCTCTTTCATAGGTCAATTGATATATTCGTGAAGTGTACTCCCCCCACCAATCAGTTGTTAAAACTTTGAAATCTTTTAATCAACTGATTTTTCCACTTCAGTAATAGTATGACAAGCACAATTAAAACATTCCGACTTGTATTTTGAAATAGTATAAACATAACCATATCAATCATCAACGAATGAGATAAAATAAATAATCAGACCTCTAGTGGGAGTGCAAAGAAAATACCATAAGGCTACCAAAATAAATAATGATGTGAAGCTTTTTCTTTTCCCACCTTCGGAAAAGTGTATATAAACCAAAAATACCATCATATACTCTTCACAAGATACCATAGTCCTCCCACTAAAGTTTAGAATTCCAGAATGAATAGGCCAATTCATCTAGCTAGTTCCAAGATATGTGACCAAGTCGTTGATGATGTAGATAATAAAATTCCAAGCATTGTTCCCATTGTCGGTATTCCTCCATATGGAGTTATCTTTTCCAAATAAACAAATTGGTTTGCCAACTTCCAATGGAAATCAAGAAAGATAGACCATTGTGTGAAAATCCATAATGCACTAACTTAACCATTGAGCAATATTTCAACTCTTCCTTTTCCAAATAGTATGTCAGAATCAGTAAATTCCAAGACGGAACAATAAATTTAATCCCTTCTCATTGAGGTTAAATAACATGTCCTATAACAACAATAGTTTTCCTCCACGAGGGAGTTTTATGGCATAATTTCCAATTCAAAGTACATCAATTTTCCTTTGAAATTGTTGCATGCCAATGAAGTTGCTATGATATTCCAACAATAAATGATGTATATAAAACACCATAATCCAACTATTTGAAAAAAATATACCACAAATAAATATCTATAATGGAAATATTATCATTAAACATACGACAGACGAAGAGCAAATTTCCTTGTCCTTAGAGTGACTCCCATCTTCCTCCATAAATAAGTGATACTCAATAATAACACTTCTTTGAAATCCCTTTCCAGATTATGAATAATTTTCCGCAATATCATTTGCTCGTTGCAATTCATCCATGCATTTATGATCTGGAGTCCTCCTAAATTTCTTCCAAGGAGTGATACCTTTTCCTTGCTATGATTTACATGCAGTGGATTAGCAACCAAACAAGTTAGTTTGTTAAGCAGCAATCTAATAAAATAAACTAATTAATAGATGCTAGGAAATATGTGAATTTAATATTCCTTCCCTGACAGCATGCGTGCACAGGTGCCTTCAGAGATTCCTCCAACAAGCCAGAACCAAGGACATAGTTTCCGTGTATTCCGTTGAATTCCAGAATACTCGTCGAGTTCCACCACAAAAATTAGAATCACAGAAGCCATTGTGTTCCGATGTCGGTATAATTACAGAATCATTGGTCCTTGTGTGCAAAACAGGAGGTGAGGGCCCGACGACCAAGTAAAAAAAACGTTGCTAGGTCGGATTGAAACCGAAACTTCTCTCTTCACGACGACGCAACACTTCCTCCAGCAGTAGAACAAAGAAATCCAGCGAAGAATTGACATGTTCGTGATCACTTGTGCACCTTTTTGGCTCTTTGCAATCCGTAGTACTAATGTACAATCAGCACTATTACTCTCGATCCGCTCGCGCAAAGAAACAAAACAGCCAAGGACACTAGCCTTCCTCGATCAACGTGTGCTTTGAGAGCGATCCAGACGTACTCCTATATTGGTTGATCACTCGAACCTGACTTTCCTCGCGCCGCATCAGGGAACACGCACGCGATATAATCGCATACTAGCCGCGTTAAGTGCGAGCAGCGGATGCGTGCAGCACTGGGCAGTCAGCACATCAATCGACAGCAGCGGACGCAGCGGATTATTTGTGGATGGCGATGGCTACAACGGCGACAGAGGTTCACGGTCGAGGCCTGTAACATCCTCGATGCGAATATATCTCTCACATGTCAAGGCACGACTTAGAGGCATAATCGTATTGAAGACATATGTCGCAAATTAGGCAATCTTCACAACATCCCATGTAATATATATAATAAAAGGGGAGATAACATAGTTGGCTTACACTCGCCACATCAATCAAGTACATAAATAGCATTACATCATCCAAACACTCATGGCCCGACTACGGCGCCAAAATAAAAGATAACCCAACATGCGACACGATCCCGATCACTCCCAACTGGACACCACTACTGATCATCAGGGAAAGACACGTAGTATCGTTGAGAGTCCTCGTCGAACTCCCACTTGATCTCAAGCGCGTCACCTGGAGCGGAATCATCAGGCCCTGCATCTGGTTTGGAAGTAATCTGTGAGCCACAGGGACTCAGCAATCTCGCACCCTCGCGATCAAGACTATTTAAGCTTAATAGGCAAGGCAAGTGTAACGCCCGGATAATTTGGCTACAGTAAAACTCTCCTAATGATGCCGTGACATCTGCGATTACTGTTACTAATCTCGGGATAATTCGAAACCGCGTCAAATTCTAACTTAAATTTAAAGTCGACAATAAAAGTTTTCAAATATTAAAAATAAAATGTTTGGGCTATGTCTATTATTGCATCGGTAATTATGGTGAAGTAAACACATTTTTATAAAATGCCTAACTGCTTTTAAATGAATTAAAACAGAAAAGAAATAGTAAGGGAAAATACAAAAAAAGAAAAACTAAACAAACAAACAAAGAAAAAAAACCCTGGGCTTCGGCCCGGCAGGCCGCAAGCCCCCCCCCCCCCCCCCCCCCCCCCCCCCCCCCCCCCCCCCCCCCCCCCCCCCCCCCCCCCCCCCCCCCCCCCCCCCCCCCCCCCCCCCCCCCCCCGCGCTGGGCCTCAGCCCGGCTGGCCATCCAACCAGGCCGGCCCACCTAACCCTCCATAACCCCCCACCGTGACCTAACCCTATCCCACGACCCCCACTCTCCCCCGCACGTCTCTCCCTCTCCCTCCCAGCGCCGCCACACAGCCAGCGCCCCAGCGCTCGGCGCCCCCATCCCATCGCCCCGTCGGCCTCATCCCGACCCCGCCGCCTCTCCCCGGCGACCGCGCCGCCCGACTCCTCGACGCCGGCGCCTCGCCTCGTTACCGACCCTGAAGCCGCCGGATCGAGCCGCGCCCCGCCGCCTGGACACCGCCGCCCCAAGTCGCCGCCACCCGCCGTCGGCGGCCTCGACACCGCCGCCCGTCGCTCGCTACCTCGTCTCCCCGAGCCCACTGCCGCCCCCTACGCTCCGCTGTGAGCCCCTCACCGATTCCCCCTCGTCCCTTCGTCCCCGTCGTCGTAGGTGGTCGCACGCGGCGTTGGCCACCATGGCTGCGCTCCGGCAGTCCCCCATCCGCGCGTTGGCCTCGCCTTCCCCGGCTGCGGCCACTAGCCTCCCCGTCGCGATCCCGCCTACGCCTGCACCTGCCCCTATACGCCCAGCCGCTGCTGCTCGCCGATCCGCACGCTGCCCTGCTCGCCGCTCGCGGCCACCACCGCCACTGCCTCGCCGCCTCTGGTCTCGCCCCTCGCTCGCCGGCCTCATCGGCGCGGCCAGTGCCTCCCCTGGCCACACCATGGCCATAGTTGGCCCCTGTGTGTGTGTGTGACACAGCCAGGGCGTGGCCTTGTGCCACTGACCACAGGGGCCCACCCCCTGTTTAGAACGAAATTGATAATAAATAAAATTAATCAATTAATTAATTAGCTAATTAGTAAAATTAACTTAATTAACTCTGTTTAATTTACCTAATTAACTTGGTTATTTAATTAAAACTGTTAATTGGTTGTTAGACTATGACAGAACGGGCCCACACGTCAGGGTTGACTTTGGTCAACTCTGTTGACCTGCTGATGTCATGCTGACACTCTGCTGACGTCTTTTTTTCCTTTTCTTTTAATATTAATTTCAGAAAATGTTTAAAACTTTGAAAAATCATAATAAATAATCCGTAACTCGGATGAAAAAGTTTTCTACATGAAAGTTACTCAGAACGACGAGACGAATCCGGATACACGGTCTGTTCGTCCTCCACGCATCCCTAGCATAGCGAACACGCAACTTTCCCCCTCCGTTTCATCTGTCCGAAAACGCGAAACACCGGGGATACTTTCCCGGATGTTTCCCCCCTTCACCGGTATCACCTCATACCGCGATAGGGCACCCCTAGCACCGATACTTGTCATGTCATGCAACGTCATGCATTTGTTTGCATTATATTTATTGTTTCTTCCCCCTCTTCTCTCGCTAGACATCGAGACCGATGCCGCTGCTACCCAGTACGACTACGGAGTTGACGACCCTTCTCTCTTGCCAGAGCAACCAGGCAAGCCCCCCCCCTTTGATCACCAGATATCGCCTACTCTTCTCTATACTGCTTGCATTAGAGTAGTGTAGTATGTTACTGCTTCCCGTTAATCCTATCCTGATGCATAGCCTATCCTTGCTACTACTGTTGATACCTTTACCTGCAATCCTAATGCTTAGTATAGGATGCTAGTTTATCATCAGTGGCCCTACATTCTTGTCCGTCTGCCATGCTATACTATCGGGCCGTGATCACTCGGGAGGTGATCACGGGTATATACTATATACTTTATAAATGATACATGTGGTGATTAAAGACGGGTCGGCTCGTAGGAGCACCCGCGAGTGGATCTTTGAGGCGGAGCGACAGGGCAGGTTCAGACCACCTAGGAGAGAGGTGGGCCTGGCCCTGGTCGGCGTTCGCGGATACTTAACACGCTTAACGAGATCTGGGTATTTGATCTGAGTCTGGCCATTTGGTCTATACACACTAACCATCTACGTGGGAGTAGTTATGGGTATCCCGGCGTCCTGGTATCAGCCGAAGCCTTCGTGACGTCAGCGACTGAGCGGCGCGCGCCGGATTGGAACGTAAGCCTGCTCTTGTATTAAGGGGGCTAGGTCTGCTTCCGGCCGCGTTCGCAACGTGCAGGTGTGCTAAGGGCGATGGGCCCAGACCCCTGTGCACTTAGGTTTAGACCGGCGTGCTGACCTCTCTGTTGTGCCTAGGTGGGGCTGCGACGTGTTGATCTTCCGAGGCCGGGCATGACCCAGGAAAGTGTGTCCGGCCAAATGGGATCGAGCGTGTTGGGGTATGTGGTGCACCCCTGCAGGGAAGTTAATCTATTCGAATAGCCGTGATCTTCGGTAACAGGACGATTTGGAGTTGTACCTTGACCTTATGACAACTAGAACCGGATACTTAATAAAACACACCCTTCCAAGTGCCAGATACAACCGGTGGTCGCTCTCTCACAGGGCGACGAGGGGAGGATCATCGGTTAGGGTTATGCTATGCGATGCTACTTGGAGGTCTTCAGGCTACTCTCTTCTACATGCTGCAAGACGGAGGCTGCCAGAAGCGTAGTCTTCGAAAGGATTAGTTATCCCCCTCTTATTCTGGCATTCTGCAGTTCAGTCCACCTATGATACCCTTATTCCATTTGATACCCATGCATATGTAGTGTAGCTCCTTGCTTGCGAGTACTTTGGATGAGTACTCACGGTTGCTTTCCCCCCCCCCTTTTCCCCCATTCCCTTCTACCTGGTTGTCGCAACCAGATGTTGGAGCCCAGGAGCCAGACGCCACCTTCGACGACGACTCCTCCTACACCGGAGGTGCCTACTACTACGTGCTGCCCGCTGACGACGACCAGGAGTAGTTAGGAGGATCCCAGGCAGGAGGCCTGCGCCTCTTTCGATCTGTATCCCAGTTTGTGCTAGCCTTCTTAAGGCAAACTTGTTTAACTTATGTCTGTACTCAGATATTGTTGCTTCCGCTGACTCGTCTATGATCGAGCTCTTGTATTCGAGCCCTCGAGGCCCCTGGCTTCTAATATGATGCTTGTATGACTTATTTTATTTGTAGAGTTGTGTTGTGATATCTTCCCGTGAGTCCTCGATCTTGATCGTACACATTTGCGTGCATGATTAGTGTACGGTCAAATCGGGGGCATCACAGCAAGGTAAATATGTGGAGCTGCAGCAAGCGACTAGCATATATGGTGGCTATCCTGTTCGCAAAAGAGAGCGAGAAGAGGAGGCAAGGCACGAGCGAGAAACTAGAGAGCAACCTGCGCAAGCATTACTCCAACACCGTGTCCACTTCCCGGACTCCGCCGAGAAGAGGCCATCACGGTAACACACCCAGTTGATTCATTTTAAATAAGTTCAGGTTCAAGTTATCTATAACCGGACATTAACAAATTCCCATCTACCCATAACCGCGGGCACGGCTTTCGAAAGTTCAAATCCCTGCAGGGGAGTCCCAACTTAGCCCATGACAAGCTCTCACGGTCAACGAAGGCATAGACCTCCTCCCGAGACGTTCCGATCAGACTCGGTACCTCGGTTCTTCAAGACACTTCGACAGGTTAAAACGAATCCAGCAACACCGCCCGAATGTGCCGACAAATCCCGAAAGGAGCTTCACATATCTCATTCTCAGGGCACAATCGGATAAGCAATCCGTACAACTAAAACCAGCGCTCGAGTTTCCCCGAGGTGGCGCTGCAAGGGGCTCTAGGTTGGACCAACACTCAGAGGAGCACTGGCCCGGGGGGGTTTAAATAAGATGACCCTCGGGCTCCGGAAACCCAAGGAAAAAGCGGCTAGGTGGCAAATGGTAAAAACAAGGTTGGGCATTGCTGGAAAAGCTTTAATCAAGGCGAACTATTAAGGGGTTCCCATTATAACCCAACCGCGTAAGGAACGCAAAAATCCGGGAACATAACACTGATATGACGGAAACTAGGGCGGCAAGAGTGGAACAAAACACTAGGCGAGAGGCCGAGCCTTCCACCCTTTACCAAGTATATAGATGCATTAAGATAACAAGGCTATATAATGATATCCCAACAAGTAGATGATGTTCCAACAAGGAACGGTCTCCAATCTTCACCTGCAACTAGCAACGCTATAAGAGGGGCTGAGCAAAGCGGTAATATAGCCAATCAACGGTTTGCTAGGACATGGTGGGTTAGAGGTTTGACATGGCAATTTGGGAGGCTTGAAAGCAAGTGGTAGGCATCGTAGCATTGGCATAGCAAAAGAGCGAGCAATCTAGCATAGCAAAGATAGTAGTGATTTCGAGGGTATGATCATCTTGCCTGCAAAGTTGTCAGAGTTGACTGGATCCTTGAAAGCAAACTCAACGGGCTCCTCGTTAGAGAACTCGTCTCCCGGCTCTACCCAAACAAGACAAACCAGCAAACGGAACACAATCAACCACGTGCAAGGCTCAAACAATATGATGCAAGGATGGTATGCTATGCGGAATGCGATGCGGGATGCATATGCAAGATTTGACAAGGAATGCATGAACCTGGCCTCAATTTGGAAATCCAAGTGTGCCACTGGAAAGATGAGATGAAATCGCTTGAAAACGATATAAAGAACGCCGGAATCGGAGTTACGGTTTGGAAATGGCAAGCGATTCAAATATGACCACGTTCTGCGATATACAACAAGTAGCCATCCAAATGCAATGAGATGAACATGCTACAGCACCCAAACATGGCATCAAAATACATGGCTGGAATCCATTCAGGATGCTTAACAAAAGTCTAGCACTGAGCTACGGTCAATTCATCCACTAACAGGTTCAAACAAGCATGGCAAAAATGCATATGGTAAACAGATTTCAGACTTAGTGAAATTAACACTTGTCTGGAATTTCAGATCAGATAGCACTCTTCGGAGCAACAAAACTACATGCTACAGGACCTGAACATGGCAAAGTAAAGCATGGCATGGAGCTACTCAAAGAGCTTAACAAAAGTCCCTTAGTGACCTTGAGCCAAAAGGGGTCAGAAAATACATTTGCAAGCATGTGAACATGGCAAAAACATAATCAGTTCACAGACTTAGTGAAAACTGGAGCATGCTGAAAACAGATATCAAGTAGGCATGTTTACGAGCTCGATGCACTCACTACAGAGCAAGTCATGACAATCTAGGCATACACCCATCACAAATACACAAAATGCAAGCTAGACATGGCAAGAACAATAACATAGCATGCACGGATCAACTACAACATCATCGGCAAAATCGCTAACAAGTAGACAATCTGCCTAGATTCACGAAATAGCAAAAGTAGAGCTCGATTGACTCAAGTTAGGGTGCTCCATAATTGCAAACAAAGACATGGATGGATAGAGCACTACAATATTAACAAAACATCCTTACCGATCATCCTCAAAAGAGGCACGGATCACTAGGAAACAACATGAACATATGGCCATATGAGATAAACAACTCAAGGACTTAGTGGAAATGCTAAGTCCCTGAAATCAGCATTACCAAGTGCCTCACATTTGCAACCTTGTGCTAGTCACCACACGCATCACAAAAATACATGGGTTGCACCGCTGGAAAGATGGCAAAACCCTTAACAAAACATATGTAGAGCTCAAGGGCATATCATGCACACAATAATCATGGCAAAAATGACAACTAGCTAAATGGAGCAGCAGATCTGACAATTATCTCAAGTAGCCCTCTTCTAACAGCATTTCGAGCATCAAAATGAACTCAAATGAAAATGGTGCAATGGAATGAAATGATGTACTCTCTGAGACAAACATTTTGATATGCTAAATGCCAAAAACAGAGCTACGGATGGAAAGTTACGGCACGATGAACATGGCATATGAACTAGGGTTTCGGGAGAAAGTCAACCCAACGGGATCTCAGATCCAGATCCGGACGGCGCGGATTACGAGGTTCGCCGGAATCTCGGAGCTCGCCGGAGAGGACGACGAGGACGGCGTCGAGGGAGAGGGGCGGCGCGGCACCGGATCCGGTCGCCGGTGCACCTGCCGGCGACGAGGGCAGCGCGGCGAGGAGGCGGACGCCGGCGCGGGGCGGACGGCGGCCTGCGGCGGACGGTGGCTGAGGTGGAGAGGCGGCGGCGGCAGCACGTCGGTGTCCGGTGGCGCGGGCGCCGGCAAGAGGAGAGGCGGCGGCGTCGGGCGGGCTCCTCCCGCGGGCGGCGGCGACGAGGAGACGGGCCGCGGGGGCCCGGATCGGGCTCCCCGGCCCGCGGCAGCGGCGAGCGGCGGGCGCCACGTGGCGGGACGCTACTGGTGCGGGGGCGGCGGCGCGGTGTGTCCGACCCGGGCGGACAATGTCCGGCGCGTCGGAGACGTTTTTTTAGGATTTTGGGGAAGAAGGAGATCCGGATTCGGAGGGTGTCTTTAAATAGACATAGAGGGAGCTAAGAGAGTCCAAATGAGGTGCGGTTTTCGGCCACGCGATCGTTATCGAACGCTCTAGGTGATGAAGAGGGTTTAGGTGGGTTTTGGACCAACTTGGAGGGGTGTTGGGCTGCAACACACACGAGGCCTTTTCGGTCCCTCGGTTAACCGTTGGAGTATCAAACGAAGTCCAAATGATACGAAACTTGACAGGCGGTCTACGGGTAGTAAACCAAGGCCGCTTGGCAAGTCTCGATCCAATACGGAAATGTTTAGTCCCCACACACGACAGAAAGGTAGAAATGACCACCGGAGGAGAACGAAGCGCCGGAATGCAAAACGGACAACGGGGAAAATGCTCGAATGCATGAGATGAACACATATGCAAATGCAATGCACAAGTTGACATGATATGAGATGCATGACAACGACAACAACACACGGAGACAAAAACCCGACCCGAGAAAATAAAATAACTTAACGCCGGAAATGGCAAGAGTTGGATTACATATTGGGTAAATCATATCCGGGGTGTTACAACACTCCACCACTACGAAAGGATCTCGTCCCGAGATCTAGGACTGAAAGAATGCCGGGTACTCAGAACGGAGGTGATCCTCGCGTTCCCAGGTAGCTTCACGGTTGGAATGGTGTGACCACTTGACTTTGAGAAATTTGATTGACTTGTTGCGAGTCTTGCGTTTAGTCTCTTGAAGAATAGCAACTGGGTGCTCACGGTAAGAGAGATCTTCTTGGAGCTCAATGTCCTCGAAGTTGACGGTGCGGTCAGGAGTCTTGAAGCACTTTCGGAGCTGAGAAACATGGAACACGTCATGAACATTTGCAAAGTTTGAAGGAAGCTCGAGTTGATAGGCGAGATCGCCTCTTTTGCTGACAATCTTGAAAGGTCCCACGTATCTAGGGGCAAGCTTCCCTTTGATACCGAAGCGACGAGTACCTTTCATAGGAGAGACGCGGAGGTAAACATGATCTCCGATCTCGAAAGCCAAATCACGGTGCTAACTATCATAGTAGCTCTTCTGGCGGGATTGGGCTGCTTTGAGGTTATCTCGAATGACTTTGCACATTTCCTCTGCCTCTGTGATTAAGTCATTTCCGAGAAGCTAACGTTCACCGGTTTCAGTCCAGTTGAGAGGGGTACGGCACTTCATGCCATACAGAATTTCAAATGGGGCCTTGCTCGAACTTGCTTGAAAACTGTTGTTGTAGGAGAATTCAGCATAAGGAAGACAATCCTCCCACTTCATGCCGAAGGAGATCACACAAGCCCTGAGCATAATCTTCAAGAATCTGGTTGACACGCTCGACTTGACCGCTAGTTTGAGGATGGAAAGTTGTGCTGAAGCGGATGTTGGTGCCCATGGCCTTCTGAAAAGAATCCCAAAACTTGGAGGTAAAGATGCCGCCATGGTCTGAAGAGATCACTTGAGGAATACCGTGCAGAGAGACAATCCGAGAGGTATAGAGTTCCGCCAATTGAGCTGCAGTGATTGACTCTTTGATAGGCAGAAAGTGAGCCACTTTAGTGAGTTTGTCGATGACAACGAATATAGCATCATTGCCACGCTTGGACTTTGGAAACCCAGTCACGAAGTCCATCTCAATGTGGTCAAACTTCCATTCTGGAATGGCAAGAGGTTGGAGGAGACCCGCTGGTCTTTGGTGTTCTGCCTTCACTCTTCTGCAGACATCACATTCATTCACGAATTGAGCAATCTCGCGCTTCATTCGAGTCCACCAATAAGCCTGCTTGAGGTCCTGATACATCTTCGTACTCCTAGGGTGGATGGAGAGGAGAGAATTGTGAGCCTTGTTCATGATCACTTTATGAAGTTCACCTTTGGGTACAACAATACGATCCTCAAAGAAGAGAGTGTCCTTGTCATCAAGGCGGTAGCACTTGTACTTGGGTTGACTCTTGGCAATCCCAATCTTCACCTTCTTCACCATAGCATCAAGAAGCTGGGCTTGTCGAATCTGGTCTTCCAAGGTAGGAGAGATTTGAAGGTTGGCGAGGAAACCTTGAGCAACAACTTGCAGATTAAGTTTACGGAAAGCTTCACAAAGCTCGGGTTGATAAGGCTTGAGAATCAGACTGTTGCAATAAGCCTTCCTACTCAATGCATCAGCAATCACATTGGCCTTGCCTGGAGTATACTCGATACTCGGATTATACTCTTGAATCATTTCGACCCATCGAGTTTGCCTAAGGTTAAGATTAGGCTGAGTGAAGATGTACTTGAGACTCTTGTGGTCAGTGAAGATGTCCACTTTTCTTCCCAATAAGAGATGTCTCCAAGTCAAAAGAGCATGCACAACTGCCGCCAACTCGAGATCGTGAGTGGGGTAGTTCTTCTCATTGGGCTTCAACTAGCGAGAGGTATAAGCAACAACTTTCTTCTCTTGCATCAACACTGCGCCAAGACCTTGGAGAGAGGCATCACAAAAGACCTCGTACGGCTTGGATTCATCAGGCGGAGTGAGAACTGGAGCAGTGATCAATTTCTCTTTCAAAGTGTTGAAAGCAATGTCACACTCCGGAGACCAAACGTACTTGACGTGCTTCTGGAGAAGATTTGAGAGAGGCTTCGCGATCTTAGAAAAGTTTTCAACGAATCTTCGACAGTAGCTTGCGAGACCGAGGAAGCTACGGAGTTGCTTCACGTTCTGAGGAGGTTCCCAATTCACAATTGCAGACACCTTCTCAGGATTCACCGCAATGCCCTTGGCAGAGATGATATGACCAAGATAAAGAACTTCATCAAGCCAAAATTCGCACTTGGAGAACTTGGCGTAGAACTTGTGTTCCCTCAACTTATCGAATACCAAACGCAAGTGCTTGGCATGACCTTCCTTGTTTTTCGAGAAAACCAGACTGTCGTCGAGATAGACCAAAACGAAGTCATTGGTGTAGGCGTTGAAGATGAAGTTCATCATGCGAGAGAAAGTCGGAGGAGCGTTGACGATTCCAAAAGACATGACCGTGTATTCGTATGAACCATAGCTTGTCCTAAAAGCCGTTTTGGGAATATCTTGCTCACGGATTCGAATCTGATGATAACCCATACGGAGATCAAGCTTGGAGAATACTTGGGCACCTTTGAGTTGTTCGAACAGCTCGTTGATGTTGGGAAGTGGGTATTTGTTCTTGATGGTCTTCTTGTTCAATGGACGGTAATCAACACAAAGTCGGTCCATTCCATCCTTCTTCTTCACAAAAAGAACACCACAACCCCACGGAGAAGAACTAGGCCGAATGAGACCCATTCTCTCTTGAATATCGAGTTGCTTCTTCAGCTCCTTCAACTCTTCAGGTTCGAGCTTGTAAGGACGCTTGCACACAGGTTCCGTACCGGGCTCAAGATCGATAACGAATTCAACTGGCCGGTGCGGAGGCATTCCTGGAAGCTCTTCTGGAAAGACGTCTTGATATTCGCAAACGACTGGAATTTGCGAGATATCATCTAGTTCACCCTTCTCATTGAGAGAAAATAGACGGATAGTATCGTCACGAGCGGCAAAGACAATTACATCCTCAGACGAATGAGTCAATTGAATCTGCCTGGCTGGACAGTCAAGATGTGCCTTGTGCTTAGAAAGCCAATCCATCCCGAGAATAAGATCAATATCCGAGTCACCAAGAACCGTTGGAGAAGCCAGAAACTTGTAGTCACCCAAAGTGATTGTAACATCCGGAACGATGGAGTTAGCATGCATGCGCTTACCGGGAGAGACAACTGCTAACGGACTAGGCAAAACTTGTGAAATCAATTCATGCCTAGATGTAAACGGTCTCGAGATGAAACAATGCGATGCACCAGTGTCAAAAAGAACTTTAGATGGAATATCATTAACAGGAAGGTTACCCATGATGACATCTGACGAGTCCTCTGCCTGAGCTGCATTCATCAAGTTGACCTTGGCGTGCTTGGGGTTATGCTTGACCACAGCTGTACTTGCCGATCTCACAGGAGGAGGAGGAGGGAGACGCCTCTGATTGAGACACTTGTTGGCATAGTGACCCTTCTGTTGGCACTTGTTGCACGTGACCTCTGAAAGCGGACGGTGATACGGAGCACTCGATCTTGGAGCTTGAGACGAAGTCTTATTCTGAAAGCCAGGGTTGGGTGGGTGGGAAGATCCACTGCCACCTTTGCTCTTCTGCTGATACGGCTGACGGAACGGAGGAGGAGGAAGCCAATACTTCTGCTGCTTGGCCACTTGAGTAGAGGAAGAAGGAGTAGTGTCTCTGACTCGCTTCTTGGAAGCATCACACCTCAGTTGAGCAGCCTCTTGCTTCAATGCCATGTTGTAGAACTCATCGTACCTCAAGGGCTCAAAGAGAACAAGAGCTAGCTGAATTTCTTCTCTGAGACCACTCCTGAACTGGTATATCATGCTCTTCTCATCAGGGACGTCCTGCTTGGCAAAGCGGGCGAGCTTCTGAAACAACTTGTTGTAGTCATAGACAGACAAAGAGCCTTGCTTCAGGTTGCGGAATTCCTCACGCTTGCTTTCAACCACGCTCTGAGGGATATGGTGAGCTCTGAAATCTTGACGGAATTCATCCCAGGTAATCGCACGTCCACCTCTGGAGTCCTTGTACTGCTGGAACCATTCTGCAGCTTGATCTTTGAGTTGGAAGGAAGCGAACTTGACGAAGTCCTCAGGCCTGACGTTACTGCACTCGAAATGCTTGCACAGATCCACTAGCCAATCGTCAGCATCGGTTGCCTCAACACAATTGCTGAAAGTCTTTGGCCCGTTAGCAAGGAACTGGTTGAGTGTAGCAAAGTGATTCTGATTGTTGCCTTGGTTCCCTTGGTTGCCTTGATTGCACTCTTGAAGAATTTGCATGATCAACTGTGTGTTTGCATTGGTTGCGGCCATCACAGCTTGCCATGCCTCCGGAGGAGGTGGAGGTGGTGGCGGATCTTGATTCTGATTCTGATTGGTGCTCTTAGCGGGAGCCAACCTGAAGAGGTTGACCACCGTTAGCACATAGACAGATAAATGAAGCTGAATCCAACGGAATAAAAATTGCAACATAAAGTCTTCACATCCGAACAAAATGAATGAATGCATTCCTCTTGAAATGGTCAATAAATTGAGAAGCCACTTAGAATTTAGGTAGAGAAATAAATCAATAAGGTACGGATCAAGAACGAATAATCGGTAAGAAATCCCAATCTCAAACCAACTATCCGTGGAAGAAGAACTAGAGCTACGAGAATTCCCACCTATAAAACTCCCGAACCTTTCCGGTTATGCAATCAGGTGTTGGGGATACGGGGGAAGCATAATATCTCACCCAATTCTAGCAAATCCTACATCCAGCTGTATCCATCCTTCAACACATAACCGAGAAAAAACTTCGAAAACCATCTACCTCAACCTTCGAAAAGCATCCGTTATACAAGTTATGGCGATACTCCCGAACTCCCGCCCCGGTACTGGGTGGCGTCGAGGTTATCTCACCAACGAACTGCATAAAAGAGATTTTCGATGTCGTCGTACTAAACTCAGGTATTCCAGAACTGCAACGATAAAATTATGACGACAACACCTCAGAGCTCAACTCCCCGGGACACTTCCACAAAACCCCTGACAGGAGGCACCAAGACAATGTTCTCGTCATAAAACCATCGGAACGATTCCAAGATACCCGCGTGATCCTAAATTTTTTTTAGTGAAATTTGAGAAGAGAAGAGTCAAAACTCTACGTCAGGATGCCTCACCAGAGCGATGAAGAGACTGGGAAGTAAAAAAGAATCCCTAAACTCTCCGATATTTAATTCCTAAATGACTCAAAACATTTTTCTAGACACAACTCGGCTGCTAAAACGATCAAGCAATGGGGCTCCTAAGGTCGGGGAAGGCTCTGATTACCAACTTGTAACGTCCTCGATGCGACTATATCTCCCATGTGTCGAGGCACGACTTAGAGGCATAATCGCATTGAAGGCATATGTCGCAAATTAGGCAATCTTCACAACATCCCATGTAATATATAGATAATAAAAGGGGAGATAACATAGTTGGCTTACACTCGCCACGTCAATCAAGTACATAAATAACATTACATCATCCAAACACTCATGGCCCGACTATGGCGCCAAAATAAAAGATAACCCAACATGCGACATGGTCCCGATCACCCCCAACTGGGCACCACTACTGATCATCAGGGAAAGACACGTAGTATCGTTGAGAGTCCTCGTCGAACTCCCACTTGAGCTCAAGCGCGTCACCTGGAGCGGAATCATCAGGCCCTGCATCTGGTTTGGAAGTAATCTGTGAGCCACAGGGACTCAGCAATCTCGCACCCTCGCGATCAAGACTATTTAAGCTTAATAGGCAAGGCAAGTTAAATATGTGGAGCTGCAGCAAGCGACTAGCATATATGGTGGCTATCCTGTTCGCAAAAGAGAGCGAGAAGAGGAGGCAAGGCACGAGCGAGAAACTAGAGAGCAACCTGCGCAAGCATTACTCCAACACCGTGTCCACTTCCCGGACTCCGCCGAGAAGAGGCCATCACGGTAACACACCCAGTTGATTCATTTTAAATAAGTTAAGGTTCAAGTTATCTACAACCGGACATTAACAAATTCCCATCTGCCCATAACCGCGGGCACGGCTTTCGAAAGTTCAAATCCCTGCAGGGGAGTCCCAACTTAGCTCATGATAAGCTCTCACGGTCAACAAAGGAATAGACCTCCTCCCGAGACGTTCCGATCAGACTCGGTACCTCGGTTCTTCAAGACACTTCGACAGGTTAAAACGAATCCAGCAACACCGCCCGAATGTGCCGACAAATCCCGATAGGAGCTGCACATATCTCGTTCTCAGGGCACAATCGGATAAGCAATCCGTACAACTAAAACCAGCCCTCGAGTTTCCCCGAGGTGGCGCTGCAAGGCGCTCTAGGTTGGACCAACACTCAGAGGAGCACTGGCCCAGGGGGGTTTAAATAAGATGACCCTCGGGCTCCGGAAACCCAAGGAAAAAGACGCTAGGTGGCAAATGGTAAAACCAAGGTTGGGCATTGCTGGAAAAGCTTTAATCAAGGCGAACTATCAAGGGGTTCCCATTATAACCCAACCGCGTAAGGAACGCAAAAATCCGGGAACATAACACCGATATGACGGAAACTAGGGCGGCAAGAGTGGAACAAAACACTAGGCGAGAGGCCGAGCCTTCCACCCTTTACCAAGTATATAGATGCATTAAGATAACAAGGCTATATAATGATATCCCAACAAGTAAATGATGTTCCAACAAGGAACGGTCTCCAATCTTCACCAGCAACTAGCAACGCTATAAGAGGGGCTGAGCAAAGCGGTAACATAGCCAATCAACGGTTCGCTAGGACATGGTGGTTTAGAGGTTTGACATGGCAATTTGGGAGGCTTGAAAGCAAGTGGTAGGCATCGTAGCATTGGCATAGCAAAAGAGTGAGCAATCTAGCATAGCAAAGATAGTAGTGATTTCGAGGGTATGATCATCTTGCCTGCAAAGTTGTCAGAGTTGACTGGATCGTCGAAAGCAAACTCAACGGGCTCCTCGTTAGCGAACTCGTCTCCCGGCTCTACCCAAACAAGACAAACCAGCAATCGGAACACAATCAACCACGTGCAAGGCTCAAACAATATGATGCAAGGATGGTATGCTATGCGAGATGCGATGCGGGATGCATATGCAAGATTTGACAAGGGATGCATGAACCTGGCCTCAACTTGGAAATTCAAGTGTGCCACTGGAAAGATGAGATGAAATCGCTTGAAAACGATATAAAGAACGCCGGAATCAGAGTTACGGTTTGGAAATGGCAAGCGATTCAAATATGACCACGTTCTGCGATATACAACAAGTAGCCATCCAAATGCAATGAGATGAACATGCTACAGCACCCAAACATGGCATCAAAATACATGGCTGGAATCCATTCAGGATGCTTAACAAAAGTCTAGCACTGAGCTACGGCCAATTCATCCACTAACAGGTTCAAACAAGCATGGCAAAAATGCATATGGTAAACAGATTTCAGACTTAGTGAAATTAACACTTGTCTGGAATTTCAGATCAGATAGCACTCTTCGGAGCAACAAAACTACATGCTACAAGACCTGAACATGGCAAAGTAAAGCATGGCATGGAGCTACTCAAAGAGCTTAACAAAAACATAATCAGTTCACAGACTTAGTGAAAACTGGAGCATGCTGAAACAGATATCAAGTAGGCATGTTTACGAGCTCGATGCACTCACTACAGAGCAAGTCATGACAATCTAAGCATACACCCATCAAGAATACACAAAATGCAAGCTATACATGGCAAGAACAATAACATAGCATGCACGGATCAACTACAACATCATCGGCAAAATCGCTAACAAGTAAACAATCTGCCCAGATTCACGAAATAGCAAAAGTAGAGCTTGATTGACTCAAGCTAGGGTGCTCCATAATTGCAAACAAAGACATGGATGGATAGAGCACTACAAGATTAACAAAACATCCTTACTGATCATCCTCAAAAGAGGCACGGATCACTAGGAAACAACATGAACATATGGCCATATGAGATAAACAACTCAAGGACTTAGTGGAAATGCTAAGTCCCTGAAATCAGCATTACCAAGTGCCTCACATTTGCAACCTTGTGCTAGTCACCACACACATCACAAAAATACATGGGTTGCACCGCTGGAAAGATGGAAAAAACCCTTAACATAACATATGTAGAGCTCAAGGGCATATCATGCACACAATAATCATGGCAAAAATGACAACTAGCTAAATGGAGCAGCAGATCTGACAATTATCTCAAGTAGCCCTCTTCTAACAGCATTTCGGGCATCAAAATGAACTCAAATGAAAATGATGCAATGGAATGAAATGATGTACTCTCTGAGGCGAACATTTTGATATGCTAAATGCCAAAAACGGAGCTACGGATGCAAAGTTACAGCACGATGAACATGGCATATGAACTAGGGTTTCGGGAGAAAGTCAACCCAAACGGGATCTCAGATCCAGATTCAGACGGCGCGGATTACGAGGTTCGCCAGAATCTCGGAGCTCACCGGAGAGGACGACGAGGACGGCGTCGAGGGAGAGGGGTGGCGCGGCACCGGATCCGGTCGCCGGTGACGAGGGCAGCGCGGCGAGGAGGTGGACGCCGGCGCGGGGCGGACGGTGGCCAAGGCGGAGAGGCGGCGGCGGCGGAGAGGCGGCGTCCGGTGGCGCGGGCGCCGGCAAGAGAAGAGGCGGCGGCGTCGGGCGGGCTCCTCCCGCGGGCGGCGGCGACGAGGAGACGGGCCGCGGGGGCCCGGATCGGGCTTCCCGGCCCGCGGCGGCGGCGAGCGGCGGGCGCCACGTGGCGGGACGCTACTAGTGCGGGGGCGGCAGCGCGGTGTGTCCGACCCAGGCGGACAATGTCCGGCACGTCGGAGACGTTTTTTTAGGGTTTCGGGGAAGAAGGAGATCCGGATTCGGAGGGTGTCTTTAAATAGACATAGAGGGAGCTAAGAGAGTCCAAATGAGGTGCGGTTTTCGGCCATGCGATCGTTATCGAACGCTCTAGATGATGGAGAGGGTTCAGGTGGGTTTTGGACCAACTTGGAGGTGTGTTGGGCTGCAACACACACGAGGCCTTTTCGGTCCCTCGGTTAACCGTTGGAGTATCAAACGAAGTCCAAATGATACGAAACTTGACAGGCGGTCTACGGGTAGTAAACTAAGGCCGCTTGGAAAATCTCAGTCCAATCCGGAAATGTTTAATCCCCACACACGACAGAAAGGTAGAAATGACCATCGGAGGAGAACGAAGCGCCGGAATGCAAAACGGACAACGGGGAAAATGCTCGAATGCATGAGATGAACACGTATGCAAATGCAATGCACAAGATGGCATTATATGAGATGCATGAAAATGATAACAACACACGGAGACAAAAACCCGAACCCAAGAAAATAAAATA
Source organism: Triticum urartu (assembly GCF_003073215.2). Lineage (NCBI taxonomy): Eukaryota > Viridiplantae > Streptophyta > Magnoliopsida > Poales > Poaceae > Triticum > Triticum urartu. The sequence continues at coordinate 715,232,461 of NC_053024.1, read as the reverse complement.
ACTTAACGCCGGAAACGGCAAGAGTTGAAGTACATATTGGGTAAATCATATCCGGGGTGTTACACGGCCGGCCGGCGGCGGTTTGAAGTAGTGAGATTACGGGCCCGTACGATCCACGGGCATGCAAGATGTACCAGCAGTCCTCGATCCGTGTCGCTTTCCGGGTCGATCGAACGCATGGCCCCGAACACAAAAGCACTTGGGATTCTGCTGCAGCTAGCGCCCGCTTGATGCGTCCCAGGAGTGCGGCCAGGAAGAAGCGGTAGATCATGCACTAGACGCACGCGGGACAGAACGATACGCAGCAGGTTGTAACCGGACGGCGGCCGTCCACCTCAACGACAGAGTTGCAGGCTGGATTAGGATAGTGGCGGCGACCTTTAACCTAGCTCCGATGCCAATGTTAAAAATTTAGGTTTTTTTAGTCTACCCACTATCCTATTTCTCTGCGCTTATCCGTGGTGCCGCTCACAATTCGCATATCTGAGGCTAGGGGATAGGAACCTTTTTATACTGTCTTTCCAAAGAGTCTACCTTTTATACAGATATAAGATTCCTAGTCTTTTCCACTAGTTTCCGGGATAGAGTCCAGATCAAATTACCAACCACGATCATATTTGTCTGTTAACGGATTCTACCCGTCATGTCCCCGGAGCACGCGCTTGTGAGCAACGCGCCATAATAGAGTGTAAATTCCTCTAATTATGTAGACCAACATTAGGGCTGTAATCTAACTATATGTTCTAGCTCCTTCCGATTATCACTGTACCCAGGTAGTCTTTCCAATATAAATAGTATATTGTATTCCACTGATAATCGACCAGCTTCCTTAAGCATACAACTTAAGTTCATTCCAACAAGTGATAATTCCATGGTAACCATGTAAAGTAATTCCATGCATAAATACATGTATAATTCCATAATAAGGTATTCCGAATATTAGTAATTCCTATTAATTTGAATATAGTTGCCGGACACATAATTCCAACAACACCCCCCCCCCCCCCCCTCACACACACAGAGCGAACATTAAAAAAGAAGTAGCAAATACATTAATCGGGAAGCATAAATTTATATGAACAAATGCACAACTTGGATATGACCAGCTAGTGCTCTATGCCCGATCTTAATGAATAACGACCATGAGAATCCTTACAAGTAAACATACGGGACACCCATTATTAAAAAAACAAGATACCCTAAACGCCCATTTCAGACGCGGAAACGGAATCACAACTTCCTCCGAAGCACAAGGACCTAATTATTGGTGCCGGTAGACTTCCGTCGGGTCGACGGCGGCCGGCGCTTAGACCCACCGGGCCAACGGCACTCCGGCGGCCGCTTTCTCAAAAACAGTTCTGCTGCCACGCCTGCGGAGGCACGCAGTAGTCCCGGATGGCGTTGAAGCAGGACTGCTCGCGGACGCAGAGGAGCTGCTGGCAGCATTCACGGCTGATCCAGCGCCTCTTGGTGGCGAAGAGCGCCGTGATGAACTCCCCCGAGCACCGCTGGGGCACCCCCTTCACCGTCTCGTAGCAGTTTTGGGCAGCGACGGGAGACGCGGAAAAAGCGACGGCCAGGAGGACGAGCAGGAGCACGCAGAGCTGCCGCCGGAGCGCCATTGATGATTCTCTCGATCTCTCGGTTGGTTGTTTCACGTACGTACACAAGGCTGCACGGGAGGCTACCTGTCCTTGTATATAGGCGAGGCGAGCGCCGAGGTACGGCGGTTGCAAAAACCGGGTGAGCAGCGTTTAAATGAAACTGCTGAGATCCTTATCTCCAGGCTGGCTTTCGCCTACATTCAACCGTATGAAATTAAAACAGGTCGGTGCTGCAGATGCCGATCGAGCAGACCGTTTTATTTCTAACTTCCCGGCCGCGTGCGTGAGATGCAGTCCATGAGGCTCCTCTAACTAACTAACTAATCCTCTGCGGATGCGCCGAGTCAACATCTCTTCCTCGTCTCCGCCTCCGACCAACATGCATGCATGCCCGTCGTCCGTCGAACCCCAGCCAAGCACCAGCCGCACCGACAACCTAGCCCTCCATATTTGGTCTTCGTCTTTCTTCACCGATTCCGGCAAAGTCTCAATTTTAAACATGCATAGGCCGATTTTATTTGGTTTGTAGAGTGCGCGTGGGGCCAAATACTGGAGTATAACATAACTTTTTTTATCAGGCGATGGAGGGGCGATGACGGCGGCGCGCCTTCGCCTCGCTTCAGTGCTGATAGTCGTCGCTAGGTGGTCTACGGATCTGGATGTAATTTTTATTATTTCTGATATTCGTTATACTGCCATGATTGAAGATGAATAAATCGGAAATTTTCTCGCAAAAAAAAAAGCTATGCACACTTTGTTTGGAGAAGCATCACCCAGCTATAGCTCCTCAACCTGTCCACACTAAAACCAATTAGGATATCGCTAGGTCTCAGTCGACTGAGATTTAGCAATCCCGACCCATTAAGGCCCACTACTAGAGCGACCAGCCAGTCAGCTATGGCAAGCGATGTATGCTAGTTGGCTGCAGTAAGAAAGTTTTTGATTTTTTAGATTATTTTTAGAAGATGAAAGTGAGACCTTTTCTTTTCTTTTTGAGAAAAGTTTTTCTATACATTTTCTTTTTAAGAGGGATGTGATGTTCACATGATGCGAGATTTTTTTTTATTTTGAGATGAGGGTGAGGTTTTTTTTTCTTTTTTTCCTTTAAAGTGGTGAAACGCGCGCATCTTCCTTTTAAGCGGCCCACAATGGTGGGCTTCAACTACTAGTGTACTTCAAAGAGCTGTCCATGTCACCCCATCACATAATGCAACAACAGTTATCAAAAATTAGCGATCGACCCAGCTGGCCCTCCTTGTCTCCGCCACTACTCTCGCACACGCTCTTCATCCTTACAAAATAAAACAAACATGTTTACCATTTTCGTTGTCTATGTCTGAGTTTTTTTGTCACGCCCGATCTAGATCGCAGACGACCAAAGTAGGCAAGAGAGTAGTTGGACATGAGAGAACTTGAGAGGAAGAAGATGAAACAGAGAGAATGGAAATGGGAATTCAGTTTCTTTCACAAGGCATAATCCTCAACACACACGACTTAAGTACTGCGGCACATGCACAATTGGCCAGTTGGTCAACGCCCAACTACCAGTCTCACGGTTATGCTGTGCAGAGCCGGTTTGACATTTTTGCACAGCTGCACTAATGCATTCGATCACACTGTCGACCTCCCCCTCAGCCATCCCCAACCACCAGCTACCAGCTGACGCTCACACCATTTCCCTCCCAGGACCAGTCGAGTGACAGGATGCTTTCTTTGGTTTTTACCGACGCGCCGCCGATAGCAGCAGTGGTCGGCAGCACTACTATGGGTACCACTATAAGCCTGGCGGTGTTGCTACTGTTACTTGTCAATGCTTCCCCGTCGAAGGTTGTGGACGACGACTATGACAAGCAGCTCCTTGAGCGATTCAACTTAGTGAACAAAATTATGCAAGTAGTTGTATGCGATGGTGGAGCTATGTGGTACCCGGGGGCGTTGCCCCCTCCACCCCCTTTTTTGTTTTGAACACACACATATATGGGGAAATGGTCTTTTTTCCCTCAGTAGTTTCATCTTTTGTGTTCGCATCAGATTTTTTCGATAAAGGTGTTCGCATCAGTTAGTGTCATAACTTGAGCTTGTTTGTGTTGGGAAACGTTGCAGAATTTTAAAATTTTCTACGCATCACCAAGATCAATCTATGGAGTCATCTAGCAACGAGGGAGAGAGGAGTGCATCTACATACCCTTGTAGATCACGAGCGGAAGCGTTCAAGAGAACGGGGATGATAGAGTCGTACTCGCCATGATCCAAATCGCCGATGACCAAGTGCCGAACGGACGGCACCTCCGCGTTCAACACACGTACGGAGCGGATGACGTCTCCTCCTTCTTGATCCAGCAAGGGGGAATGAGAGGTTGATGAAGATCCAACAGCACGACGGCGTGGTGGTGGATGCAGCAGGGCTTCGCCGAGCTTCTGCGAGAGGGAGAGGTGTAGCAGGGGAGAGGGAGGCGCCAAGACTTGAGGTGCGGTTGCCCTCCCTCCCCCCCTCCTTTATATGGGCACCCCTGGGGGGGGGGGCGCCGGCCCTAGGAGACGGGATCACCTTGGGGGGCGGCGGCCAAGGGGGAGGCTTGCCCCCCAAGGCAAGTGGAGGCGCCCCCACCCTAGGGTTTCCAACCCTAGGCGCAGGGGGGGCAAAGGGGGGGCGCACCAGCCCACTAGGGGCTGGTTCCCTCCCCACTTCAGCCCACGGGGCCCTCCGGGATGGGTGGCCCCACCCGGTGGATCCCCGGGACCCATCCGGTGGTCCCGATACAATACCAGCGACTCTGAATCCTTTCCGATGGCCGAAACTGCACTTCTTATATATAATTCTTCACCTCCGGACCATTTCGGAACTCCTCGTGACGTCCAGGATCTCATCCGGGACTCCGAACAACTTTCGGATTACTGCATACTCATATCTATACAACCCTAGCGTCACCGAACCTTAAGTGTGTAGACCCTGAGGGTTCGGGAGACAAGCAGACATGACCGAGACAACTCTCCGGTCAATAACCAACAACGGGATCTGGATACCCATGTTGGCTCCCACATGCTCCTTGATGATCTCATCAGATGAACCACGATGTCGAGGACTTAATCAATCTCTTATTCAATTCCCTTTGTCAATCGGTACGTTACTTGCTCGAGACTCGATCGTCGGTATCCCAATACCTTGTTCAGTCTCGTTACCGGCAAGTCACTTTACTCGTACCGTAATGCATGATCCCGTGATCAACCACTTGATCACATTGAGCTCATTATGATGATGCATTACCGAGTGGGCCCAGAGATACCTCTCCGTCATACGGAGTGACAAATCCCAGTCTCGATTCGTGCCAACCCAATAGACACTTTCAGAGATACCTGTAATGTACCTTTATAGCCACCCAGTTACGTTGTGATGTTTGGCACACCCAAGGCATTCCTACGGTATCCGGGAGTTGCACAATCTCATGGTCTAAGGAAATGATACTTGACATTCAGAAAAGCTACAGCAAACGAACTACACGATCTTTTGAGCTAAGCTTAGGATTGGGTCTTGTCCATCACATCATTCTCCTAATGATGTGATCCCGTTATCAATGACATTCCCATGTCCATAGCCAGGAAACCATGACTATCTGTTGATCAACGAGCTAGTCAACTAGAGGCTCACTAGGGACACATTGTGGTCTATGTATTCACACATGTATTACAATTTCCGGATAATACAATTATAGCATGAATAATAGACAATTATCATGAAAAAGGAAATATAATAATCATTTTATTATTGCCTCTAGGGCATATTTCCAACAGTCTCCCACTTGCACTAGAGTCAATCATCTAGTTACATTGTGATGAATCGAACACCCATGGAGTTCTGGTGTTGATCATGTTTTGCTCTAGGGAGAGGTTTAGTCAACGGATCTGCTACATTCAGGTCCGAATGTACTTTACAAATCTCTATGTCTCCATTTTGAACACTTTCACGAATGGAGTTGAAGCGACGCTTGATATGCCTGGTCTTCCTGTGAAACCTGGGCTCCTTTGCAAGGGCAATAGCTCCAGTGTTGTCACAGAAGAGAGTCATCGGGCCCGACGCATTGGGTATGACTCCTAGGTCGGTAACGAACTCCTTCACCCAGACTGCTTCATGTGCTGCCTCCGAGGCTGCCATGTACTCCGCTTCACATGTAGATCCTGCCACAACGCTTTGCTTGCGACTGCACCAGCTTACTACCCCATCATTCAAAATATACACGTATCCGGTTTGTGAATTAGAGTCATCCAGATCTGTGTCGAAGCTAGCATCGACGTAACCCTTTACGACGAGCTCTTCATCACCTCCATAAACGAGAAACATTTCCTTGGTCCTTTTCAGGTACTTCAGGATATTCTTGACCGCTGTCCAGTGTTCCATGCCGGGATTACTTTGGTACCTCCCTACCAAACTCACGGCAATGTTTACATCAGGTCTGGTATACAGCATAGCATACATGATAGACCCTCTGGCCGAGGCATAGGGGATGACACTCATCTTTTCTCTATCTTCTGCCGTGGTCGGGCTTTGAGCCGTGCTCAATCTCGTACCTTGCAATACAGGCAAGAACCCCTTCTTTGACTGATCCATTTTGAACTTCTTCAATATTTTGTCAAGGTACGTAATCTGTGAAAGACCAATGAGGCGTCTCGATCTATCTCTATAGATCTTGATGCCTAATATATAAGCAGCTTCTCCAAGGTCCTTCATTGAAAAACACTTGTTCAAATAGGCCTTTATGCTTTCCAAGAATTCTATATCATTTCCCATCAACAGTATGTCATCCACGTACAATATGAGAAATGCTACAGAGCTCCCGCTCACTTTCTTGTAAATGCAGGCTTCTCCATAAGTCTGCATAAACCCAAACGCTTTGATCATCTCATCAAAGCCAATGTTCCAACTCCGAGATGCTTGCACCAGCCCATAAATCGAGCGTTGGAGCTTGCACACCTTGTCAGCATTCTTATGATCGACAAAACCTTCCGGCTGCATCATATACAATTCTTCCTTAAGGAAACCATTAAGGAATGCCGTTTTGACGTCCATTTGCCATATCTCATAATCATAGAATGCGGCAATTGCTAACATGATTCGGACGGACTTCAGTTTCGCTACGGGTGAGAAAGTCTCATCGTAGTCAACCCGTTGAACTTGTCGATAACCCTTAGCGACAAGCCGAGCTTTATAGATGGTCACATTACCATCCGCGTCTGTCTTCTTCTTAAAGATCCATTTATTTTCTATGGCTCGCCGATCAACGGGCAAGTCAGTCAAAGTCCATACTTCGTTTTCATACATGGATCCTATCTCGGATTTCATGGCTTCCAGCCATTTGTCGGAATCCGGGCCCGCCATCGCTTCTTCATAGTTCGAAGGTTCACCGTTGTCTAACAACATGATTTCCAAGACAGGGTTGCCGTACCACTCTGGTGAGGAACGTGTCCTTGTGGACCTACGAAGTTCAGTAGCAACTTGATCTGAAGTTTCATGATCATCATCATCAACTTCCTCTCTAGTCGGTGCAGGCACCTCAGGAACATTTTCTTGAGCTGCGCCATTTACCGGTTCAAGAGGAAATACTTCATCAAGTTCTACCTTCCTCCCACTTATTTCTTTCGAGAGAAACTCTTTCTCTAGAAAGGACCCATTCTTGGCAACAAAGATCTTGCCTTCGGATCTGAGGTAGAAGGTATACCCAACAGTTTCTTTAGGGTATCCTATGAAGACGCATTTTTCTGACTTGGGTTCGAGCTTTTCAGGTTGAAGTTTCTTGACATAAGCATCGCATCCCCAAACTTTTAGAAACGACAGCTTAGGTTTCTTCCCAAACCATAATTCATACGGTGTCGTCTCAACGGATTTCGTCGGAGCCCTATTTAAAGTGAATGTGGCAGTCTCTAAAGCATAGCCCCAAAATGATAGCGGTAAATCGGTAAGAGACATCATAGATCGCACCATATCTAATAGTGTGATTACGACGTTCGGACACACCATTACGCTAAGGTGTTCCAGGCGGCGTGAGTTGTGAAACTATTCCACATTTTCTTAAGTGTGTGCCAAATTCGTGACTCAAGTATTCTCCCCCACAATCTGTTCGCAAGAACTTGATTTTCCTATCACGTTGATTCTCAACCTCACTCTGAAATTCCTTGAACTTTTCAAAGGTCTCAGACTTGTGTTTCATTAAGTAGACATACCCATATCTACTCAAGTCATCAGTGAGGGTGAGAACATAACGATAGCCACCGCGAGCCTCAACACTCATTGGACCGCACACATCAGTATGTATGATTTCCAATAAGTTGGTTGCTCGCTCCATTGTTCCTGAGAACGGAGTCTTGGTCATTTTACCCATGAGGCATGGTTCGCACATGTCAAATGATTCGTAATCAAGAGACTCTAAAAGTCCATCTGCATGGAGCTTCTTCATGCGTTTGACACCTATGTGACCAAGGCGGCAGTGCCACAAGTATGTGGGACTATCATTATCAACCTTACATCTTTTGGTATTCACACTATGAATATGTGTAGCATTACGCTCGAGATTCATTAAGAATAAACCATTCACCATCGGAGCATGACCATAAAACATATCTCTCATATAAATAGAACAACCATTATTCTCGGATTTAAATGAGTAGCCATCTCGAATTAAACGAGATCCTGATACAATGTTCATGCTCAAAGATGGCACTAAATAATAATTATTGAGGTTTAAAACTAATCCCGTAGGTAAATGTAGAGGTAGCGTGCCGACGGCGATCACATCGACCTTGGAACCATTCCCGACGCGCATCGTCACCTCGTCCTTCGCCAGTCTCCGCTTATTCCGCAGCTCCTGCTTTGAGTTACAAATGTGAGCAACCGCACCGGTATCAAATACCCAGGAGCTACTACGAGTACTGGTAAGGTACACATCAATTACATGTATATCACATATACCTTTTGTGATGCCGGCCTTCTTGTCCGCTAAGTATTTGGGGCAGTTCCGCTTCCAGTGACCACTTCCCTTGCAATAAAAACACTCAGTCTCGGGCTTGGGTCCATTCTTTGGCTTCTTCCCGGCAGCTTGCTTACCGGGCGCGGCAACTCCCTTGCCGTCCTTCTTAAAGTTCTTCTTACCCTTGCCTTTCTTGAACTTAGTGGTTTTATTCACCATCAACACTTGATGTTCCTTTTTGACTTCTACCTCTGCTGATTTCAGCATTGCAAATACTTCAGGAATGGTCTTTTCCATTCCCTGCATATTGAAGTTCATCACAAAGCTCTTGTAGCTCGGTGGAAGCGACTGAAGGATTCTGTCAATGACCGCGTCATCCGGGATATTAACTCCCAGCTGAGTCAAGCGGTTATGCAACCCAGACATTTTGAGTATGTGCTCACTGACAGAACTATTTTCATCCATCTTACAGCTGAAGAACTTGTCGGAGACTTCATATCTCTCGACCCGGGCATGAGCTTGGAAAACCATTTTCAGCTCTTCGAACATCTCATATGCTCCGTGTCGCTCAAAACGCTTTTGGAGCCCCGGTTCTAAGCTGTAAAGCATGCCGCACTGAACGAGGGAGTAATCATCAGCATGTGTCTGCCAAGCGTTCATAACGTCTTGGTTCTGTGGGACAGGTGCGTCACCTAGCGGTGCTTCTAGGACATAATCTCTCTTGGCAGCTATGAGGATGATCCTCAGGTTCCGGACCCAGTCCGTATAGTTGCTGCCATCGTCTTTCAGCTTGGTTTTCTCTAGGAACGCGTTGAAGTTGAGGACAACGTTAGCCATTTGATCTACAAGACATATTGTAAAGATTTTAGACTAAGTTCATGATAATTAAGTTCATCTAATCAAATTATACAATGAACTCCCACTTAGATAGACATCCCTCCAGTCATCTAAGTATAACATGATCCGAGTTGACTAGGCCGTGTCCGATCATCATGTGAAACGAACTAGTCAACATCGGTGAACATCTTCATGTTGATCGTATCTTCTATACGACTCATGCTCGACCTTTCGGTCTTCTGTGTTCTGAGGCCATGTCTGTACATGCTAGGCTCGTCAAGTCAACCTAAGTGTATTGCGTGTGTAAATCTGTCTTACACCCGTTGTATGTGAACGTTGGAATCTATCACACCCGATCATCACGTGGTGCTTCGAAACAACGAACTGTCGCAACGGCGCACAGTTAGGGGGAACACTTTCTTGAAATTATTATGAGGGGTCATCTTATTTACTACTGTCGTTCTAAGTAAACAAGATGCAAAAACATGATAAACATCACATGCAATCAAATAATAGTGACATGATATGGCCAATATCATATAGCTCCTTTGATCTCCATCTTGGGGCTCCATGATCATCTTGTCACCGGCATGACACCATGATCTCCATCATCGTGTCTCCATGAAGTTGCTCGCCAACTATTACTTCTACTACTATGGCTAACACGTTTAGCAATAAAGTAAAGTAATTTACATGGCGTTTCTCAATGACATGCAGGTCATACAAAAAATAAAGACAACTCCTATGGCTCCTGCCGGTTGTCATACTCATCGACATGCAAGTCGTGATTCATATTACAAGAACATGATCAATCTCATAGATCACATATATCATTCATCATTCATCACAACCTTTGGCCATATCACATCACAAAACACTTGCTGCAAAAACAAGTTAGACGTCCTCTAATTGTTGTTGCAAATTTTTACATGGCTGCTATAGGTTTCTAGCAAGAACGTTTCTTACCTACGCCAAAACCACAACGTGAATTGCCAATCTCTATTTACCCTTCATAAGGACCCTGTTCATCGAATCCGATCCGACTAAAGTGGGAGAGACAGACACCCGCCATCCACCTTATGCAACTAGTGCATGTCAGTCGGTGGAACCGGTCTCACGTAAGCGTACGTGTAAGGTTGGTCCGGGCCTCTTCATCCCACGATGCCGCCGAATCAAGATAAGACTAGTAACAGCAAGCAAATTGACAATATCGACGCCCACAACTACCTTGTGTTCTACTCGTGCATAGTAACTACGCATAGACCTAGCTCATGATGCCACTGTTGGGGAACGTTGCAGAATTTTTAAATTTTCTACGCATCACCAAGATCAATCTATGGAGTCATCTAGCAACGAGGGAGAGAGGAGTGCATCTACATACCCTTGTAGATCATGAGCGGAAGCGTTCAAGAGAACGGGGATGATGGAGTCGTACTCGCCGTGATCCAAATAGCCGATGACCAAGTGCCGAACGGACGGCACCTCCACGTTCAACACACGTACAGAGCGGATGACGTCTCCTCCTTCTTGATCCAGCAAGGGGGAAGGAGAGGTTGATGAAGATCCAGTAGCACGACGGCGTGGTGGTGGATGCAGCAGTGATCGCAGCAGGGCTTCGCCGAGCTTGTGCGAGAGGGAGAGGTGTAGCAGGGGAGAGGGAGGCACCAAGACTTGAGGTGCGGTTGCCCACCCTCCCCCCTCCTTTATATAGGCCCCCTGGGGGGGCGCCGGCCATAGGAGATGGGATCTCCTTTGGGGGGCGGCGGCCAAGGGGGAGGCTTGCCCCCCAAGGCAAGTGGAGGCGCCCCCCACCCTAGGGTTTCCAACCCTAGGCGCAGGGGGGGCAAAGGGGGGGCGCACCAGCCCACTAGGGGCTGGTTCCCTCCCCACTTCAGCCCACGGGGCCCTCCGGGATGGGTGGCCCCACCCGGTGGACCCCCGGGACCCATTCGGTGGTCCCGGTACAATACCAGTGACTCCGAATCCTTCCCGATGGCCGAAACTGCACTTCCTATATATAATTCTTCACCTCCGGACCATTACGGAACTCCTCGTGACGTCCAGGATCTCATCCGGGACTCCGAACAACTTTCGGATTACTGCATACTCATATCTATACAACCCTAGCGTCACCGAACCTTAAGTGTGTAGACCCTACGGGTTCAGGAGACAAGCAGACATGACCGAGACAACTATCCGGTCAATAACCAACAGCGGGATCTGGATACCAATATTGGCTCCCACATGCTCCTCGATGATCTCATCGGATGAACCACGATGTCGAGGACTTAATCAATCCCATATTCAATTCCCTTTGTCAATCGGTACGTTACTTGCTCGAGACTCGATCGTCGGTATCCCAATACCTTGTTCAGTCTCGTTACCGGCAAGTCACTTTACTCGTACCGTAATGCATGATCCCGTGATCAACCACTTGATCACATTGAGCTCATTATGATGATGCATTACCGAGTGGGCCCAGAGATACCTCTCCGTCATACGGAGTGACAAATCCCAGTCTCGATTCGTGCCAACCCAACAGACACTTTCGGAGATACCTGTAATGTACCTTTATAGCCACCCAGTTACGTTGTGACGTTTGGCACACCCAAAGCATTCCTACGGTATCCGGGAGTTGAACAATCTCATGGTCTAAGGAAATGATACTTGACATTCAGAAAAGCTACAGCAAACGAACTACACGATCTTTTGAGCTAAGCTTAGGGTTGGGTCTTGTCCATCACATCATTCTCCTAATGATGTGATCCCGTTATCAATGGCATTCCCATGTCCATAGCCAGGAAATCATGACTATCTATTGATCAACGAGCTAGTCAACTAGAGGCTTACTAGGGACACATTGTGGTCTATGTGTATTCATACATGTATTACGATTTCCGGATAATACAATTATAGCATGAATAATAGATAATTATCATGAACAAGGAAATATAATAATCATTTTATTATTGCCTCTAGGGCATATTTCCAACAGTTTGTGCCACTAATTATTTTAGTGAAGATAACTTGGGATCTGGAGGCTGTGGAAAGGTATTCAAGGGACCACTGAGTAGACGCTTTGGTGGTTGCTCTAAAGTTTCTTGACATGCGGTCCATGTGTGCCATTAGAAGCTTCGACGCCGAGTGTCGTGTGCTTCACATGGCGTGGCACCGGAACCTGATACGGATAATAAACACATGTTCCAACATGGATTATAGAGCGTTGGTGCTATAGTACATGCCCAATGGTAACTTATAGACACTTTGGGTTCTAGGAGAGACTGGTCGTTATGCTCAGTGTGTCGATGACAATGAACTACCTGCACCATGATTACCATGAAACTGTTTTGCATTCCAACTTGAAGCCAAGCGATGTGTTGTTGGACGAGGACATGATTGCGCATGTGGTAGATTTTGGCATTACAAGACTACTACAAGCTGATGATAGTTATGTGCTCTCCATGAGCATGCATGGCACATCTGGTTACATGTGACCAGGTACTTAGTACGGATTACCTTGCTCAATGCATATCTATTATTTATTGATCATGTTAAAAAAATTGTTATCCTCTTTTTCTCACAGTGTATGATCGTATGGAAAAGCATCACGAAAGAACGATATGTTCACTATGGCATCATACTCCTTGAAGTCTTCACTTGAAAGAGGTTGGCAGACAGTAAGTTTGTTGGAGAACTGAACCTCAGGTGTTGGGTTCACCGGCTATTTCAGGCTTATTAGCTTGCCGATGTCATTGATAGCTTGCTAGTACAACGGGGGCCATTGCGCCCCCAGCCCATATTTTTGAATGGCATAGAAGGGAAAATTGTCTTTTTTTCCCATCAGTAGCTTCATTTTGGTGTTCGCATCCCTTTTGGGTTTTATCTAGGGCCACCAATTGTATCTGTGAAAATTACCTCTTCTGCCAAAATAGCCACCTAAAAATGTTGATTTTACGAAGAAGTATAGCCTTCCAGAGGTACCTATGGTACTTATTTGGCCAATAACCTGGCCACTGTGCAGAGGAACTTCTTCCCCTCATAAATCATCACAAGTTATATCTTCGGGCATACCATCAATGAATTTAAAGGAATCGATTAGGGGTAAGCCGACTGAAAAACGTGTCGTGTCGATTCTTTCAGAACCCTTGGATTAAGATCCTACGGATCGTAGTTTGTCTTCCTACTCCAATCGCCAGCACGGTTGCTCTTCTTCTTCTGTCCATCACCGGATCCAACCCAGACCAAACCAGCTGCCTCCACCGCTCGTAGTCGGTGGTGCTCCCATGCTAGCTTCGCTGCCCCCGCTCTCCATTTTCGACGAGCCTGTAGCCCCCACACCCCTAAGATAAACAGCTGGAGAGCCTACACCGATACACCCTTAATATAGATATAGAGGCTACTTCATCACCGGTGGGCTGGCGGCTATGACTTCCTTCCTCTGGAATTGATTGATCCAAACGCAAATTTAAGGCGACTTGCATTTAGCTAAAGTGGAATTTAAATCATGTAGGAAAAAGATTGTATGTCCAAAGTAATGGGTGGCGTGGCGAAGAGAAATACTCCCTCCATTCTTAAATATTTGCCTTTTTAGAGATTTCAACAAGTGACTGTATGCGGACCAAAATGAGTGAAGCTACATTCTAAAATATGTCTATATACATCTGTATGTGGTAGTCTATTGGAAATCTCTAAAAAGAAAAATATTTAGGAACGGAGGGAGTATTATTCTGGAGGAAGAACACTCCAATAGCGTGAGCAACCTTTGCGCAGACTTCTATGCAATCAACCGATTTATTAATCCACCATCATGTAGAGATGGAGGTGTCATGCCGGGAGCACCACCTGCCGGAGAATAAGGTACAGAGCCCGGAGGAATGCCATGTGTTACTCTTTTTCATGCTCACGACCTTCTCGAACTTCTCTTGCCTTAGGCATCCTCCGGCGAGACTGCGGCCAGCACCGACCTGAGGTCCTTGTGGAGCTCCGTCGGCGATAGCACCCACCGCATCGCCTAGATGGAGAGGGGCTGCATGTATGCAGCCCGCGGTAGCCGCCTTCTGTTGTCCAAGCCTCCGGCGTTTGGAACCTCGAACTCGTAACTGCATTTTATTCCATTTACCCATCGTTGTGAGTCAACTAGCGACGGGGTACATTTTCGGGCTGCTGCTTTGTGTCGAATAGTGCTGACTACTGTCGTCCGAAACACGACGTCCAGCATGCCCTCGTGGATAATGGCGGCTGCGACGAGCTAGGTCCATGCACGACCCCTCGCGGACGCGGGCGAGCTTGGAGCAACATTCGGTGGTCTCATTCACCTGACATAAGATGACATCTTCTGTTTGTTATCCCAGCCCTGTTTTGGTTGCAGGCCGAACTAGAATTGTTTCTGTATGGGCTTTATGCTGTTGGGTTCCTATGGGATGATGTTCGTTGTTTACTTTTAAGTTGTGTATATGGCCTTTATGCCTGTTTTAGTGGTTTCTGTTGTTCTGAACATTGTCTCCCTGTCCGGCAGCGCAGCACCGCGTCGCTGATCGATGTTGGGTGCAACTCCTCTTTTTTGACCTAGCTGACAACGTATGCACTCACACTTGGTTCATGGCAGGACCAGGTGTTACACTTACACCACAATGCTATGTTAGGCGGAGGGTAGGTCTGTGATGAAGAAATCGTTTCATTTTTATACCTTTTCTATTTATTACACCTCGAGGCTTTAGGCACATCTCGGTGCAGTGTGGATTTCCGGAGGCTGAGCTCCAGTGAGCTCGGTATTTTAAAAATATCAAAAAGTGTATTTAAAAGTTTAAAAAAAACCTGGAAAAAAATCCATGGAAACATATATGTATTTCGCAGGAACGTGTTGAATGTCGTCGGAAAATGTTGTGATTTGTAGGCTGTATAAAAAAGAAAAAATCCTGGCCCTGTAATAAAACTAAAAGGCCTGTTTAAAATTGTGTATTTGTCTTTTTTCTATACGCCATATGTAAAAGTATTATGCTATGAAATTTTGCACCTACGTAGTATACATGTGCACGTGTGTTCACAAATGATTTTTGATTTTTTTCGCGCTCCAAAACATTAAAATTTGAAAACGAGCTCACTGGAGCTCAACCTTCGTTGGCATTTTTCGCATCTCAGTGTACCTTTCTGGGAGAGGATGCAATGGTCCTGACTCCTGAGAAAGCACTAGGAAAAATTGTGACACGTTTTCGAAAACTAATGGACAAATGGACCGTCCGTGCACTTTTCACTGCTACATAATATTACTAAAAATTAATTTTTCTAATTGTCAGTTGAATAAATTTTTGTAAGGTGCATTCTGAAGTTAATTTTTTTGAACACATGTGCACTTTGAAGTTAACATGCACTTTATACGGTGTACAACTTTAGGAGAAAATAGTATAATATCTCCCACATGAATGATTTAATATCGACATATCACATTACAAAAAGGCAAAGATATAAGTTTGGAGCCATGAAATAGATGTAGATTTAACTCTCGTTAATTCATCACATCTCAAATCAAATTAAGTGATTGACATGCAACTAGCCCCCCTTCCCTCCGAAACCCCCTCCCAAACCCAGTTACAGTCACATTGTCGTGCATGCAGTTGCAGTTAGGTTACAACGGTTGCAGTTGCATGTCTAGTGGTTGACATGCAACACGCCCGCCCCGACAACACCCCTCTCGAACCCCATTGCAGTCGCATTGTGGCACGTGCAATTGTGTTTGGGTTTTACACTTGCAGTTGCATGTACATTGCCCTCAGTTGCAGTCGCATTGTGGAGCATGCAGCTACGGTCGGGTTACAATAGCTGCAGTTGCATGTCTAGTGGTTGACACATGCAACTCCCCCACCTCGGACAACCCCGAAAAACTTCCCTCTTTAACCCAGTCACAGTCGCACTATGGCACATGCAATTGCAGTTGGTTACAACACTTGTAGTTGCATTTACAACCGCCCTCTCGTACCCAGTTGCAGTCGCATTGTGGTGCATGTAGTTGCGGTCGGATTAGAATGGTTGCATTTGCATGTCTATTGGTTGATAGGCAACTCCCTCCACCCCCGACAACCCTGACAAACTCCCCTCCTGAACCTAGCTGAAGTCACATTGTGGCACGTGCAATTGCGGTTGGGTTACAACACTTGTTGTTGCATGTACAACTTCCCTCACATACCCAGTCGCAGTCGCAGTGTGGCACATGCAGTTGCGGTCGGGTTACAACGGTTACAATTGCATGTCTAGTGCTTGATACATGCAACTCCCCCTACCCCCCGACAACTCCCCTCTCAAACCCAGTTGCAGTCGCATTGTGGCACATGCAATTGTGGTTTGGGTACAACACTTGAAGTTGCATGTACAACCGCCCTCCCGTACCCAGTTGCAGTGGCATTGTGGCGCATGCAGTTGCGGTCGGTTACAACGACTGCAGTTGCATGTCTAGTGGTTGACACATGCAACTCCCCCACCCCCCGACAACCTTGACAAACTACCCTCTAAAACTCCCCTCTCGAACCCAGGTGTAGTGGCATTGTGGCACATGCAATTGCGGTTGGGTTACAACACTTACAGTTGCATGTATAAACGCCCTCTTGTACCCAATTGTAGTCGCATTGTGGCGCATTGCAGGACCCAATTGCCCTCTCGTCGGGTTACAATGGTTGAAGTTGCATGTCTATTAGATGTACATGCAACTACGACCCCACAAAAACTTGCAGTTATGACCCTCTTGAAAAATTGCAGTTGCGACTCCATTTGAAACATGGAATTGTGAACCCCTTAAAATGAAAAATAGAAAATGAATAAAAATATATTTATCTAGTTGTACATTTAAAATTAACTAAATCTCACCCAAATAGAATTAGTCACTAAGTGTTTACATATAATAATGAAAAAAGGAAAAGAAATAGGTGAAAAGGAAAAAAAGTAAAGAAAAAGGAAACCAAATGATAAGAACAACAAAAAAACGCAGCCAAAAGGAAGAAAAGATGAGTGATGGATGAAGAATTGAAGGGTCGCTCTCCCTATATTAACCCGAGGTAATGTATAGAGCCCCGTGCAGATATTAAAAAAAGCTGACAAAAAATGACATGAGTGTGGGCTGTGGTAGATGCTAGTGGATGCGAGCATCACTACGAGTTTGGAAAAACGGGCCGACAAACAAAACAACAAGTTGCGCGCGTCATTGTTGATCCGAAAACGGACGCGTCAGGGCGCTCGCTAGCGCTCCCTAGCGGCCGTCACTTTTAGTAAATTTATGTCTCCATCAAACAAAAAAGGAAAGATCTTTTATCATAGAAAAAAGGTAAAAAAAAGCCATGCAACGTTGTTTTCAATTACAGATTAAAAAGCACCCAGGTGTGAACACATTAATTTTGATTTCATTTTCATTTTAAAAGCCATAACTTTTGAACCAAACATCGGAATTAAGATCTACTTTCACCGTTCGAACCCTTAAGATGTGCTCGTTGAAACTAGATCCCGCATGGGTATGTTTCGATGAATTTTTTTTCCTGCAATTTAGTCCCTCATTTTGTGCAACTGCCTAGTAGTCGATGTATAACTAGCTGACCGTGGATGTGCAATTTTCTGCCTACCCCGTGGACGTGCGGATTTTACTTATATCACCTCCACCCCTCAAACTAACCCTTACAGTGAGATGAGCAATTTCATCTGTTGCGCAGGCCAACTACCTAGTAATTGATGTGTAACTTTCCGTTTGCTTGTGGATGTGCTTTCACTGTTTGCTGCATCCGCCAACTTCCTAGTAGTGGTTGTGCAACTTCGAATACTGCCACAGCCCATAGTTTAACAGTGATGTTCAACTTTTTATCGTGCCCCTCATGGATGTGTAGTTTTCCCTTCTAGCAACCGGTCCAAACCACCCTTGCTTTTGAGATTTCTAACTTTAGTGCCATGTCTATATGCAGCTTTTCACTATCCTCGTGAATGTGGAATTTTCACCATCCAACTATCCCATGCCTGTGTTATGTGCAACTTCGTATGTTTACCTGACCAAATGCCTAGAAGACTATGTGCAACTCCGTATGATGACCCCGTGATACGTCTCCAACGTATCCATAATTTTTTATTGTTCCATGTTGTTATATTATCATTCTTGAATGTTTTACAATCATCTTATAGTAACTTTATATCATTTTTGGGACTAACCTATTGACATAGTGTCCAGTGCCAGTTGCTGCTTTTTGCTTTTTCTTACTTGGCGGAATATCAGTATCAAACGGAGTCCAAACGCAGCTAAACTTTTTGGAAAATTTTTATGGACCAGAAGGAACAACTTGAAGTACCAGAGGCGCGCCCTGGTGGGTTGTGCCCACCTCGGTAGTCTCCCGCACCGCCTCTTTACCCTATAAATACCCAAATATTACAGTAATCCTAGGGGATTCGACAAAACATAATTCTAGCCGTTGCAAGTTCGAGAAGCATGAGGTCCAATCTACACACCATCACAGAGGGGTTCATCATCCTCATTGGTGCCTCTCCGATGATGCATGAGTAGTTGATTGTAGACCTATGGGTCCGTAGGTAGTAGCTAGATGGCCTCTTCTCTCTTTTTGGTTCTCAATACAATGGTCTCTTGGAGATCTATTTGATGTAACTCTTTTTACGATGTGTTTGTTGGGATCCGATGAACTTTGAGTTTATGATCAGATCTATATCCATGAAAGTTATTTGAGTTATTTGATCTCTTTTATGCATGATTACTTATAGCCTTATATTTCTTTTTCAATTCTTTGTTTAGTTAGGCCAACTAGATCGATTTTTCTTGCCATGGGAAGAGGTGATTTGTGATGGGTTTGATCGTGCGGTGTTGTTTCCCAGTGACAGAAGGAGCAGCAAGACACGCGTGTATCGTTGCTATTAAGGATAACAAGATGGGGGCTATTCCTACATGAATAGATCACAAAAGTCGGTTGTTAGTTTCTATGTTATGGCCTCACCAGAGGTTGGATCATGCAAGTCTAAAATTGGTTTTGAAAAAAGTTGCACCATGGAGTACTAAACTTGCACCAGGCTATACTATAAGTTGCACAATATAGTCCCAAAGTTGGCATCGAAATTTTTTCGTCAAAACATATTTATTTGGGATCTAGTTTCAAAGATCTCGTCACGAAGATTCCAACGGTGAAAACAAATTTGAATTCCGAACACGGTTTGAAAGAGCGGTGTGAACGACCATGGTGACACTAAAGGAGTGGTGTGAATGCAATTAATGCCATAGTGACATACACTAGCAGACAGAGAGATTAACACATGCATGCGCTGTTAGTTAGGCCGCTCGTTTCATCTAAAAAGTGTGCATGCACTTTAACGAATTTAGGAAAGAAAATTGTCTCAAAAAAAACTATGCGAATCTCCAATCCTTTGGATCGAGCGGCCATGTGTTGGAAATATGCCCTAGAGGCAATAATAAATTAGTTATTATTATATTTCCTAGTTCATGATAATCGTTTATTATCCATGCTAGAATTGTATTGATAGGAAACTCAGATACATGTGTGGATACATAGACAACACCATGTCCCTAGTAAGCCTCTAGTTGACTAGCTCGTTGATCAATAGATGGTTACGGTTTCCTGACCATGGACATTGGATGTCGTTGATAACGGGATCACATCATTGGGAGAATGATGTGATGGAAGAGACCCAATCCTAAGCCTAGCACAAAGATCGTGTAGTTCGTATGCTAAAGCTTTTCTAATGTCAAGTATCATTTCCTTAGACCATGAGATTGTGCAACTCCCGGATACTGTAGGAATACTTTGGGTGTGCCAAACGTCACAACGTAACTGGGTGGCTATAAAGGTACACTACAGGTATCTCCGAAAGTGTCTGTTGGGTTGGCACGAATCGAGACTGGGATTTGTCACTCCGTGTGACGGAGAGGTATCTCTGGGCCCACTCGGTAGGACATCATCATAATGTGCACAATGTGATCAAGGAGTTGATCACGGGATGATGTGTTACGGAACGAGTAAAGAGACTTGCCGGTAACGAGATTGAACAAGGTATCGGGATACCGACGATCGAATCTCGGGCAAGTACAATACCGCTAGACAAAGGGAATTGAATACGGGATTGATCGAATCCTCGATATCGTGGTTCATCCGATGAGATCATCGTGGAACATGTGGGAACCAACATGGGTATCCAGATCCCGCTGTTGGTTATTGACCGGAGAACGTCTCGGTCATGTCTGCATGGTTCCCGAACCCGTAGGGTCTACACACTTAAGGTTCGATGACGCTAGGGTTATAAAGGAAGTTTGTATGTGGTTACCGAATGTTGTTCGGAGTCCCGGATGAGATCCTGGATGTCACGAGGAGTTTGGAATGGTCCGGAGGTAAAGATTTATATATGGGAAGTCCTGTTTTGGTCACCAGAAAAGTTTCGGGTTTTATCGGTAACGACCGGGACCACCGGGAGGGTCCCGGGGGTCCACCAAGTGGGGCCTCCAGCCCCGGAGGCTTGCATGGGCCAAGAGTGGGAAGGGACAAGCCCCTGAGTGGGCTGGTGCACCTCCCACAAGGCCCAAGGCGCAGCTAGGAGGAGAAGAGGGAAACCCTAGGCGCAGATGGGCCTAAGGCCCACCCTAGGGCGCGCCCCCCTCTCCCCCTCTTGGCCGCCCCCCTCCATCCCATCTAGGGCTGCCGCCCCCCTAGGGGTGGGAACCCTAGAGGGGGCGCACCCTCCTCCCCTTCTCCTATAAATAGTGGGGGGTTTGGGCTGCCCAAGACACATGATTTGATCTCTCCCTGGCGCAGCCCTACCTCTCTCCTCCTCGTCTCTTGCGGTGCTTGGCGAAGCCCTGCTGGAGTACCACGCTCCTCCACCACCACCACGCCGTTGTGTTGCTGCTGGATGGACTCTTCCTCAACCTCTCCCTCTCTCCTTGCTGGATCAAGGCATGGGAGACGTCACCGGGCTGTACGTGTGTTGAGCGCAGAGGTGCTGTCCGTTCGGCACTAGGATCTCCGGTGATTTGGATCACGACGAGTATGACTCCTTCAACCCCGTTCTCTTGAACGCTTCCACATAGCGATCTAAAAGGGTATGTAGATGCACTCTCCTTCCCCTCGTTGCTGGTTTCTCCATAGATAGATCTTGGTGACACGTAGGAAAATTTTGAATTTCTGCTACGTTCCCCAACAGTGGTATCAGAGCTAGGTCTATTGCGTAGATTCTATGCATGAGTAGAACACAAAGTAGTTGTGGGCGTTGATTTTGTTCAATATGCTTACCGTTACTAGTCCAATCTTGTTTCGACGGCATCGTGGGATGAAGCGGCCCGGACCAACCTTACACGTACGCTTACGTGAGACCGGTTCCACCGGCTGACATGCACTAGTTGCATAAGGTGGCTGGCAGGTGTCTGTCTCTCCCAATTTAGTCAGAACGGATTCGATGAAAAGGGTCCTTATGAAGGGTAAATAGCAATTGGCATATCACGTTGTGGTTTTGCGTAGGTAAGAAACGTTCTTGCTAGAAACCCATAGCAGCCACGTAAAACATGCAAACAACAATTAGAAGACGTCTAACTTGTTTTTGCAGGGTATGCTATGTGATGTGATATGGCCAAAGGATGTGATGAATGATATATGTGATGTATGAGATGATCATGTTCTTGTAATAGGAATCACGACTTGCATGTCGATGAGTATGACAGCCGGCAGGAGCCATAGGAGTTGTCTTAATTTATTTATGACCTGCGTGTCAACATAAACGTCATGTAATTACTTTACTTTATTGCTAATCGTTAGCTATAGTAGTAGAAGTAATAGTTGGCGAGACAACTTCATGAAGACACGATGATGGAGATCATGGTGTCATGCCGGTGACGATGATGATCAAGGAGCCCCGAAGATGGAGATCAAAAGGAGCAATATGATATTGGCCATATCATGTCACTATTTGATTGCATGTGATGTTTATCATGTTTATACATCTTATTTGCTTAGAACGACGGTAGTAAATAAGATGATCCCTCATTAAAATTTCAAGAAAGTGTTCCCCCTAACTGTGCACCATTGCGAAAGTTCGTCGTTTCGAAGCACCACATGATGATCGGGTGTGATAGATTCTTACGTTCACATACAACGGGTGTAAGACAGATTTACACACGCGAAACACTTAGGTTGACTTGATGAGCCTAGCATGTACAGACATGGCCTCGGAACACAAGAGACCGAAAGGTCGAGCATGAGTCGTATGGTAGATACGATCAACATGAAGATGTTCACCGATGTTGACTAGTCCGTCTCACGTGATGATCGGACACGGCCTAGTTGATTCGGATCATGTATCACTTAGATGACTAGAGGGGTGTCTATCTGAGTGGGAGTTCATAAGATGAACTTAATTATCCTGAACATAGTCAAAAGGGTCTTCGTAAATTATGTCGTAGCTCGCGCTTCAGTTCTACTGTTTAGATATGTTCCTAGAGAAAATTTAGTTGAAAGTTGATAGTAGCAATTATGCGGACTAGGTCCGTAAACTGAGGATTGTCCTCATTGCTTCATAGAAGGCTTATGTCCTTAATGCACCACACAGTGTGCTGAACCTCGAACATCGTCTGTGGATGTTGCGCACATCTGACATACACATTTTGATAACTACGTGATAGTTCAGTTAAACGGTTTAGAGTTGAGGCACCAAAGAAGTTTTGAAACATCGCGAAACATATGAGATGTTTCGAGGGCTGAAATTGGGATTTCAGGCTCGTGCCCACGTCAAGAGGTATAAGACCTCTGACGATTTTCTTAGCCTGCAAACTAAGGGAGAAAAGCTCAATTGTTGAGCTTGTGCTCAGATTGTCTGAGTACAACAATCATTTGATTCGAGTGGGAGTTGATCTTCCAGATGAGATAGTGATGTTTCTCCGAAGTCATTACCACCAAGCTGCTAGAGCTTTGTGATGAACTATAATATATCAGGGACATATATGCTGATCCTTGAGCTATTCGCGATGTTTAACACCACAAAAGTAGAAATCAAGAAGGAGCATCAATTGTTGATGGTTGGTGAAACCACTAGTTTCAAGAAGGGCAAGGGAAAAAAAAGGGATACTTCATGAAACGGCAATTCAGCTGCTGCTCTAGTGAAGAAACCCAAGGTTGAACCCAAACCCGAGACTAAGTGCTTCTGTAATAAGGGGAACAGC
Source organism: Triticum urartu (assembly GCF_003073215.2). Taxonomy (NCBI): domain Eukaryota; kingdom Viridiplantae; phylum Streptophyta; class Magnoliopsida; order Poales; family Poaceae; genus Triticum; species Triticum urartu. The sequence goes on along the minus strand of NC_053024.1, from coordinate 715,208,879 downwards.
CACTGGAGCAGAATTACCCTAGATACTTGGTAGATGAGAAGGCTGGCAAGGTCGATAGAAGTATATTGGATATACATTGTGTTAATGTGTACTTTACTAGTACTCCTAGTAGCACCAGGGTATTAGATACCGGTTCGGTTGCTAAGTGTTAGTAACTCAAAATAAAAGGCTACGGAATAAACGGAGACTAGCTAAAAGGTGAGATGACGATATGTGTTGGAAGTATTTCCAAGGTTGATCAAATATCGTACGCTCCCTCTACCATCGAGATTGGTATTAAAACCTAAATAATTGTTACTTGGTGTTTGCGTTGAGCATGGACATGATTGGATTATGTCTATCGCAATACGGTTATTCATTTAAGGAGAATAATGGTTACTCTGTTTATTTGAATAATACCTTCAATGGTCTTGCACCCAAAATGAATGGTTTGTTGAATCTCGATCGTAGTGATACACATGTTCATGCCAAAAGATATAAGATAGTAATGATAGTACCACCTACTTGTGGCACTGCCACGTAAGTCATATCGGTATAAAACGCATGAAGAAGCTCCATGTTGATGGATCTTTGGGCTCACTCGTTTTTGAAAAGTTTGAGACATGCGAACCATGTCTATTGGTGTATATGCATGAAGAAACTCCATGCAAATGGACCATTTGAACTCACTTGATTTTGAATCACCTGAGACATGCAAATCATACCACATGGGCAAGATGACTGAAAGCCTCGTTTTCAGTAAAATGGAACTAGAAAGCAACTTGTTGGAAGTAATACATTTTGATGTGTGCAGTCCAATGAGTGCTGAGGCGTGTAGTGGATATCGTTATGTTCTTACTTCACAGATGATTTGAGTAGATGTTGAGTGCATTTACTTGATGAATCACGAGTCTGAATTATTGAAAGGTTCAAGTAATTTCAGGGTGAAGTTGAAAGATCGTCGTAATAAGAGGATAAAAGATCTATGATATGATCATAGAGATGAATATCTGAATTACGAGTTTGGCACAGAATTAAGACATTGTGGAAATTGTTTCACAACTAATACAGCCTGGAACACCATAGTGTGATGGTGTGTCCGAATATCATAACTGCACCCTATTGGATATGATGCATACCATGATGTCTCTTATCGAATTACCACGATAGTTTATGGGTTAGGCATTAGAGACAACCACATTCACTTTAAATAGGGCACCACGTAATTCCGATGAGATGACACCGTATGAACTATGGTTTAGAGAAACCTAAGCTGTCATTTCTTAAAAGTTTGGGGCTGCGACGCTTATGTGAAAAGGTTTCAGGCTGATAAGCTCGAACCCAAAGCGGATAAATGCATCTTCATAGGACACCCAAAACAGTTGGGTATACCTCCTGTCTCAGATCCGAAAGCAATAAGGGATTGTTTCTAGAATCGGGTCCTTTCTCGAGGAAAAGTTTCTCTCGAAAGAATTGAGTGGGAGGATGGTGGAGACTTGATGAGGTTATTGAACTGTCTCTTCAACTAGTGTGTGGCAGGGCACAGGGAGTTGTTCCTGTGGCACCTACACCAATTGAAGTGGAAGCTTATGATAGTGATCATGAAACTTCAGATCAAGTCACTACCAAACCTCGTGGGATGACAAGGATGCGTACTACTTCAGAGTGGTACGTAATCCTGTCTTGGAAGTCATGTTGCTAGAAAACAATGAACCTACGAGCTTTGGAGAAGCGATGGTGGGCCTGGATTCCAAAATGGCTCGAGGCCATATAATCCGAGAGAGGATCCATATATGAAAACAAAGTGTAGACTTTGGAAGAACTACTTGATGGTCATAAGGCTGTTGAGTACAGATGGATTTTAAAAAGGAAGACGGACAATGATGGTAAGTATCACCATCAAGAAAGCTCGACTTGTCGTTAAGATGTTTTCCGACAAGTTCAAGGAGTTGACTACGATGAGACTTTCTCACTCGTAGCGATGCTAAGAGTCTGTTGGAATTATATTAGCGATTACTGCATTGTTTATGAAATCTTGCAGATAGGATGTCAAAAAACATTGTTTTCTCAACGATTTTCTTGAGGAAAGGTTGTATGTGATACAACCAGAAGGTTTTGTCAATCCTGAAAGATGCTAATAAGTATGCAAAGCTCCAACAATCCTTCTAAGGACTGGAGTAAGCATCTCGGAGTTGGAATGTATGCTTTGATGAGATGATCAAAGATTTTGGGTATATACAAAGTTTATGAGAAACTTGTATTTCCAAAGAAGTGAGTGGGAGCACTATAGAATTTCTGATGAATATATGTTGTTGACATGTTGTTAATCAAAAATGACATAGAATTTTTGGAAAGCATATAGGGTTATTTGGAAAGTGTTTTTCAATAGAAAACCTGGATTAGGCTACTTGAACATTGAGCATCAAGATCTATAAGGATAGATCAAAACGCTTAATGGTACTTTCAAATGAGCACATACCTTGACATGATCTTGAAGGTGTTCAAGATGGATCAGTCAAAGAAGGAGTTCTTGCCTGAGTTGTAAGGTATGAAGTTAAGACTTAAAGCTCAACCACGGCAGAAGAAAGAGGAAGGACGAAGGTCGTCCCCTATGCTTTTGTCATAGGCTCTATACGGTATGCCATGCTGAGTACCGCACCTGATGTGTGCCTTGCCACATATCTGGCAAGAGGGTACAAAGGTAATCCAGGAGTAGATCATCAGATAGCGGTCTAAATTATCCTTAGAGGAATAAGGATATGTTTCTCGGTTATGGAGGTGATAAAGAGTTCGACGTAAAGAGTTACGTCGATGCAAGCTTAACACCTATCCGGATAGCTCTGAGTAGAGATACCGAATATGTATAGTGGAGCAACCATTTGGAATAGCTCCAAGTGGAGCGTGGAAGCAGCATTTATAATATGACCTAGAGATTTGCAAAGTCCATACGGATCTGATTGTTGCAGACCCGTTGACTAAAACCTCTCTCACAAGCAAAACATGATCAAATCCCAGAACTCATTGAGTCTTAATCACATGGTGATGTGAACTAGTTTAGTGACACTAGTAAACTCTTTGGATGTTGGTCACATGGCGATGTGACCTGTGAGTGTTAATCACATGGCGATGTGAACTAGATTATTGACTCTAGTGCAAGTGGTAGACTATTGGAAATATGCCCTAGAGGCATTAATAAATTAGTTATTATTATATTTCCTAGTTCATGATAATCGTTTATTATCCATGCTAGAATTGTATTGATAGGAAACTCAGATACATGTGTGGATACATAGACAACACCATGTCCCTAGTAAGCCTCTAGTTGACTAGCTCATTGATCAACAGATGGTTACGGTTTCCTGACCATGGACATTGGATGTCGTTGATAACGGGATCACATCATTGGGAGAATGATGTGATGGACAAGACCCAATCCTAAGCCTATCATAAAGATCGTGTAGTTCGCATGCTAAAGCTTTTCTAATGTCAAGTATCATTTCCTTGGACCGTGAGATTGTGCAACTCCCGGATACCGTAGGAATACTTTGGGTGTGCCAAACGTCACAACATAACTGGGTGGCTATAAAGGTACACTACAGGTATCTCCTAAAGTGTTTGTTGGGTTGGCACGAATTGAGACTGGGATTTGTCACTCCGTGTGACGGAGAGGTATCTCTGGGCCCACTCGGTAGGACATCATCATAATGTGCACAATGTGATCAAGGAGTTGATCATGGGATGATGTGTTACGGAATGAGTAAAGAGACTTGCCGGTAACGATATTGAACAAGGTATCAGGATACCGACAATCGAATCTCGGGCAAGTACAATACCGCTAGAGAAAGGGAATTGAATACGGGATTGATCGAATCCTCGACATCGTGGTTCATCCGATGAGATCATCGTGGAACATGTGGGAACCAACATGGGTATCCAGATCCCGCTGTTGGTTATTGACCGGAGAACGTCTCGGTCATGTATGTATGGTTCCCGAACCCGTAGGGTCTACACACTTAAGGTTCGATCACGCTAGGGTTATAAAGGAAGTTTGTATGTGGTTACCGAATGTTGTTCAGAGTCCCGGATGAGATCCCGGACGTCACGAGGAGTTCCGGAATGGTCCGGAGGTAAAGATTTATATATGGGAAGTCCTGTTTTGGTCACCGGAAAAGTTTCGGGTTTTATCGGTAACGTACCGGGACCACCGGGAGGGTCCCGGGGGTCCACCAAGTGGGGCCTCCAGCCCCGGAGGCTTGCATGGGCCAAGAGTGGGAAGGGACCAGCCCCTGAGTGGGCTGGTGCGCCTCCCACAAGGCCCAAGGCGCAGCTAGGAGGAGAAGGGGGAAACCCTAGGCGCAGATGGGCTTAAGGCCCACCCTAGGGCGCGCCCCCCTCCCCCCTCTTGGCCGCCCCCCTCCATCCCATCTAGGGCTGCCGCCCCCCTAGGGGTGGGAACCCTAGAGGGGCGCACCCTCCTCCCCTTGTCCTATAAATAGTGGGGGTTTTGGGCTGCCCAAGACACACGATTTGATCTCTCCCTGGCGCAGCCCTACCTCTCTCATCCTCGTCTCTTGCGGTGCTTGGCGAAGCCCTGCTGGAGTACCACGCTCCTCCACCACCACCACGCCGTTGTGTTGCTGCTGGATGGAGTCTTCCTCAACCTCTCCCTCTCTCCTTGCTGGATCAAGGCATGGGAGACGTCACCGGGCTGTACGTGTGTTGAACGCGGAGGTGCCGTCCGTTCGGCACTAGGATCTCCGGTGATTTGGATCACGACGAGTACGACTCCTTCAACCCCGTTCTCTTGAACGCTTCCGCATAGCGATCTACAAGGGTATGTAGATGCACTCTCCTTCCCCTCGTTGCTGGTTTCTCCATAGATAGATCTTGGTGACACGTAGGAAAATTTTGAATTTCTGCTACATTCCCCAACACCATGGATGTGAATGAGACCAATCTATTTCTCAGCTAGCTGAGTTTTAGCACAACCGTACATTATTAGTTGCAGCGGACATGTGACGACCCCACATAAGATAAGAGGAGGACCGGGTTCAGTATAAATAGAGGGCGACCACGACCTTACACTGGTAGAAAAAGGGCCTATAGTCCCGGTTCGTAAGGGCCTTTAGTCCCGGTTCTTGAACCGGGACTAAAGTGTCGGTACTAATGCCCCGACCCTTTAGTCCCGGTTCAATCCAGAACCGGGACTGATGGGCCTCCACGTGGGCAGTGCGCAGAGCCCAGGCAGGAGACCCTTTGGTCCCGGTTGGTGGCACCAACCGGGACCAATAGGCATCCACGCGTCAGCATTTCTGTGCCTGGGGTTTTTGTTTTTTTTGAAAGGGGGGGTGGGGGTTTTGGGGGGTTAATTTAGGTGTTTCATATATTGTGTTAGCTAGCTATAATTAATAGAGAGAAGTGTCCTCTCTTACGTCCGTGCTTGGTCGACGCTACGTACTATACATACGTATAGAGAGGACTAGACACGCTAGTTAGCTAGTAAGCAAACGAAGGAAACAGAAGATCGTCATGAACATATATGCATACAGAGAGAAGTGATATCGACCACCTCTCCTTCAACGAGAGATTGGTCGAACAACAAGTTCTCGTATATCTATCCGACACTACCGGCTACATATATACAATAATTATCTCTTACAAATATAATCATACGGACTCATGGTCCACATAGTATTCTCCGTCTTCAGCGATCACTTGGTCAAGAAAGAATGCCGCCAATTCATCTTGAATTGCTCGCATGCGAGCTGGTGCTAGGAGTTCATCCCGCTTCCGAAACATCTAATTTGAAGAAGGGGGTCAATACATATATATATGAATGAATGAAACTCAATACAAATGATGGTAATAAAATAAAATTGTGAATGTTGTTATTTACGTACTTCACATTGTTCGTCAGAGTACCCGCCCCGCTCACAGGTCGTGTGGCGGATGGACTCGCAGACATAGTATCCACAGAAATCATTCCCTTGTTCCTGCCACAACCACTTTACAAGAAATAGAGGTCAATCAAACTGATAAGCAAGAATGCTAAATGGTATTGATGAAACTAGCGCTTGAATCACTAGGAGATGCGCGGAACATGCTACTATAGTACTTACTTTCGGGTGTCTAAATTCCAGCTCCTTCGGCAGTCCCGGAACTTTTCTGGTGAATTTTCTCCAAACCCTGCCGGACAAAGAAAACAATTACTTGATATCAGGAAATGAACAAAGTTGCTGATATGGTGGATAATGATCGATTTAACTTACTTCTTGAGGATTTCAGTCATGTCCGCATACTCCTGGGGATCTTTTCGTTTAGAGTCCAAGACGGTTACTACTCCCTGCTCAAGCCTAATCTCTAGGAGAATATAGTGGAAACTGCACACGCATGCATAACTCATCAATTACATTACTATAACCTGGACTAATATATAAGGGAAACCGAATATGCACAAGACAGTAACACTCACTTGAAGTTGTAAGGAAAGAGTATTATATCTTTGTTTTCATTTTTTTTGAATGATCGTAGCAAGTTGGCCTCGGTATCTCTGGGACGATGTTCAACCTCAGTTGCATCTATGAGATATGTGTTAACGAACCCAATATCACCGATTTGTCTTTTCTTCAATTCGGCGATCTTCATTCTGCATAATATAGTGAGGATAATTATAAATACATGCATTGAAAGAGATGAGCTATATAGAGAGACTTAATGACAGAAGTAGTAGTACTTACAGACAGTAGCAGGTGATCGTTGTTTTATCGAGGGCCAATTGATTGAAAAACTGATAGAACTCCTCAAATGGAATAGGCAACAGTTCAATTCCAACGAGGTCATGCTCCGGTTTAACTCTCGCATACAAAGTACTCCTCCCCCCAGACTCTCTGCAGATTTTCAAGTACCAATCATGTAATCTTCGCATCATCGTTGTTAAACATTTTTCATCTTTGACGAGAGGCTTCCCGTACTCGTATCTGTGTATCTGCACCTCCATGGGATCATAATGTACATCATCGGGCAGGTAATCGTCAACATTGCCATAACCGGGCACCATCCTCGGATCGACGATGTCGCTAGGCACCTTGAGGGGGGGGCACGATTGCTTCGCTTGTTCGCCGAGCTGGGCAATTTGTTTCCCAGGTGCTCGTCGTTCTTTCAGCCTTTGATCACTGACTGTACTTCCCGACCGCTCCGCTTCGGCCCATGTCTTTGCAATAATGCGCTCATGCTTGCCTTTCGGCGGAGACTTGGGTGGTTTTGCCAGGGCAGCCAGAGTGCGCTTCACTTTCACCGGATCGACCTTCTCCTCCGGAGGTGGATGTCTCTTTGCTTTCAACCCTTGAAACCAGTCATCCACTTCGATTCGCGCGATCTTCGCGTTCTCCTCCGGGGTCCTCTCGTATGGTAACTTCTCTGGAGTCTTCAGAGAAGGACCGAATCTGTATGTCCTCCCGCCTCTGGTTGTACTGCTAGACGCCGACCGAGCAGACGGAACGGTTGTCTTCTTTACTTGCTTATGAGGCGGAGGAGAAGGACTACGACGCGCTGGAACAGCTGGAGCGGTGGCAGGTCTCTTCCGCCCTTGCTGACGAGGCGGAGAAGGAGGAGGCTGGCTGCTCGGGCGCGTCGGCGCAGGCGGAGAAGGAGGTGGAGTGCCGCCACGCGCCGGAGAAGGAGCCGGCCGAGGGCCCTGATCGTCACTCGCTGGAGGAGGAGGCGGTGGAGGAGGCGGAGTGCCCTGACTCGCCAGAGGAGGAGGAGGAGGCGGAGGCGTCCAGTTCGGAAGGTTGATGAGCTCCTTCCGCCATAGGCATGGAGTCTTCAGAGCAGACCCCAGCCGAGTCTCCCCTTCACCGGTAGGGTGGTCAAGCTGGAGGTCCTCAAATCCCTCCGTTATTTCATCCACCATCACCCTAGCATATCCTTCTGGAATCGGCCGGCAGTGAAAAGTTGCGCCGGGTTCAGTAGGATAAACAGAGCCAACAGCCGCCTTGACCTTCAAGTTCATCCATTGCGTCATAAGGTGGCAATTTTGAGACTCCGTGATAGCATCCACGGGATAGCTGGCAGGAGCCGTCAAGGCATGCTCCGGCTAAAGCAGCTCGGTGGAAGCCACGCTGCTTCTGCGCTGAGATGGCGGGGTAGCTTCGGGGGAGGCTTCGGCAGTACGTTTGCTGCGATTTGCTTCTCGTTCCTCTATCGCGTCTACCCTTCCTTGCAGCTCCTGCATTTGGGTCTGCTGCACTTTTTTCCTCCTCTCATGGGATTTGTAACCGCCTGCGTCCGGAAACCCAACCTTCCACGGAATGGAGCCTGGCGTGCCTCGTGTCCGTCCAGGGTGCTCAGGATTCCCGAGGGCCATTGTGAGCTCGTCGTTCTCTCTGTCTGGAAAGAACGTCCCTTCCTGCGCTGCTTCGATATACTGCTTAAGCTTCCTGACTGGTATGTCCATTTGATCATTCGTCCAAATGCACTTCCCTGTTACAGGGTCCAAGGTTCCGCCAGCCCCGAAGAACCAAGTCCGGCAACGGTCTGGCCAGTTAATTGTCTCTGGTTCGATCCCTTTATCAACCATATCATTCTCAGTCTTGGACCACTTAGGCCGGGCTACGAGGTAGCCACCTGACCCCGTGCGATGGTGAAGCTTCTTCTTCGCAGCATTTTGCTTGTTTGTCGCCGACATCTTCTTACTCTTTTCCGATGTCTTGTGGGCCACAAATGCGGGCCAGTGATCTCTGATCTTCTCATATCTGCCCTTGAATTCTGGTGTCTCATTATTTTCGACAAACTTATTCAGCTCTTTCTTCCACCTCCTGAATAGTTCTGCCATCCTCTTAAGAGCAAAAGACTTGATTAATTTCTCTTTAACTGGGTTCTCTGGATTATCCTCTGGCGGTAGGGTGAAATTTGACTTCAGCTCAGTCCAAAGATCAATTTTCTGCATATCATTGACATAAGACACCTCAGGGTCTTCTATAGCCGGCTTAAACCATTGCTGGATGCTTATCGGGATCTTGTCCGTAACCAGAACCCCGCACTGAGCAACAAATGCGTTCTTTGTTCGGATGGGTTCAATCGGTTGGCCGTCGGGCGCGATTGCTATGATCTCAAACTTTTCATCCGAGCTCAACTTTTTCTTCGGGCCTCGTCTCTTTACCGAAGTTGTGCTCGATCCGGAGGGCTAGAAAAAAGAACAAAGACTTAATTAATATGTGTACATACCAAAACAATGAATGCATCAATCAGCTAGTCAGCACAGGCTTAACTAATATATATACCTGGCCGGACTCGGTTCAGTCACCGGAGCCGTCATCACGGTCTCCTTCTTGCACCGGCATTGGGTCACCGGAGCCGTCCTCATGTTCTTCTTCTTGCACCGGCATTAGGTCACCGTAGCCAGCTTGTTCACCCTCTCCTTCCAGACCATCGGTTTCATTGAGAAACAACGAGACGGCATCACTTCCTTCTGCGATTATGTCCCTCAACAACGCTTCTTTTGCTTCGTCTAGGGCGGTGTCCATAGTTTCTACAAATATTTACAACATGGCAATTATTATTCAAACATGACAGATGGATATATTAGTGCCAAACGTAGAACTAGCTACCTAATCATAGTAAGCTATCGGGAGGGGGTATATATCGACAACGACGACACTACATCTATGTCCCTCGACGACCCTCGTTCCCGATAAAAAAATAGGAAGAAGAAGAAAAAAAGAGGAGAAGAAAGAATAGAGGAGAAGAACTCCTCTATTCTTTATTCTCCTCTTCTTCCTCTCATGTTCGAGAGGATCGCCGAGGGGTCGGGAGGTTGCGTAGTGTCAAAGGATTCAACAAAACCATGTCTTCATCATTAGGCGAAAGTAACATGTGCATGATGGTATGAAGCTCTTCAAAGTTGTTCTATAATGGAGTCCCAGATAGAATAATTCGCTTTTTGGTACAAAGTTCAGCAAGAGCCTTCCGAATATCGCTATTTGGAAGGCCTTTGCTGAATTCGTACCAAAAGGCGGATTATCCTATCCGGGACTCCATTCCAGAACAACTTTGCAGAACTTCGTACCAACATGCCCTGGTTACTTCCGGCTAATGATGAAGGCATGGATTTCTTCAATACTTTGACACTAGGAAACCTCTCTCGACCCCTCAGCGATCCTCGACCCCTCGAACCCTCGACGACCCTGGAACCCTCGACCCCTCGGCGATCCTCTTCTTCCTCTCATGTTCGAGAGGATCGTCGAGGGGTCGGAGGTTGCCTAGTGTCAAAGGATTCAACAAAACCATGTCTTCATCATTAGGCGAAAGTAACATGTGCATGATGGTACGAAGCTCTCCAAAGTTATTTTGGAACGGAGTCCCAGATAAGATAATTCGCTTTTTGGTACAAAGTTCAGCAACACCTTCCAAATATCGTTATTTGGAAGGCCTTTGCTGAAATTCATACAAAAAGGCAAATTATCCTATCCGGGACACCATTCCAAAATAACTTTGGAGGACTTCGTCATGCCCTGGTTACTTCCGGCTAATGATGAAGCCATGGATTTCTTCAATACTTTGACACTAGGAAACCTCTCTCGACCCCTCGGCGATCCTCGACCCCTCGAACCCTCGACGACCCTAGAACCCTCGACCCCTAGACGACCCTGGAACCCTCGACCCTCGATCCCTAGACCCTATAGAACCCTCGAACCCTCGACCCTGAAACCCTCGACCCTTGACCCCTTAACGACCCTCGACCCTCTACCCTAGTTCCCGACCCTCGACCCCTCGGCGATCCTCGACACCCTTGTGCCCAATAAAAATTAAGAAGAAGAAGAAGAAGAAGAAGAAGAAGAAGAAGAAGAAGAAGAAGAAGAAGAAAGAGGAGAAGAAGAAAGGAATAGCTATTTTCTCTTCCTCTCCACTATTCCTTTCTTCTTCTCCTCTTCTTTTTCTTCTTTTTTCTTCTTCTTATTTATTTCTCCTCTTCTTTTCCTCTCCTCTTCTTCTTTCTTTCCTCTTCTTATTTTCTTCTTTCCTATCCTTCTTTTTCTAAAATTGTAACTTTTGCATATATAAAACTTTTCTAAAATTGTAACTTTCTATATAAAACTTTCCTATCGGGAGGGGGTTATATCGACCCCCCCCCCCTCGTGTTGAAGAAAACGAAGAAGAAATAAAAAGAGGAGAACAAGAAAGGAATAGAGGAGAAGATTGAAGAAAAAAAAGAAGAAAAAAAAGAGGAGAAGAAGAAAAAAATAGAAAAAAAATTCTTTTTCTTCTTCTCCTCTATTCCTTTCTTCTTCTCCTCTTCCTTTTCTTCCTCTCCTCTTCTTCTCCTTTTTCCTCTTATTATTTTCCTTTTTCCTCTCCTAAATATATAAAACTTTTCTAAAAATGAAAGTAACCTAAAATGTACTAAATCAGAGAACATATATAGATAATCCTTTTCTAAATATTTAAACCTAACTTTTGCATATATGAACATATATACACAGAGAACATAAAAACATATATACATTTTTATAAAAAAGAAAAATACAAAATACAAACATATATATGAAAAAAAAATCTGAAAAGAAGCAATATACACAATACATATATGCATAATATACACAAAGAGGCAATATACACAAGCATATATAATATATAAAAACAGGGGAGGGGCGCCGGCCGGACCAACGGGCAGGGCGACGGCGACGGGCGGGGCGGGGCGACGGCGATGGGCGGGGCGGGGCGACGACGACGGGCGGGGCAGGGGCGACGGCGCGGGGGAGGCCGGCGACGCGGCGTGGGGTGACGGGGAGGGGGCCGGAGATGGCGCACGCAGCGACGAGGAGGAGGCCGGCGACGGCGCAAGCAGCGACAGGGACAAGGCCTGCGGCGGCGCGGGGCGACGGCGACGGGGAGCGGGCGACGACGGGCTCGGGGCGGCGACGACGACGACGAACGGCCTGGGGGCGTCGATCGGGGGCGAATGGGAGCGGTTGGCGAAATTTTCACAAGTGCTACCTTATATACCCAGAGCAATGGTCCCGGTTCGTGGAACGAACCGTGACCAATGCCCCCCTTTGGTCCCGGTTGGTGCCACCAACCGGGACCAAATGCCAATTTTCAGCAGCCCAAAGGGTGGGAAGCGGCGGCCTTTGGTCCCGGTTGGTGGCACCAACCGAGACTAAAGGGGGGCATTGGTCACGGTTGGTGCCACGAACCGGGACCAATGCCCCCTTTAGTACCGGTTGGTGCCACCAACCGGGACCAATGGCCTTGTGCTGCCCCACGCCCAAAAGTTTAGTCCCACCTCGCTAGTTGAGAGGGCTCGGGAGTGGTTTATAAGCGCTGTTGCGCCCACCCTCCCGAGCTCCTCTCAACTGCAGGCTTTCGGGCCTAATCTGTCACTGCAATGCCTGTGGGCCTACTGGGCCCGCTGCGGGCCTGAATCCTGGCCCATGGTAGGGTTTCTAGTCGTATTCAGGCCGTGGTGGCCCAGTAGGTGGCATTTTTTTGTTTTTTTGTTGCTTTATTTATTTTCTTTTGTTTTTTGCTTTATTTTTTAATTCTTTATGCTTTTAGTTTTAGAAAAATTATAAACTTTTTGTTAATGCCATTAGTTTTCAAATTTGAAAATAATTTTTTTGTTTTTTTGTTTTCTTTGTTGCTTTATTTATTTTATTTTGTGATTAACTTTACTATAAAAATAGTTTTTTCCTGTTTTTTTATTTGTTTTTTGCATTATTTATTTTATTTTGTTTTTTGCTTTAATTTTTAATTCTGTTTGCTTTTAGGTTAGCAAAATTATAAACTTTCTGTTAGTGCCATTAGTTTTACAAAAATTATAAACTTTCTGTTAGTACCATTAGTTTTCAAATTTGAAAACACTTTTTTAATTTTTTTTGTTTTCTTTGTTGCTTTATTTATTTTATTTTGTGATTAACTTTACTATAAAAATAGTTTTTTCCTGTTTTTTTTATTTGTTTTTTGCATTATTTATTTTCTTTTGTTTTTTGCTTTAATTTTTAATTCTGTTTGCTTTTAGGTTAGCAAAATTATAAACTTTCTGTTAGTGCCATTAGTTTTAGAAAAATTATAAACTTTCTGTTAGTGCCATTAGTTTTCAAATTTGAAAACACTTTTTTAGTTTTTTTGTTTTCTTTGTTGCTTTATTTATTTTATTTTGTGATTAACTTTACTATAAAAATAGTTTTTCCTGTTTTTTTGATTTGTTTTTTTGCATTATTTATTTTCTTTTGTTTTTTGCTTTAATTTTTAATTCTGTTTGCTTTTAGGTTAGCAAAATTATAAACTTTCTGTTAGTGCCATTAGTTTTAGAAAAATTATAAACTTTCTGTTAGTGCCATTAGTTTTCAAATTTGAATAGTTAAAATTTGAATTCTTTGAAAATTGTTTGAATCACAAGTTTGTGATTAACTTACTAAAAAATGAGAATAGATGAAAGTTGGAAGTTTCTGTTAGTGCCATTAGTTTTAGAAAGTTGAAAGTTGAAAGTTGAAAGTTGGCATGGGCCAGGGACTAATGGTCATGGTATTACGAGGGCCGAACCATAAGACATGAAAGCATTTCAAATGAACTCTGAAAAAGTTGAAAGTTGGGATGGTATCATAATTTCACCCACATAGCATGTGCATGTACAAAACGGACAATGGTAGCATGTTCGTGTGTTACAAAGTTGCGGGAGAAAGTCTTCACTTTTTCTTCACTTGTGTCATTTGCCTATTGCGCCGTAACCATGGATAATCTTCATTGTTTATCAGGATGCTTGGGTCAGCCTTGACATTGAAGGGAGGAATTTCATGAAACTTTTCATAATCTTCAAACATGTCTGTCTTGCCGTCCACTCCCAGGATGTCCCTTTTTCCTGAAAGAACTATGTGGCGCTTTGGCTCATCGTATGATGTATTCGCTTCCTTATCTTTTCTTTTTCTGGGTTTGGTAGACATGTCCTTCACATAGATAACCTGTGCCACATCATTGGCTAGGACGAACGGTTCATCAGTGTACCCAAGATTTTTCAGATCCACTGTTGTCATTCCGTACTGTGGGTCTACCTGTACCCCGCCACCTAACAGATTGACCCATTTGCACTTAAACAGAGGGACCTTAAAATTAGGTCTGTAGTCAAGTTCCCATATGTCCACTATGTAACCATAATATGTATCCTTTCCGCTCTCGGTTGCTGCATTAAAGCGGACAGCGCTGTTTTGGTTGGTGCTCTTTTGATCTTGGGCGATCGTGTAAAGTGTATTCCCATTTATCTCGTATCCTTTGTAAGTCAATACAGTCAAAGATGGTCCCCTGGACAACAAGTACAACTCATCACAAACAGTGTTGTCACCTCTGAGACGTGTTTCCAACCAACTGCTGAAAGTCCTGATGTGTTCACATGTAATCCAGTTGTCGCACTACTCCGGGTGTTTGGAGCGCAGACTGTTCTTGTGTTCATCGACATATGGGGTCACCAAGGTAGAGTTCTGTAGAACTGTGTAGTGTGCTTGAGACCAAGAATATCCGTCCCTGCATATTATTGAGTCTCTTCCAAGAGTGCCTTTTCCAGTCAGTCTCCCCTCATACCGCGATTTAGGGAGACCTATCTTGTTAAGGCCAAGAATGAAGTTTACACAAAACCCGATAACATCCTCTGTTTGATGGCCCATGGAGATGCTTCCTTCTAGCCTAGCGCGATTACGGACATATTTCTTTAGGACTCCCATGAACCTCTCAAAGGGGAACATATTGTGTAGAAATACGGGCCCCAGGATGACAATCTCGTCGACTAGATGAACTAGGACGTGCGTCATGATATTGAAGAAGGATGGTGGGAACACCAGCTCAAAACTGACAAGACATTGCGCCACATCACTCCTTAGCCTTGGTACAACTTCTGGATCGATCACCTTCTGAGAGATTGCATTGAGGAATACACATAGCTTCACAATGGCTAATCAGACGTTTTCCGGTAGAAGCCCCCTCAATGCAACCGGAAGCAGTTGCGTCATAATCACGTGGCAGTCATGAGACTTTAGGTTCTAAAACTTTTTCTCTGGCATATTTATTATTCCCTTTATATTTGACGAGAAGCCAGTCGTGACCTTCATACTGAGCAGGCATTCAAATAAGATTTCTTTCTCTTCTTTCGTAAGAGCGTAGCTGGCAGGACCTTTATACTGCTTCGGAGGCATGCCGTCTTTTTCGTGCAAACGTTGCAGGTCCTCCCATGCCTCAGGTGTATCTTTTGTCTTCCCATACACGCCCAAGAAGCCTAGCAGGTTCACGCAAAGGTTCTTCGTCACGTGCATCACATCGATTGAGGAGCGGACCTCTAGGTCTTTCCAGTAGGGTAGGTCCCAAAATATAGATTTCTTCTTCCACATGGGTGCGTGTCCCTCAGCGTCATTCAGAACAGCTAGTCCACCGGGACCCTTTCCAAAGATTACGTAGTGTAAATCATTGACCATAGCAAGCACGTGATCACCGGTGCGCATGGCGGGCTTCTTCCGGTGATCTGCCTCGCCTTTGAAATGCTTGCCTTTCTTTCGACATTGATGGTTGGTCGGAAGAAATCGACGATGGCCCAGGTACACATTCTTCCTACATTTGTCCAGGTATATACTTTCAGTGTCATCTAAACAGTGTGTGCATGCGTGGTATCCTTTGTTTGTCTGTCCTGAAAGGTTACTGAGAGCGGGCCAATCGTTGATGGTCACGAACAGCAACGCCTTAAGGTTAAATTCCTCATGTCTGTGCTCATCCCACGTACGTACACCATTTCCATTCCAAAGCTGTAAAAGTTCTTCAACTAATGGCCTTAGGTACACATCAATGTCGTTGCCGGGTTGCTTAGGGCCTTGGATGAGAACTGGCATCATAATGAACTTTCGCTTCATGCACATCCAAGGAGGAAGGTTATACATACATAGAGTCACGGGCCAGGTGCTGTGATTGCTGCTCTGCTCCCCGAAAGGATTAATGCCATCCGCGCTTAAAGCAAACCATACATTCCTTGGGTCCTTTGCAAACTCATCCCAGTACTTTCTCTCGATTTTTCTCCACTGCGACCCGTCAGCGCGTGCTCTCAACTTCCCATCTTTCTTTCGGTTCTCACTGTGCCATCGCATCAACTTGGCATGCTCTTCGTTTTTGAACAGACGTTTCAACCATGGTATTATAGGAGCATACCACATCACCTTCGTAGGAACCCTCTTCCTGGGGGGCTCGCCGTCAACATCACCAGGGTCATCTCGTATGATCTTATACCGCAATGCACCGCATACCGGGCATGCGTTCAGATCCTTGTATGCACCGCGGTAGAGGATGCAGTCATTAGGGCATGCATGTATCTTCTCCACCTCCAATCCTAGAGGGCATACGACCTTCTTTGCTGCGTATGTACTGTCGGGCAATTCGTTATCCTTTGGAAGCTTCTTCTTCAATATTTTCAGTAGCTTCTCAAATCCTTTGTCAGCCACAGCATTCTCTGCCTTCCACTGCAGCAATTCCAGTACGGTACCGAGCTTTGTGTTGCCATCTTCGCAATTGGGGTATAACCCTTTTTTTGTGATCCTCTAACATGCGATCGAACTTCAGCTTCTCCTTTTGACTAGTGCATTGCGTCCTTGCATCGACAATGACCCGGCGGAGATCATCATCATCGGGCACATCGTCTGGTTCCTCTTGATCTTCAGCAGCTTCACCCGCGGCAGCATCATTGGGCACATCGTCTGGTTCCTCTTGATCTTCACCAGCTCCCCCCGTTGCAGCATCACCGTATTCAGGGGGCACATAGTTGTCATCGTACTCTTCTTCTTCTCCGTCTTCCATCATAACCCCTATTTCTCTGTGCCTCGTCCAAACATTACAGTGTGACATGAAACCCTTGTAAAGCAGGTGGGAGTGAAGGATTTTCCGGTTAGATTAAGACCTCGTATTCCCACATTCAGTGCATGGACAACACATAAAACCATTCTGCTTGTTTGCCTCAGCCGCATCGAGAAACTCATGCACGCCCTTAATGTACTCGCGGGTGTGTCTGTCACCGTACATCCATTGCCGGTTCATCTGCGTGCATTATATATAATTAAGTGTCCAAATTAATAGAAGTTCATCATCACATTAAAACCAAAGTGCATACATAGTTCTCATCTAACAACATATAGCTCTCTAGAGCATCTAATAAATTAAACCATACATTGAAACTATGTAAAACATTTCAATGCGAAAACAAATGCGATCATAATCGCAACCAAGGTAACAATTGATCCAACGGCATAATGATACCAAGCCTCGGTATGAATGGCATATTTTCTAATCTTTCTAATCTTCAAGCGCATTGCATCCATCTTGATCTTGTGATCATCGACGACATCCGCAACATGCAACTCCAATATCATCTTCTCCTCCTCAATTTTTTTATTTTTTCCTTCAACAAATTGTTTTCTTCTTCAACTAAATTTAACCTCTCGACAATAGGGTCGGTTGGCATTTCCGATTCACATACATCCTAGATAAATAAAATCTATGTCACGTTGGTCAGCATAATTTTCATAAACAATAAATGAACCAATAGTTATAAAGATAATATACATACCACATCCGAATCATAGACAGGACGAGGGCCGACGGAGGCGGATACCAAAACCATCGCACTATATAAGATGCAATAATAAATGTAAGAAAATGATACAAGTATCTATCTAAACATACAAGTAAGAATATTTTTCCTTTCAGAAAGAAGATAAGAACAAGAGGCTCACCATGGTGGTGTTGGTGATGAGATCGGCGCGGGTGATCGACGGCGGTGAAGACGGGGACGGGGCGTGACGGACCGCTAAATCTAGACAAATCTCGAGGAAAATGGAGCTTGGAGGTCGAGCTTTGAGAGGAAAAAGCTTAAGTAGTGTGGCTCGGGCATTCCATCGAACACCTCATGTGCATAGGAGGTGAGCTAGAGCACCACAAAGCCCTCTCCCCCTCGGCCAGAAAAAACAGAGCACTGTGCTCTGCTCTTGCGCGAGGGGGTATATATAGGCACCTCATTGGTCCCGGTTGGTGACATGAGCCGGGACTAAAGGGGAGCCTTTGGTCCCGATTCAAGCCACCAACCGGGACCAATGGTGGTGGGCCAGGAGCGAGGCCCATTGGTCCTGGTTCATCCCACCAACCGGGACCAAAAGGTCCAGATGAACCAGGACCAATGGCCCACGTGGCCCGGCCGGCCCCCTGGGCTCACGAACTGGGACCAATGCCCACATTGGTCCCGGTTCTAGACTGAGCAGGGACTAATGGGCTGACCCGGCCTGGACCAAAGCCCTGTTTTCTACTAGTGTTAGAACGGATGGACTCATTCAGAACACAACAAACACACATTGTAGCCAGTTCATCTAGAACACACATCAATATCATACTAAGGCAGGAGTAAGACATTACATCGTGATGATGGCCTGGACCTGGGTATCTCCAGCATGCTTTACTTTCTGTTATCCACTCTCCGATGACCGATGACTTAGGAAACGTAACACATTCAGTCCATGGACAAACTCACAAAGGGTTTTCATACACAACCCATATCAGGTTCTTAGACATCGACAACAGACTAAGGACATCTCCAACGTCAACCCTTAAACCACACACATACGTCCAGACCGCGCTATCTGAACGTGCTGTGTCCATTCAGCGTGGTCCTGCATTGGTCCCGCGACGCGTTTATACATACGTTTTTCCGCAGATCGGAACCAAATGTGTGTGGGGGGGGGGAGGGGTCGCGGGAGTCTAGACATATACATGACCAACAAAAAAACAGCATGTACCATCTCTATTCTCTTTCCGCCCATAATGGCTAATCCCCCTGTTCCTAAATATTTGTTTTTCTAGAGATTTCAACAAGTGACTATATACGGAACAAAATGAGTGAATCTACATTCTAAATATGTCTGGACTGCAATCTCTAAAAAGAAAAATATTTAGAAATGGAGGGAGTAGTATTTAGCGGAATGCAATGTGCTAATTATAGGCGGATAGCTAGCATTTTGGCGGAAGATGGTACTGATCAGTAGTATATTTGCATTTGACAAAAGGTGCTGATTAATATATTTTTATTAAGCAAATTAAGTGTTCATTTGGCGGAAGGTGCTCATATCATTTGGCGTAGCTTGGCTTCTGCCATGGCATCACGTGCTTAGTACCGTTGCTCACCGCGCCACCCACCACTCCCATCAGAATCTGCAACGACGAGGGGAGATTGCGAGGAGGTTAGATGTAAAGCAAATGAGTTTCAAAAAAAATCTATGGAGAGGTCGGCCCCTACTTCCACACGGAGTAAGGCATGATGTCCAAAGCAGCACGGGTGGTCTTGTTTAACGCAAATGGTGATGAGCGGTCGGATGGCCCTTAACATTAATGGAGAGGTCGGCCCCTACTTCCACATGGCGCAAAGGCGTGTGACAAGAGGACCCCTTCTCTCCCTTCTTATTTAACCTGGTGGTCGATGCCCTAGCTACCGTAATAGATTTGGCCAAGGGGGCCGGCCACATTAGGGGTATCTGCTCTCACCTCCTTGGGGCAGGTGGAATCACCCATCTTCAGTATGCCGACGACACAATTCTCATGGTTGAGGGATCCGACGAGAATATAGCCCACCTCAATTTATTATTACTTTGCGTCTAAGAGATGTCCGGCTTAACGATTAACTTTCACCAAAGGTGAGGTGATGGTTCTGGGTTACTCCAAGGAGGAGACTTGGATAGCGAACCGGCTCAATTACCAGCTTGGTTCATTCCCGACCACCTACCTAGGCATGCCCATCAGTGACACTCATATACTGGAGAAGGATCTCCGGCCCTCGGTGGCCAAGGTCCAACACCGGGTCGAACCGTGGCAATCGATCCTTAACTCGCAACTAAGCTACTATCTTTGTAGTTGTCCCAGTTACAAGTTCACACTCGACTTGCAATTGAGCTCATAGCTGTCCTAGTTGTAACCCCGTCCCCGACCCAGTTGCATGTCCATCCTCAACATGCAACCAAGGATGAACTTGTAGTTGCATGCCTCGTCCCTTTGTCCCAGTTTCATGTCACTAATAAAACAACAAGCCCACTAGTACCTACAACAAGGACTTGGGGTTCATACAGTTGGTAACCATAGCGACTTTTCACTATTCGCTCTTAGCGGGCCAGACTGTTTGCGTTGCTAGCGGGTGGTTTTTTTGGGAAGCAATCGGGGATTCCTAGGAGAGATATGGTGGTTTGGGGATCCGGTATTTAAGAACCTTTCTGCTGGTTTTGGGATGGTTGTATCTGCTATTTTTGTTTTCTTCTTTTTATCTATTTCTCTTTATTGGTTTTCTAGTTCCTTTGGTTGTTTCTATGTTTGTTTCTTCATTCATTTTATTTTTTGTTCTTTTCCCTTGCTTTTTCTCTTTTAAAAATTGTAAAACTTTTCAAATTTATGAACAATTTTCAATTCTTGAACATTTTGGGAATTTGTGAATATTTTTCAAATAGGTGTACATTTTCTGAATCCTTGAACAAATTTTGATTACCGTGAATATCTTCTAATCCACGAACATTTTTGAATGCATCAATTGTTCGGTATGGGTTTTAAAATAGTTTAGTGTATATTATAACAATGCTCACCGTATGTTACAAAAAGTACACTGTATATTAGAAAAAGGATAAATGTAGAAAAATGTTCATTGTATAATTTAAAATTTTTATTATATATCAAAAGGTCACTGTATATTTTAAAAAGGTTCAATGTATATTACAAAAAGTAGTGTGCGTTCAAAAAATGATTAACATATATTAAATTCTTCACCATATATTAGAACATATTTTGTATTCGTTGACATTTTTATAATTTGAGAACATTTTATTAAATTCATCAACATGTTTTTGATCAAAATTTTATCATCTATTAAAGATAATGTATAAAATATAAGAGTAAAAACACGCAAAAAAAAACAAAAGGAAAAAAAACATCGGTAGCCTACTAGAAGCCAGCGGTAAAAAGATGATGATGAAACGCAAAAAATAACAAATCAGTGGCAGCGCTACTTTATTTTCACTGATACATCTGATCGCAGCTTTTCCTCAGAAAAATTCTGATCGTTAGCTTCGAGTAGTGACACAGTAGTATCTTTTGTGCTTTCTGTTGTAGTGCTTCTAGGCTGCTACGGTAGCACCTTGTATCTGCTGTTCTCAGTTTCTTTGTTTTTTTTTTCTCGTTGTATGGGCGGCTGTAATTCCTGACCGATTGATGGTTTTGTTAATTCAAAACAGGGCTCTGTTTGAGCCTTCGTTTTTAAAAAAAATCAAAAAAAGTAATGACACAGATTTGATTGCTAGCTTTGTCTTGATCGCTAGTTTCGTTTTTCTTTTTCTTTTTAGCACTGATAGCTAGCTTCGTGCTAGTCGCTAGCCTACTAGCATGTAGAAATGGTTGGGCATATAGGCCGGCCCACCCTGGGCGGACGTGAGGGGGTGAGATGATTTGTTTGTTTTGGACAAACACAAATCAAAATCAAACAAACAATAACAAAATGAGGTGGCGATGATATTATATTTAGATGTGACATAGTTATGTCACATCTAGATAAGTCTTAGATGGACCCATAAAAAAACAAAGAACGAAATGCCAACAACACCAGAAGCACGCCCGGACAGATCGATTATTACCACAGTCCACCGTACATCGACCCTGAGTCCACGACCAAAATATCACAAATATGCGTGTAGTATATAGACAGATACATTCTTCTCCTAGAAAAGGAGCGACTTTATTCATTTTTCAGTCGCCGCGTGCACAAGTAAAGATGCCCGGCCAGGAATGAGTACATGCACTGATCTACTAGTTCCTAGTCGTGGTGCCTGCCGACTGCCGACACAGGTTCGACGACGGGCGGCGGGCATTGGCCCACCTCAGGGGGCAAGCAGACGCCGCGGAGCAGGTCCTTGCACGACCACTCGCGGACGCAGGCGAGCTTGATGCAGCAGTGCGAGGTGATGGGGTTCGTCTCCACGGTGCGGCCGCTGAGGATGGCCCCGATGAACTGGTGCGCGCACTCGTCCGGCACCTCATTCAGCGTGTTGGAGCAGCTCGCCTGGATGCGGCCGACAAGGTCCTGAGGCTGCACTGGGCTTTGCCCGGCAGCGACGGCGACGGCCAGGAGGAGGAACATGCACGCGACGAGTTGCCCGAGCGCCATTGCGGGCGGGGCCATGGCTGGGCTGGTTACGTGCTTGGAGCTAGTATTTGGTTTGTGGGGAGATCTGTCGACGGCGTTTGGCTTCATCAGTATGTATAGGAGATTGTGATTGATCAACACATTGATTGACGGGATTTGTTTTCGGAATTCAATTCTCTGAGACGCCTTATTTGTGCTGTGATTTAAAGCATTTACTAAGGCTAGTCATAGGAAGTAACTTAGACTAATAACATGCATATGTTACTAGTCTATGTTACCATCTTTATAATGAGGAATAACATATGTGTAGTATCATGTAAACCATTATTTATTAAAATGTAGACTCATTTTGCCTTAGGATACGCTATGCTAGACTAACATACTATGTTACTCCAAACATCTCTCTCTCCTCATTAAATACATGCCATATAAGTAATTTTTTCTTCGGATATGTTATATTACTTACTATGTTACTCCCACTATGACTAGCCTAATGGCGAGCGATAGGCGCCGGCCGAAATTTCGGCCGGTTGCGCTGCGGACGTCTGATCTGGCAACAGACAGCCGTTGATTCCTTCTTTCAACCCAAAACGACGAGCAATTTGCACTCGCACAACCTCCTGCTCACCCCACGCACGGCGTCGTCACCGTCCCTCGTGGGAAAATATATATTAGAGCACATGCATCCAGACCTTTTTTATCTAGCCATCCATTTCCCGCATCGCAATTCGTGCAAATACATTTTCTTTTTTGTTTCTCCCACATAGAACATATATTGAAGTTCAAATCTATGCAGTGTGGCAAAGCTTTCTAATTAGAATCTAGTATAAATCTTTCAGATTTTTTTATCAAACATAAATATACAAAATATGTTTTGTTTGATTAAAAAATCATATATTTAGTATTTATGTCGGACAAAAAATTTCAAAAGATATATTCTAGATTCTAGTTAGAAAGCTTTGCCACGCTGCATAGGTTTGAACTTTAAGATATGTTCTATGTGGGAGAAACAAAAAAGAGAAAATTCCATATAGAAAGTTAGTTGTGTCGCATGGATCTTAAAGCAATATTGGAGAGCTAAGGGCATCTCCAACCGTTGGCCCCCAGGGGGCGCCTAAAATCGCCGCCTGGGGGTGAGCCGGCGCAAAAATTGGGCCTGGGGGCGAGTTGGTCCCCAGCCGCTGGCCCCAGGGCCGCCCCCAGGCACGTTTTAAAATAAAAGAAGTTCGGCTTAAATACGATAAAATTTGGCCAAACACGATAAATTTCGGCACATTTCGGCGAAGTTCGCGGATTTTCATTACATAGCACATATACATAAACTAATCTAAAGGAAAAACTGGCTGAAGTCGCCGCCGTCGCAGCCATCGTCGTCGTCGGCCTTCTCCTCCTTGACGTGGGCGCCCTTGCCGGACCCCTACCCGGCGTTGCCATGGCGGACTGGTGGCGGCGCATCGTCGTCGTCGTCGTCGCTGTCGCAGATGACGACGACTCCGCCTTCGTCGCGGCCGCGTCGACGCTCCGCGAAACGAAGCAGGGCGGCGCGCTGGCGCTCCTTCGCCTTCTCCAGGCGCTCCTTCTCCATCGCTATGGAGTCCCTGCGCGTCCATTCCAGGGCCGCGTCGTCGTCGTCGAGCTCCGTCGTCACGGGCACGGCCGGCTCCTTCTTCACCGGCGCGAGCCCCGGCTCCGTCTTCGGCTTGACGAAGCGCGGAGGAGGAGCCGACGAGTAGGCGCGCCGGCCGCCCTCGTTGATGACGATGCCGGCGCTGCGAGTGCGCCGGCCGAGCGGCGTCTCCGCCGCGGGCTCGGCCTTGACGCCGAGCAGGGCCGGAGTGCTGGAGGAGTGTGATGAAGATCGGGAGGAGGAAAAAGAGGAGGAGGACCCGAACCTCCTTGGCGCCCATGGCCCGGCGCGTTGGTGCTGCGCCGGGGCGGCCGCCCTCGCCGGGTACGCCAACGGCGGGTCGTTGCCGCCCTCGAGGTACGTCCCACCACAGGTGGCGCCCCTTGCTGTTCTGCCGGCCGCCAACCACCGGCGCGCCGTTGATGGACGCCAAGCGCTGCTGCTAGCGGCGCTCGAAATACGCCGCCCAAGCCGCGTGGTTGTCGGCGGCGTACTGGGGGAGGGAGAGTTTGGCGTCGGTGAGGGAGGCGCGCACGACCTCGACTTCCTCGGCGAAGTACTTCAGCTTCGCCACGGCGTCGGGCAACGGGGGAATGGGCACTCCCCCGGCGCTGAGCCTCCACCCCGTCAGCCCGGCGCGCATGTCCGACGGCGCCGGGATGTTCGCCTGGACTCCTGTTCGCGGAGCGAACGGCGGCCGAAGCCGTTGGCCGTCGCCTCGTCTCCGGGGTAGCGTTCCGCCATGGCGACGAGCTCGGGAGAGGTAGAGAGATAGAGGGAGGGGCTGGGCGGCGGCGCTCGGGAGAGGTAGGGAGAGGGAGGAGCTGGGCGGCAGCGAGGGGCGGGGCTGGTGTGGGCACAGGCGAGTGCAGGCCACCGGCTATATAGCCGCGCCGCACCCGTGTGTACGCGTGCGAGGGAGGGGAGGCGTCGGCGCGTCGTCCCGTGACGCGCCGCCCGTGAGGAATCAATGGTAAGGCTGACCGGCGGCAGCCTTGCCATTGATTCCCCACGGAAACCGAGGCCGTTGGGGGAAGACGAGGCGTCGTGTCGCTGACGCGGCGGGCCCGCGGCTGTTTCGCGCCAAAACAGTTTGCCCCGGCGCCCCCGGGCGCCCCCCAGCGCGCCGGGTTCGGCCTGGGTCCGCCGGCGCTGTTTTCGGCTCAGGCCGGCGAAAATCGGACTCCTGGGGGCGCGATTGGGCCGTTTTTTTGGCGCCGGCGCGAAAAAATCGCCTGGAAAGGCCTTCCTGAGGGCGCGGCTAGAGATGCCCTAAGATATCAGGGCCAGTGGTGCAAGTGCTCTAAAAATCCACATCCGCCCCTAGTGTCCTCCACGTCCGTCGAAGCAGCTCGCCGTAGCTGTCATCACATGCCCTTCCAATCTCGTCGTCATTCCCAACGCGACCCATCTGTCATATGCAGCTCCACTGAAAGTCTAATGGACCTTGCGGCCAAAGCCGATTCCAGCAGCTCGCACGCCCCGTCGAAGCACGGCATCGCCACCTACGGCTCACCGTCATCATCAATTTTACAGCACTATGTTCTTGCAAAAAAATAATCTAAGCAACTAAGGAAATAAAAAAAAAGTCAGTTGAAGCAAAAAAATTATTGGTTCCAGCAAAACCATGGACCTTCATCGTCGGAGCGTAGCAAAAAATTTGGTCGGTTGTCGCAAAAATAAAAGAAGGTTCCATCAACTCGCCACCATGGTTGCAGCTCCCCTTGCCGGCATGGTGATCCACCAGGTTTGAAGCTTGCAGTTGTGTCGCTTGCAGCTCGCTGGACACTGGTTGTGGCACTGCCCGTGCCGGTTGCAGCCTCGCTGGCGACATGCGTCTCTGCTTGTAGCTCTGGTGTACACGGTTTGCAGCTCTGGTACACATGGTTGAGGCTTCCGTGGTACGAGTACATGGTTGTAGCAAAAAAATATTCATCAATCCCCTTCCCCTAGCAAACAGCTACTACCGACAAAATAAAGTGCTACAATGTGTGAATCAAAAAGTTGCTACTGGCAAAAAGGAGGATTGTTGCGACCGGCGAAATCAAAAGTTGAAACCAGCGACATGAAAAGCTACAACCGGCGGGAAAAAATGTTGGAACCAACTAAGATGCTCGCTGCACATAGCCAAGCGGGTTCCTCTGTGGTCCCTGATCACGACACCGATTCCCATGCGTCGAGTAGAAATAAACAGCGCTGCATCAACAATGATGTAGATCAAAGATTGGTGCTCGTGGATGAAATTGCTACAGTCGGCGAAATAAAAAGCTGGCCGACAAATCAAAAAGCTGCAACCGGCTAAAAATAAAAAACAAAGCCATAACAAGAAGCACGGCGTCTTGCAAAAAAATGGTGTAGCATCCGCATGGTGAACGAGTGCCATCGCCTCGAGCTCACAGGGGAGGGAGGGCACAGAGCAGCTCGTCGTCACCTCAACGCGGGCTTTGCGGGAGGCGGTGGTGAGGACATGCGTCAGTAGGGAGGTAGAGAGGGGATGAACATGGGGTGCTTGAAGGACGCATCCATGGCGGTGTGGCGTTCGCAAGGGGAGAGAAAAGGGGGATCGATTGGAGGAGAACGGAGAGAGAGGAAATAAAACAAGTGGAGGATGTTCTGCTGAGAAGATAAGGTCGGGTGAAGAGTGATGCGTGGGCCCAAAAAATAGATCGATCTGACGTGTTCGATCCATATGAATCCTACGGGTTGTGAGCGTCCAGCTAAACATTCGGTCGGCGTGTCAATTGTAAATGTTTCCCTTAACTAATACAGATTTGCTCATTCTCATTTAGATTTTTTTCTAGAACTTTTTTAGAACTACTCATTTCTCAATTAGATGAGAATGAATTGTTAGAAATAAATGGGCATTGCCCATTAGAAATTTCTGAAATCTCAAATCAGCCCATAAGTAAAATGGCAAGTGGTGATGGTAAAGTTTAGTCTCATATCACTAGTTGAGAAAGTGTTGGACCTCTTTATATGGTGGATTCTCTCCACCACTCTAAGTTGTGTGTTGAGGAGAGAAATAGGAGACGACACGCGCGTGCTTGCTTGCCTTTCCTGGCCTACCTAGGCTCGAGCCGCATGAATGGTCCGTCAAAATCTAGTACGGTTAGTATACGACTTAGAATCCAACTTGGTTTGAGATCGTGATTGCGATACAATACCACCTCTAGTCCTATTATATACTACTACCGTCCGTGGTCAAAGACATATTGAAAACACGTAGGGTTTGCCTCATCTAGCAACTTACACCGTCACTGTAGTCTACGATATCCCGAATGTCTTCAAAACCATTCGTCCTTGCGACCATGCACTGAGAGATGACGAATTGGATTTTTGGGAAGCACAACTGCTCTATTTCGTCATCATCGGTCGCTTTTCGTCCAAGTCGGGCGGTGCTACAATCATCATCAGCAACGTCGCTCCTGTAGCAGCTAACACAGCACGTCCATTGTGTTTTGTTAATGTCTCTATTTTTAGTTGTTGTTACATGTGTGATGCTACTGAATCCTAAATTCGGTGCAACAAATGCGGGCAGTGAATTGTACATCATGTAGAGTTTCCACGACTACAAGATGGTGAAAACCCATTTTGTTAAACAAGCTCATGAGATACAATGCATTGTGAAGGAACTGAGACTCTTTAAGTGTGTTCTACCCTCTGTTGGAAAAGGCAGTGCCTAGGAGGCGCTTAGGCACGCTTAGGCGCTAGGCGATGGCCAAACGCCTCGCCTAGGGCATAAGCGGAAGTCTAGGCAGGGGCAAGCAATAAATTATCTACTCGAGTGAGAAATCTTTCCATATTGCCCTGCTATGCCAAACATGCCATATTCAAATGGCAGTAGCTGGTAGTTAAATTATTAATGTGACCTAAATTAATATTGACACACATATAATATTACAAATACACCCTGGTAGTAGAAACTATATTACCGCCTAGGCTACGCCTAGGACGTTTAAGCACCGCCTAGGCACTAGGCGATGGCCAACCGCCTCGCTTACGCCTACCGCTTTTTTCAACCTTGGTTCTACTCAATAAATTTGTGGCTTGATGCATGATTGCAAAGTTGCCTACTTCATGAAGAAATTTGCCACAGTTATGAAACATAAGAGACAGGAGATATCGGTTGAAAATTTGATTGCATCTCTTGGTGTTGAAGAGAAAGCTCGATCTAAAGACACTAATATGAAATGAGACGAGGTTCAGCCTACCACCAATATGGTGCAGAGGTACCCATAGAACAAGAACAAAGGGAAGAACAAGCATGTCTTCAACAAACTTGTCAAGACTACTATCTTCAAGAAGAAAAGGGTGATCTTGAGTGCTACATCTTTGGGAAGCCCAGACACTTTTCCAAGGAATGTCCAGAGCGTGCAGGCCGCAGAGGGAAACCGAGCTCCAGGAGTGACAACATGGTGACCACTAGCAATACTGATGGGTATGGTTATTTATCTATTGTTATTTCAGTATTTCAATCATCTTCGTGGTGGATTGATTCGGGTGCTAACGTTCACGTGTGTGCTGACGTATCTTTGTCAGTTCTTATCAAGTCGCACAGGATTCTTCCGTTTAATGGGAATGGGTCGCTTCCTTTCTTCGTGGCATTGGCATGGTGGATCTAAAATTCACTTCGGGGAAGATCATGTAGCTAAGGAACGTGTAGCATGTCCCTACTATGAACAAATATCTCGTTAGCGGCTCCCTTCTATGTCGAGATGGGTTTAAGGGAGTTTTAGAGTTGAATAAAGTAATCGTGTCGAGATTTGAACAATTTTTAAGCAAAGGCTATGAGTGCGGAGGCTTGTTCCTCTTTTTGCTTTCACATTTTTGCAACAAGTTAGTAAACCAAATTTGTGCTAGTGTTCATGATGTCGCAAGTGTTTGGCACTCTCATTTGTGTCACATTAATTTTAGTTTAATGTCTCGGCTATCCAGTATGATTTTAATTCCGAATTTCACTGTTGCCAAAGGTTTGAAGTGCCATAGTTGTGTGCAATCAAAGCAACCTCAAAAGCCTTATAGGGTTGCCGAAGAGAGAAACTTGGTACCTCTAGACCTCGTACATTGTGATCTACGTGAGATGAATAGTGTGTTGACAAAAGGTGGAAACATATTTTTTTCATGTTTATATGTTGCAAACTAAAGATGGAGCTCTAGACTACTTTAAATCTATGAAGCTGAAGTTGAAAATCAACTAGAGAAAGATCAGGTGTCTTAGTTCAAATCATGGTGGAGATTTTATCCCTAAGTATTTGATGAGTTCCGTAAGGAACACGGTATTATGCACAAGAGGACGCCTCGCTATTCGCCCGAATCAAATGGGGTTGCCAAGATGAAAAGTAGGATGCTGGCTGACTTGGTGAATGTCATGTTAGACACTGTTGGTTTATCTAAAACTTTATTGAGTTTGTGCCATGTCCTGAACAGAGTTCCTAACAAGAATAAATAGAAAATCCCTTATGAGTAGTGGGTTGGGAGAAAACCATCATTTTCTTATTTGCGCGTTTGGGGATGCTTGGCAAAAGTCAATATTCCTATCCCTAAGAAACGCAAACTCGGACCAACACACACACACACACGCACGCACGCACTCACTCACGCACGCGCGCACACACACACACACACATTGGTGATGATTTCATTGTACACCTTCTGGACAACACTCCCAAGTCTATTGTAGAGGTATATGCATCTTTAAATATAGATGATTGGAAAGAAGTTGTTCATAATAAGATGGACTCAATTCTTTCTAATGGAACTTGGGAGCTAACTGAATGAACTTATGGTTGTAAACCTATGGGCTGTAAGTGAGTGTTCAAAAAGAAGCTAAGGCCTAATGGTACTATTGATAGGTACTACTCCCTCCATTCCCAATTATAAGTCTTTTTAGAGATTTCAACAAGTGACTACATACGGAGCAAAATGAGTGAATTTACACTCTAAAATATGTCTACATACATCCGTATGTTGTACTCCATTTAAAATGTCTAAAAATACTTACATTTAGGAAGGGGGGAGTACTAGAGAAGCTTGGCTGGAAGGTCCGGCCTCTTCTTCGGATACAAAGACGGAAGGAAAACGGTGCAGTTCCCTTTGGCGAATCCAAGTTCCCTTGAAAATAAAAACGTTCCTCTAGAGGTTAGCAAAGCATTCTTTGCCGACTAATGATATCCGCAAGCATGGGCACATGGCTGATGATGACAAGGTGCTATATGTGGAGAAACAGACTCATGGAAACATTCATTGATCGAGTGTATGATGGCGAACTATGTTTGGGCCTTGGCATCGAAAAACACTTCAGAACAAGTTGCATTAACGCGCCAAGGAAATGCAAGAGATTGGATTTTTGAGCTCATCGAAAAATTGCCCTCACATGAACTGGAAGAAAATTTTGTTACCCTATGGGCTATATGGCACGCGCGGTGGAAGGCTATTCATGAAAATTTGTTTCAAAGCCCCTTATCTACTCATTGTTTTTTTGACAAACTTCCTAGGAACTTGGAGTGGTACATCATTTGAAGAAACACGAGGGAAGTGTAAGACAAGTCAAGGTCAATGTGAACCGGTGGGTTTCATCTCCAGCGGGATGGACTAAGATCAATGTGGACGGAGCCCTGGGTAAACTGGATGACAAATCGGCCGTTGCAGCTATTGTTGGGAGGAGTAATGATCAGTCAATTGGAGCATCTTCAGTGGGTTTTTTGGACTGGTGGATCCTAAAATTGTCGAGGTGCTAGCTATAAGGTAGGCCATCTCTCTGGCGAACGACCTGCTAACTCAATAGTTAAGATCGCTTCAGGCTGCCTTAGGGTGATAAACATGTTGAACGAGGATTCGAAGCCGAGCTACTATCATATTATACAGGAGATCAAGGCCAAGGTGATCAGTTTGATGGCATTGAGTTTTGCCCTGAGAAGCGTAGCTCAGATTTCGAAGCTCACATGCCAGCTTGTTCTTCTGGTAGAAGTAATATTGGCTGTTATGTTTAGCTTTTAGATCCTCCTGAGGGCTTAGGTATCCCTAGAACCTTTGTGAACTCATTTGTGTATGGGTGCTACACCAATAAAAAAATTAAGTAATTAACTAGCCTTTGCTTATTATCAGTACCATGTACCTATGTTGAGTTCGCTGGGAAATGCACATGTAACTTACTGACAAGAACCACGATAACCGATCATGTGGAAAAGTAGAATTTCATCTAATAACTTATTTCTATAGCAAGTTTTATTTCAGAAAGAGATGCATGATGCTGCTCTCTTATCGGGTCTACTTCTAACTGTTACTCCTTGCTACACAAATCGCAACCAAGCCAGAATATATATCTTTGTACTTTTAGTACGTCCCATGGTTGGGTTTTAGTTAGTTTATTGATGTTTTCCATAATTTATTTCAGGCCTTTCAACTATGTGCGTTCAGTGGGAGGAAACGTTCCTGTCGACTACAAAGATGATATGGCGTCTTTGTCAATCTTGAGTTGATGTGTCAACTCAGTATATGTGTCTCTAGGTGTGTGTATGCTCATAGAAATGAGTGTATGTGCATATGTACGAGCATTTGCGTCGGTACGGTGTTAGAAAATAACGGGACAGGGGGGAAACACCGCGCCACCAACCACTGCCATCAGGATCAGCAAAGCCGAGGGGAGATTTTGAGGAGGTTAAATGTAAAGCAAATGAGTTTCAAAGAAAAGATGTAAAACAAATGGGTTACACATAAAAAAACAAAGAACAACACCACACAAGCGCGCCGGTACAGATCGATTATCACAGTCCACCGTACATCGTCCCTGAGTCCACGACCAAAAGTTCACAAATATGTATGCAGTATATAGACAGATAGATTCTTCTTACAGAAAAGGAGCAATTTTATTCATTTTTCAGTGACCGCGTGCACAAGTAAAAGATGGCCGGCCATGCATGAGTACATGCACCGATCTTGTTCCTGGTCGTGGTGCCTGCCGAGTGGCGATATACAGGTTCGACGGCGGTCTACTGGCAGTAGCCCCTGTGAGGGGGCAAGCAGACGCGGCCGAGCAGGTCTATGCACGACCCCTCGCGAACGCAGGCGAGCTTGGCGCAGCATTCGTAGGTGACGGGGATTGTCTCCGCGGTGCGGCCGCTGAGGATGGCATGGATGAACTGGTCCACGCAATCCCACGGCACCACATCCAGCGTGTTGGCGCAGCTCGTGTGGACGCGGCCCACAAGGTCCTGAGGCTGCAGTGGGCTTGAGCCGGCAGCGACGGCGACGGCGGCCAGGAGGAGGAACATGCACGCGATGAGCTGCCGGAGCGCCATTGCGGGCGGGATCATGGCTGCGCCTAGTACGTGCTTGGTGCTAGCGTTTGGTTTGCGGGGGGGATCTGTCGACGGCGTTGGGCTTCATCAGTATGTGTAGGAGATTGTGATCAACGCATTCATATTGACGGGATTTTTTTTCTGAATTCAATTCTCTGGGATTCCTGATGTGTGCTGTGATTTAAAGCATTCACTGAAACGGATTTGCTAATTGTCATTTTAGATGAGAATAAATGAGAATTGACTATGTCACATCTAAGTTCTCAACCACACATTAATTGCTGTAAAATTCATGCAAACTGCGTAGGCTCGGTGGTGTTTCTTTGTCCAGCGCGATTGTTTGCGTTAGTTTCCTGGTGGCCTGTGTACGTTGTGGTTATTGGTTGTATGAGCCTTAGGCTATCTCCAAGGCTGACACGTAAATTACTTCATGCATCTGTGTACACGGACATGGATGCGGGAGCCAGTCATCCAACGTTACCTGCATATATCCGACCTCAAAAAAATCTTTAAGTCTGCACGTACAAATAGCTGCATATATAGTCTAAATTAGTTTAAATGTTCAAATGCAGTGGTAGTTCTAACTTTAAAAAGTTCAAATCAGATCTTCTTTCAGTTGCTCGTGAGTTGCTCGATGCCGAATTTGTTGATGCATTTAAACAAATTCTTCAAATGTGGTTGGATTTTGGTCGGGAAGTTCGATAGGATCACCCATGTTCTCAAATTCAAGAGTTGCGGCAGCATCCTCACCCTCGTCCTCCATGGTCATGTTGTGCATAATCACAAAACAGGTCATCACCTTTCACAAGGTCTCCGGATCCCATTGCTTAGGAGGTCCACAAACAACTGCAAAATGTGTCTGCAAACCTCCAAATGCTCTCTCAACATCCTTTCTAGCTGCTTCTTATCTTTGGGCAAAGTAAGACTTTTTTTGGTCACCTGGGTTAAAGATGATGTTGACAAAGAAATAGAGGGAGTAATTGCAAATTGTATCAGCACTTATTTGATAGTCTAATAAACCATATAAGGCAAGAAAAAATAGGTGATGGGAAACAAGTCAGGTTGGGGAGGAAGGATCACGTAAAGCGGAAGGTTGGACGAGGGGAGATGGAACCTTACATATTTGTTTTTTATTATTTTTCAAATATTGTTCCATCCCGTAGCAACACACGTGTATTTAGCTAGTATTGCTAGCAAGCCTAGATGAATGAGATGTCGCAAATGCTATTAAGCGCTTTGGGCACGGCTGCCTCTATGTCTCGCTTCACATGGGACAATGGGAAGCCTCGCCTGAAGGCGGCATGAGATGGACCGGCCAAGGCGCATGGGAGAACACAGACTCGTTTTTCTATCACTTTTTTGTTTTAGTTTTTTGCTTCTATTTTTTACTTTTGTTTATACTTTCAAATATTCTGAATAATTATGTTACAAAAAACGCTTTACATAAAATATATGATAAAAAATATAAACCAAGCCTTTTTTAAATGTTAAATGTGTATTGAGAAAATGTTTCTCATGTATACAAAAAAATATAATGTGTATGAAAAAAGCTTATCATGTATTTTAGAAAATATTAATCAAGCATCTAAAAAATAAAAAAAATATTAATCAGGCCTTTAATTTTTTTAAATCTGTAAAAAAATGTTGATCACGGCTTGAAAAAAAGTTAAACAATTATTTTAAAAATGTTAATCAAGCATTTCAAAATATTATATATGCATAAAAAAGTTAACCATGTAATAAAAATATCTTTTTGGAAAAAAGTTAATAAAGCATTTCAAAATCTTAAATGTATATAAAAACAATATTAACTATTTTTTCGGAAAACGTTAATCTTGTACTTGAAAAATGCTATCAAGCATTTAATGTCAAATTGTTGTATTGGAAAAATGTAATCATGTATTCAAAATGTTTTAACCTTGTGTATAAAAATGTTAAACTTCTATTAAAAACTGTATTATATATATACCAAAAAATTATAGTGTGTATGGAGAAAAGTATACATAAAAATATATATTTTAAAAAATGTGAAACATGTATATAAAAAATTGCAATGTATGCAAAAAATGTCGAATGTGTACTGAAAAAGGTGACATGTGTTAAACAAAAAAAGAGGAAAATCGAAAAATAAATTAAGAAAATCGAGAAACCCAGAAAACGCCAAAAGTTTTAAAAATAAAACAGAAGAAAGGGAATGAAAACCAAAGAAAGCAATGCAAAAGAATGGGAACAGATAAAGCCAAAAAAGAAACAAATAAAAATGAAGAAAACCGATAAAAACCGTGAAAGAAACAAAAGAAAAAACTAAAAAAAGTATAAAACTAGTGATACCCAAGAAAGAAATAAAAAATGAAATAAAAACAAGTGAAAACCGGAAAGAAAACCTGTGAAATATAAGAAAACAGGAAATAAAAAAACGATGAAGTAACAGATAAAACCGAAAGAAAACATAAAGAAAATGACAAAGAAAAAAAACAGACTAAACCTGTACGTGCACCGCGCAAAACAACGACCAGCGGTCTCAAATATAGAGCGATCTATACAAAATGAACAAACAAAAAGGCCCAGCTACAACAGGGGGAGAAGAAAGTTTGAGGTGAGACGGAAGGATCTATCTCCTACTCCCTCCGTTCCTA
The DNA here is from genome assembly GCF_003073215.2 of Triticum urartu. Lineage (NCBI taxonomy): Eukaryota > Viridiplantae > Streptophyta > Magnoliopsida > Poales > Poaceae > Triticum > Triticum urartu. The sequence continues at coordinate 715,174,163 of NC_053024.1, read as the reverse complement.
AATATTTGTCTTTCTAGAGATTTCAATAAATGACTACATACGAAGCAAAATGAGTGAATCTACACTCTAAAATATGTCTACATACATCCGTATGTTATAACCATTTGAAATGTCTAGAAAGACAAATATTTGGGAACGGAGGGAGTACAAGCGAGATATAGTCCTGGTGTTCGAGTAGAGCTAACTAGTCTTCTTTTAGTGGGTCAGCCATGTAACTGGAACCAGTCCCGTCTTTCCTGGTTTGGGGACATTCTAGAATGTTCCTCCATTCGGTTTTTTTGCTTTCCATGTTTCCATCTAAATTTGTTTTGCGGGGTTTCATCTAATTGTTTACATTTCTCTGGTTTTCCCATCAAGGGATTTGTTTGGATTTTTTCGTTTCCATTTTTGGTTTCTTCTATTTTATTTTTAAATCTCACAAAAAAAAAATCGAATTCATGATGGTTTTGAATATGCGCACATTTTTCAAATTTTCCCCAAAAAAATTATGAACTTCTTTCGCATTCATGCAATTTGTTAATTCCCGGATATTTTTCAAATCCAATAGCTTTTAAAAAATAATCAAGCATTTAATCAATTCCATTTTCTATTTTCCGACTGATTGTCTCAACTGACATACATGTTGCGTCAATCGGCATCACTACTTCTCCTCAAAAGTAGCAGTAGAAATGGCTGCTGTAGATCCATCCACCCACGTTAAGTAAAAGGTTATACCAGAAATATACTTTTGCTTGCAAGGCTACATGTCTGAATTTTGACTGTATTCCAACATCAGTCCAAATTTTTGTTACTGCATTCTAAGGCCTGTCTGAATTTGACAGAGTTATAAATGGCATTGAGCAACAATGTAATGTACATTTACATGTTTTGTCATACTACACAACACAACTGCACAAGCTGCTGCTGAACATCCTCTATTCGGAATAAGCTACATCAGTAAGTACATTGACATATAAATTTGGAGAATCTACAGTAAGTAATTGATTGGCAGAGCATGTTATTTAATTTACAACTTGTGTTATTCTTCCAGGTGTTGAATGCATCTTTCTGTCATGATGCTTCAGTAAATACTGCATGTTATTAACTGATGAACTACCATGCTATTTCGACCGCCTTCTCGGCAGTAAAGAATTAATGGTTGGATCAAATCTGACCGGGGTGGAGGGAAAATTCTCTGTATACGCTATGTTCTGATATCGATATGTGCAGGAGAGCTGGAGAGGGCCTTCACTTGCACGCCATTTGTCACTGGTAACCATTCAGATGAGCGCCATGAATGGCATGGCAGCTTATTCGGCGCTGGGAGCGGGAGGGCGTGTGCCGATATACTCAAAACCGACAACGAGGAATGCTAGGCCTTGAATGAAGAGGTAGATGTAGTACCCTTTGTTTGCATAAAACAAATCGTAGAAACCACATATAATTATGGAGGTTCCAACAAAAATCTCTGAGCAGTTGTACCTGATAAAAAGAACACACACATCAGGCATTATTTGACAAAACTAGAAAACGCGAAAAACCCGTAGTTTGTACGCAGTAATTTCAATTAGCATATATCGTAATGTACTAGCTTTGAGACAATAGATTTTGCTTACTTGTCCCATAATTTTATTCTCCTCTTCTTGAGCTTTGGCACTAGGGGCGTCGTTAGCTCAACATCTATCACTTTCACAGCATCTAATGCTTCCATGGCTGGCTTGGTCTTGTTGGCATCTCCCAATTTCTCAGTGACAACCCACTCATTGACTCGTCCGGCATCTAGAAGACCGGTTACCGCCGCTTTTATCCGGTGCAACGACATCACATTCTCAAAGAGGACCCAGAGGATCACCAGATGAAATGAACTGAAAGTGTGACTTTCTTGTGTTAATTAACTGAAGTAACAAACAGTACATGTCATTCTGAAAGTTCAGTCTTGAAATGTGTGGTTGTTACCTTGGTGATCCAAGAGCCTTGCAGAGGGTGATAACGGTTGGAACGTAGACCACGCCCCAGAGAGGAATCTGAATCTCAGGGAAGAAAACGGACAACGGGATCGCGAAGCAGTAGTAGATGAACGTCACCGTATGGGCAGCAATCTTCCCAACGAAGAAGAAATCGTACAAGAGGTGGAGCTTGCTCCAAAATGACACTTTCTGCACAGAGAAAATTAAATGTCAGTCAATAAGATGGTGTGTATCAGTGGGTGGTGATGAGTCCTCCCTTATTAAGTGCAGAAATGCAGACCTTGTTCTCTAGAATCTCTACCAACATTTTCTTGAACAGGTTTGCAGGTCCACACGACCACCTGTGCTGCTGGAATCGGTACGCCTTGAATGTGCTTGGCAGCTCACTCCTGACCTAACCACGCACAGATCCGAGCATCGTTATATTTTTTTTTCTTGATGGGTTTGGTTATTTCTGGTAGAGAAGAAAGTTAAAAAAAGTGCATTAGTCTTTGGCTTACTTTTACGGCGCCAACATACACGAACTTCCAGCCCTTCAGCGCCGTGCGAACAGCCAGGTCCATGTCCTCCACCGTCGTCCTGTCCTTCCACCCACCGGCATCGTCGATTGCCGATATCCTCCAGACACCGGCCGTCCCTGGAAGATGTAAAAATCCCCAAGAGATCATTCACTCAGCGTGCTCATTTGGATGCTTGAGCTATGCATATATGATATGATGAAGCCAAGTTTAGGTACCGTTGAAGCCGAAAAACGAGTAGACTATGGACCCGGCCTCCTGCTCAAACTTGAAATGGTAGTCTAGTGACATTTCCTGGAATCTTGTCAGCAAACACTCATCCGAATTAACTGCATAACAAACATAACAAATTATTAGACCAGGAACCAACTAAGTCTTTCACAAAGAACACAAAACAGAGTACATGAGGACTGACCGAACTTCCAGCGGGTCTGGACGAGGGCGATGTCGGGGTTGTGCACGAGGAAGGGGACGGTGCGCAGGAGGAAGTCGGACTCGGGCTGGAAATCGGCGTCGAACATGGCGATGAACTCGCACTCCTGCACGTAGTCGTGCTTCAGCCCCTCCTTGAGCGCGCCGGCCTTGTACCCCTTCCGGTTCCCTCTCACCTCGTACTTGATGTTCACCCCCTTTCCTTTCCACCTCTGGCACTCGATCTCCACTAGGTCCTGATAAAAATGGAACAGAAAATACGGTCAGTTTCATTTGGTACTGTGCAGTTGGGTGATCTAATCTGCTGTCCAAAACTCTGCAGCAGTAAACACTTGCTCATGCCTTTTTAAAGGTTCAAGACTGCATCTACAACTGCATGCCCAAATTTTAGTACCGGGGGGAATTAAAAGATGGGTATTCAAGATAATAGTTTGCCACAAGTAAAAGCAACAATTTGCCTCAATTAATCGCATTTTATCTGTAAAAAAAGGAAAACTAATCTCATCTTCAAAAAATATGGTAGACCCCCGATCTCTGCATCAGGGTATGCACACGGCCATATCACCGTTTCTCTTTTTTTTTTCTCCTCAAAAAGATATCACCGTTTTTCCTTGAGAGTTGGAGCCTGTTATGCACGGTTGCCCTAAAATAAACCATGTTCTTTAGTAGTACCCCAATGTTATCTGGCGACCATTTCCCAGGAGGAAAACCACAGAGAACCCCCTCATAGCCATATGATCAAGATCTAACTGTGGTAATTTTCGGATGAAAAATGCACTAAAATAAACAAAATGCCATTTTTTTGGGGTCAAAAATGCCATCTCCAAACACTAAAACTGCCAGCTGCGGTGATCGCAGATGCCACCCTGGCCAGCGAACGGTTGTTGGGTATTGCAGTCCTTAGTAGTATTGTTTTTGCCTCGTAAATGAGATTAGTCTTGTGGATGAAACTAAGGGTGTGTTTGGTAACATTCTCAACCTAGCATGGTTGTTCTCATCTGATACATGTTGAGTGTAGACATGTTGAGTACATGCATTTGGTGTTGTTTGATAGCGGTGTATGTTTAGACATGTCGGTGGTACTATAGCAATCAGTTTTTTTAAAAAAAAAAGTGAAGAATTTGTTTTCAATTCTGTAAAAAAATCTTTTAAAACATGAATAAAAATTTTAAAAAAATTATATTTTGAAAAAAATCGATTGTTTTTTTGAAATTTTAGAAATTTTTGAAGATATAAACAATTTTTGTGGGGAAAATTATTTTTTGGAATTTTGAACATTTTTTAAAATATAAAAAATTATGAAATTATGAACATTTTTTGAAAAATTGAAAAAAGTTTTAAAATGTCAATATTTTTTCAAAAAAATAGACAGATTTGGAAATTTGGAAAAAAGATATATCGCCGTTTTCCATCGGCGTTGGAGCCTGTTTTGCACGCTTGTCTAAAATAAGCCATGCATAAAAGACTGTAAAAAATCAATCGCGCCTTATATTTTAGGAAGGAGGGAGTAATATCGTGTTTGCCATGTAAACCGGATTAGTCTTGCCGGGGGGTATCCTCGTTTTTGAAGAAAAAAAATGGGTTAGTCTTGTGGATGAAAAAACCCCTCCAACGGCCAGCTCGGCTATGGCACCAAAGTGGGATATATCCGGGAAGGAATCCACGGACATGGTCGCCAATATAATGTTGGAATCCGGCGCCGCGATCGAACGCAAGCGCGCTAGCTAGCCTAGCCTAGCCTAGCTACGCCGCACACATTATCACCACATGTTTGGACTTTGGAGTCACCATGCGTCCATGCCTGGAATCCGGTGCGCCGAACGAACGCGACAAGCAAAAGCGTTGAGCCAGCTACGCGGCGCACTACCAAGCCCACGTGCTACACGCACGAGGCAACGCCGTCAAACGATGAGTAGTACTGTACTTCCTCCGTCCCAAAATTCTTGTCTTAGATTTGTCTAAATACGGATGTATACATACATCCGTATTTAGACAAATCTAAGACAAGAATTTTGAAACGGAGGGAGTACTACTGTAGCGTGTACAGTCTTTCACCTTTTCTACTTTTTCTGGAGGGTGTGAAAATAAAACTGAAGCGAGACGTTGACCTGACCAGAGAGGTGAGTTGCCGGCCGGGAGAATCGGGGACGGGGATGCATGGAGCAAGATAAGAACATGCTACATGCTTGGTTTATACTCCTGCTGCTGGCTGACCCTACCACTTGGCAACCAATCAAGGTGCTCCCACGTGCTTCGGGGCCTTGCAGTGGCAGCAGAGATGCTACGGAGGTGGTGTCATTATCAGTGTTTCCTCGATCGATCAAATTTGGATCCAGTGTTTCGGAAGAACATAAAAAATGGCTCCGGCCACGTAACCTAACCCAGTGTCACACCTCCTCCTCACGTTGCTCGATCGCTCACATGGCCACCGCGTATATATTCTCAGTTAGTTATAGGTCGGGGCATAGCATTTCCGATGGCATGATCGGGAACATGTGTGTCATGTTCTGGCGATGCTGGGTACCGGGTAGTATCATGCCGGAAAAGAATAGAGTATGTGTGTCATGACCTGTACGTGAGGCCATGAACCCTACTCCATATATAGTAGTACTCGAGGAATAAAAAAATCTTAAATTCTGTCGCAAACAAAAATGTTACTATAGCGGAAGTAAATGGCAAAGACCAGATGGCATGGCATGGCAGAGCGGAGCGGCCATGCTGGGTGTCATAGGGCATGACCTGTACGTGAGGCCATTAACCCTAGTACTCTACTATATATACTTGAGGAATAATACTTCCTAATTCTATCGCAAAAAATAATATATAGCGGAAGTGGATGGCAAGACCAGATGGCATGGGAGAGCGGAGCGGCGCCGGCCGAGTAGCGAGTACGTACAAATCATCGGCCGGCATCCGGCAGCGACCGAGTGGCCAAGTGGGTAGTTTGGCGCGTCCGCCGGAGCCAGGAAGATTGCTCCATGCCGGACGGCCGCGCCGGTTTCGGCTTTTTTTTTTTTTGAAACAAGGCCGGTTTCGGCTTTAGACAAGGCCGGGATCCTCTTCACGCATCGGAGTGGGATGCTCCGGCTGCCGCCGGGCAATTGATTGTGTGCACATGCACGCATGTTGTTGGCCACTGCTTCTGTTTCTGCTTGCCTGCGAGCCATGTCTGTGTGCAGGACTCGGTATGGGGCGATCGATCCACAGAAATAAAGGAGCTAGTAGAGCGACAGTGTTTTTTTTTTCTGTCAAAAAAGAACATGTGTTTTTTGCCAAAAAGAAATCGCAGGAATAGTTTTTACTCCTATCAGCTTCATGCAGGTCAGCAAACACGCTTGCCAGTCACGGGCTGGGCTCACTGGCTGGCTCTCACTAGCTAGCAAACAAGCCGATCGGCCAACCACTTCTTCATCTGCACTTATCACGGCCGGCATGTCATGTGGCAACTGGTAGTCCCCAAGTTGCGAACAAAACCAGCCCATGGTAGGCCTAGGACCGAAACGACAGGCCGGGCGGCCATGTCACCCGTCTGTGTGTGTGTGTGTGTACGTGGTGCCTGCCACGCTGCCAGCGCGGCGGTGCCAGTGCCAGCCACGAAACGACGCCGCCGGCCGGCCGGCCGGCCACACAGGGGGAGGGAAATTATGCATGTACTAGTACGTACAGTAGTGGGACGGAGAAAACGAAGGCGCGAACATGCACGCACGCACGCACGCACGTACGTACGGGAATAATGTGAATTATCACGGCTTTTGCAGCGACGAGCAGAGCTAGATGCGCGGCGGATGGATGGGTTGATTGATTGCATACGTACCTTTACAACGGGGTCCGTGGAGTCGTCCAGCACCTGGATCACCACGCGGTCCGACGGCCACTCCAGCGCACATGCCGCCCCGATCGACAGCTTGTACACCTTCATTCATTCCATTCCATCCATCCGATCAGATCCAACCACACCAAAGAAAATCAGTAAACAAATCCCATCACACCACCACCAGCTTGCCGCCGGTCAAAATCAATCAACATTTTAGCAGAAGCTCACCTCGCGCTCGTTGTACATGGGGATCTGCACCAGCACCACGGGGAACGCCGAGCTTCCGCCGCCGACGCCGGCCTCCTCGTCGACGCCGCCCGTTTTGCAGGCCGACGCGGCGATCGGCCGCCACTGGTACCGGCGCTCCGGCTTGTGCCCGAAGGCCTTGGCGGCGAAGCAGACGGCGGCGACGAAGATCTTCTCGAGCAGGATCATCACCGTCATGGTCAGCGACAGGACCAGCAGCAGCCGGATGGCCGGCACCACCAGGAACGCCCGCGCCTGCGCGCCAGCCCACGCGCATTGCGCCGCCACGGCCGCCCAGTCCACCCGCACCGGCAGCTCCGCCCACACCCCCGCCGCCGCCGCCATGAACTCCTCGCCGGCGCCGGCCATCCCCCGACGGACGGCCGGGTGGCTGGATCTAGCGGCTAGGAGGAGTGGTGACTAGACCTGGCGCAGATGCTGACACGACTAGCTGGCTGGCCGCGGGCTAGGTAGGTGGATGGAATAGTGCGGGCTTATATAGACGGCGTGGACTGAGGGAGGAGTAGACGCGCGTTGATCGGCACATGGCGAGTGAGCGATGGGTGCTCCTCCATATGGGAAGTGGTTACGGGTCAGATGGTCTTGGTCTGGCCAAGCTTTTATTTCTCTCCGAAACAGCTTCTCAATGGACAGTGGGATGTAGATGCATGCCATATAGTAGTATTTGCGTGATGAGTTCTGGCGGTTGGTGAGATGAGTTGGATGGGTGCATGGGAATGTGGCCATGAGCTACTGACTTGTGAGTGTCCAAGTGGTGGTACTACGTACTGGTGCTATTATTGGTCCATTCCGTTGGTATTTAGGGGCCACTTGGTGTGTGTATTATTGGTGTATACAGTAGATATAAAGGAAAAGGTACTACGGTGACATGGCAACGTACGTGCGTACGGGGCGTGGGGGTGTACGAGTCAGCAAGAGTACCCCAGGCCTTGTCTCGACTCTCGAGCAGCAGCCATGTCCATGTGGCCGGGCCGGATCGGATCGGACGGAGGCGGGAGCTGCGCATGTTTGTTCACATGCGTATGTCCTCCTGCCCACTGGCTTGGACAGGACAGACTCGGCTCCAGCGTCCTTGTTTTGGTACCCGGAAAGTGGATCGCCGGCGGCCGGGTGGCCAACCGGGCATCGGCCAGTGACATGGCCTATGGCCGATCCGATCGGATACTTCTCTAGGCAGGCGTGGTAACGCAGAAGAAGAGACGCAGGGTCGCGGTCAGCCGGCGCGTTTCACATGGGGAAACACGAGATGAGCTCGCTGTTGGGGTGTGGACTTTCTGTCCGTCTTTCTTCTGCACAGGCTTTCCACCGCGTCCGACCACCCGGTGGGTGTCCGGCGAGCGTGTCTCCATGCTCAGTGCTCACTCGTTCTGCTTGCTTACTTTTCCTCTTCTTCGTCGTCTTCGTCGTATTGAACCATGAAGCACTGCAATGCAACTCTGTTTCCCTTTTATCTGAATTTGTGTCTCTGCTCTACGGCGATCCAAGAGCAGCTCCAACCGGGCAACTCATTTCGGTCCCCACTTCTGTTTGGATCGCCGTACACAAAAACGCTGACCCAACGCGCTGACCCATTCCCAAAACCGGTCCGCTTCGCGCCGCTCGTCCTCTCGGTGTCCGTTGCGGTCCCACATGTCGACCGGCCAACAATCCTAAGCGGTCATAATTAACACGGCCACCTACCGAGGGCCCGCCTGGCAGTGTGTGGAAGGACCGTGTGCCCGTCCTTTTTAATTGATGCGTGCGACGGGACCGGCCTCATCCACTCCCTGTCCTCATCTGGCCACCTTTGCTCCGGCGTGGGAGTGGATGCGCCGGGATGTAACAATCCTCAGTAAGTAGCCCTGGATTACTCTTACAATCTCTAGATCGGGATACAAATTCGATCTAGGGTTCCAAGCAAGGAAGGGGATAGGTGTGAAAAGAGCCAAGAGCTGGGAGGAGGAGGTCTCGCCCAACGACGCCGATACAGAGTAGTGATCCAACGATGCCTGTCAACTCCACACAGGCAGCCCTAAATACACATTCACTGGACCCAGTTCTCTCCTTGGACTCGACGGTTGGGCTGGCCCCCTCGCTTGGGCCGGCTCTGCTGGGCCGGGCGACGTGGTGTTCCCGTGACATTCCCCCCTCCTTGAGATGTGGCTTGACCCCAAGCCAATGCTCTTGGAAATCTTGACTGGAGAGGGATTTCGTCTTCCCAGGAGGCGAGCGACTCTGGAAAGCCCGGCCATTTGACAAACACTTGATCGACCATGCATGTCCCTCGAGCCACCGATCGCCGCTTCAGGAACTTGAAGTGGAAGAAGGTCTTGGTCCAATACAGGTAGCTCAGGAAGTACCGTCGTGGACGGAGGCAGCCCAGCTCGAAGTTGCGAAACATGGATGACCGGGTGGATCTTGGTGTGGTTAGGTAGGGCAATCCGGTACGCCACCTCCCCTACGCGAGCAAGAACCTGAAAGGGGCCAAAATACCTGAAAGCCAATTTATGGTTAGCACGAGCCACCACGGAGGACTGGGCATAGGGTTGCAGCTTCAGATAGACCCAGTCGCCAGCTGAGAACACACGATCTGAGCGGTGCATATCAGCTTTGCTCTTCATAACTTGATTCGCCCGATGAAGATGCTACTTGAGAAGGCCCATCACTGCTGCTCTGTCACGGGTCCAGGCAGCCAGATCTCTCACCGTGTCATCAGCAATGTTGGTGATGCCAAATAAGCGCGGTTTGTGACCGTACAGAACTTCGAATGGAGATGTTTTCAATGTCGAATGATATGATGTGTTGTACCAGAATTCTGCCAAAGCTAGCCACTCGACCCACTTGTTCGGACAGTTGTGGACGAAACAACGCAGATATAGCTCCATACACTGATTCACACGCTCCGTGGTACCATCCGTCTGTGGGTGGCGCGGCGAATATATGTTTAGAGTGGTATGAGTTAACTTGCATAGCTACTGCCATACCTGTTGGAAATATGCCCTAGAGGCAATAATAAATTGGTTATTATTATATTTCCTTGTTCATGATAGTTGTTTATTATCCATGCTAGAATTGTATTGATAGGAAACTCAGATACATGTGTGGATACATAGACAACACCATGCCCCTAGTAAGCCTCTAGTTGACTAGCTCGTTGATCAATAGATGGTTACGGTTTCCTGACCATGGACATTGGATGTCGTTGATAACGGGATCACATCACTAGGAGAATGATGTGATGGACAAGACCCAATCCTAAGCCTAGCACAAGATCATGTAGTTCGTATGCTAAAGCTTTTCTAATGTCAAGTATCGTTTCCTTAGACCATGAGATTGTGCAACTCCTGGATACCGTAGGAGTGCTTTGGGTGTGCCAAACGTCACAACGTAACTGGGTGGCTATAAAGGTACACTACAGGTATCTCCGAAAGTGTCTGTTGGGTTGGCACGAATCGAGACTGGGATTTGTCACTCCGTGTAAACGGAGAGGTATCTTTGGGCCCACTCGGTAGGACATCATCATAATGTGCACAATGTGATCAAGGAGTTGATCACGGGATGATGTGTTACGGAACGAGTAAAGAGACTTGCCGGTAACAAGATTGAACAAGGTATCGGGATATCGACGATCGAATCTCGGGCAAGTATCGTACCGCTAGACAAAGGGAATTGTATACGGGATTGATTAAGTCCTTGACATCGTGGTTCATCCGATGAGATCATCGTGGAGCATGTGGGAGCCAACATGGGTATCCAGATCTCGCTGTTGGTTATTGACCGGAGAGTTGTCTCGGCCATGTCTGCATGACTCCCGAACCCGTAGGGTCTACACACTTAAGGTTCAATGACGCTAGGGTTATAAAGGAAGTTTGTATGTGGTTACCGAATGTTGTTCGGAGTCCCGGATGAGATCCCGGACGTCACGAGGAGTTCCGGAATGGTCCGGAGGTAAAGATTTATATATGAGAAGTCCTATTTTGGTCACCGGAAAAATTTCGGGTTCTATTGGTAACGTACCGGGACCACCAGGAGGGTCCCGGGGGTCCACCAAGTGGGGCCACCGGCCCCGGAGGGCTGCATGGGCCAAGTGTGGGATGGGGACCAGCCCCAGGTGGGCTGGTGCGCCCCCCCCCCCCCACAAGGGCCCAAGGCGCCTAGGGTTTGGGGAGGGGGCGCACCCACCTAACTTGGGTGGCAAGTTTCCCCTCTCCCCCCCTTGGCCGCCCCACTAGATGGGGTTTTGGGGCTGGCCGCCGCCCCTAGGGTGGAACCCTAGGTGGGGCGCACCCCCTCCCTCTCCCTATATATACTTGAGCACTTGGGGGGGCTGCAGACAGATGAGTTTTGACTCCTTCATGGCGCAGCCCTACCTCTCTTTCTCCTCATATCTCGCGGTGCTTGGCGAAGCCCTGCTGGATCACCACGCTCCTCCACCACCACCACGCCGTTGTGCTGCTGCTGGATGAAGTCTTCCCCAACCTCTCCTTCACCCCTTGCTGGATCAAGGCGTAGGTGACGTCACCGGGCTATACGTGTGTTGAACGCGGAGGTGCCGTCCGTTCGACACTAGGATCTCCGGTGATTTGGATCACGACGAGTACGACTCCATCAACCCCGTTCACTTGAACGCTTCCGCTTAGCGATCTACAAGGGTATCTAGATGCACTCTCCTTCCCCTCGTTGCTAGATTACTCCATAGATTGATCTTGGTGATGCGTAGAAAATTTTGAATTTCTGCTACGATCCCCAACAGTGGCATCATGAGCTAGGTCTATGCGTAGTTTCTATGCACGAGTAGAATACAAAGTAGTTGTGGGCGTCGATTTTGTCAATTTACTTGCCGTTACTACTCTTATCTTGATTCGGCGGCATCGTGGGATGAAGCGGCCCGGACCGACCTTACACGTACTCTTACGTGAGACTGGTTCCACCGACTGACATGCACTAGTTGCATAAGGTGGCTAGCGGGTGTCTGTCTCTCCCACTTTAGTCGGATCGGATTCGATGAAAAGGGTCCTTATGAAGGGTAAATAGAAATTGGCATATCACGTTGTGGTTTTTCACGTAGGTAAGAAACGTTCTTGCTAGAAACCTATAGCAGCCACGTAAAAACTTGCAACAACAATTAGAGGACGTCTAACTTGTTTTTGCAGCATATGCCTTGTGATGTGATATGGCCAAAAGGATGTGATGAATGATATATGTGATGTATGAGATTGATCATGTTCTTGTAATAGGAATCACGACTTGCATGTCGATGAGTATGACAACCGGCAGGAGCCATAGGAGTTGTCTTAATTTATTTATGACCTGCGTGTCAACATAAACGTCATGTAATTACTTTACTTTATTGCTAAAGCGTTAGCCATAGTAGTAGAAGTAATAGATGACGAGACAACTTCAAGAAGACACGATGATGGAGATCATGATGATGGAGATCATGGTGTCATGCCGGTGACGATAATGATCATGGAGCCCCGAAGATGGAGATCAAAAGGAGCAAAATGATATTGGCCATATCATGTCACTTTTTGATTGCATGTGATGTTTATCATGTTTTTGCATCTTATTTGCTTAGAACGACGGTAGTAAATAAGATGATCCCTCATTAAAATTTCAAGAAAGTGTTCCCCCTAACTGTGCACCATTGCGAAAGTTCATCATTTCGAAGCACCACGTGATGATCGGGTGTGATAGATTCTAACGTTCACATACAACGGGTGTAAGACAGATTTACACACGTGAAACACTTAGGTTGACTTGACGAGCCTAGCATGTAGAGACATGGCCTCGGAACACAAGAGACCGAAAGGTCGAGCATGAGTCGTATGGTAGATACGATCAACATGAAGATGTTCACCGATGATGACTAGTCCGTCTCACGTGATGATCGGACACGGCCTAGTTGACTCGGATCATGTAATCACTTAGATGACTAGAGGGATGTCTATCTGAGTGGGAGTTCATAAGATGAACTTAATTATCCTGAACATAGTCAAAAGGTCTTCGCAAATTATGTCGTGGCTCGCGCTTCAGTTCTACTGTTTAGATATGTTCCTAGGGAAAATTTAGTTGAAAGTTGATAGTAGCAATTATGCGGACTAGGTCCGTAAACTGAGGATTGTCCTCATTGCTTCATAGAAGGCTTATGTCCTTAATGCACCGCTCAGTGTGCTGAACCTCGAACGTCGTCTGTGGATGTTGCGAACATCTGACATACACATTTTGATAACTACGTGATAGTTCAGTTAAACGGTTTAGAGTTGAGGCACCGAAGACATTTTGAAACGTCGCAAAACATATGAGATGTTTCGAGGGCTGAAATTGGGATTTCAGGCTCGTGCCCACGTCAAGAGGTATAAGACCTCCGACGATTTTCTTAGCCTGCAAACTAAGGGAGAAAAGCTCAATTGTTGAGCTTGTGCTCAGATTGTCTGAGTACAACAATCATTTGAATCGAGTGGGAGTTGATCTTCCAGATGAGATAGTGATGTTTCTCCGAAGTCATTACCACCAGGCTGCTAGAGCTTCGTGATGAACTATAATATATCAGGGACATATATGATGATCCTTGAGATATTCGCGATGTTTGACACCACAAAAGTAGAAATCAAGAAGGAGCATCAATTGTTGATGGTTGGTGAAACCACTAGTTTCAAGAAGCGCAAGGAAAAAAAGGGATACTTCATGAAACGGCAAATCAGCTGCTGCTCTAGTGAAGAAACCCAAGGTTGAACCCAAACCTGAGACTAAGTGCTTCTGTAATAAGGGGAACAGCCACTAGAGCAGAATTACCCTAGATACTTGGTAGATGAGAAGGCAGGCTAGGTCGATAGAAGTATATTGGATATACATTGTGTTAATGTGTACTTTACTAGTACTCCTAGTAGCACCATGGTATTAGATACCGGTTCGGTTGCTAAGTGTTAGTAAACTCGAAATAAAAGGCTGCGGAGTAAACGGAGACTAGCTAAAGGTGAGCTGGCGATATGTGTTGGAAGTTTTTCCCAAGCTTGATGTGATCAAGCATCGCACGCTCCCTCTACCATCGAGATTGGTGTTTGCGTTGAGAAAAGACATGATTGGATTATGTCTATCGCAATACGGTTTTTCATTTAAGGAGAATAATGGTTACTCTGTTTATTTGAATAATACCTTCAATGGTCTTGCACCTAAAATGAATGATTTATTGAATCTCGATCGTAGTGATACACATGTTCATGCCAAAAGATATAAGATAGTAATGATAGTACCACCTACTTGTGGCACTGCCACGTAAGTCATATCGGTATAAAACGCATGAAGAAGCTCCATGTTGATGGATCTTTGGGCTCACTCGTTTTTGAAAAGTTTGAGACATGTGAACCATGTCTATTGGTGTATATGCATGAAGAAACTCCATGCAAATGGACCGTTTGGACTCACTTGATTTTGAATCACTTGAGACATGCAAATCATACCACATGGGCAAGATGACTGAAAGCCTCGTTTTCAGTAAAATGGAACTAGAAATCAACTTGTTGGAAGTAATACATTTTGATGTGTGCAGTCCAATGAGTGCTGAGGCGTATAGTGGATATCGTTATGTTCTTACTTCACAGATGATTTGAGTAGATGTTGAGTATATTTACTTGATGAATCACGAGTCTGAATTATTGAAAGGTTCAAGTAATTTCAGGGTGAAGTTGAAAGATCATCGTGACAAGAGGATAAAATATCTATGATATGATCATAGAGATGAATATCTGAATTACGAGTTTGGCACAGAATTAAGACATTGTGGAAATTGTTTCACAACTAATACAGCCTGGAACACCATAGTGTGATGGTGTGTCCGAACATCATAACTGCACCCTATTGGATATGATGCATACCATGATGTCTCTTATCGAATTACCAGGATAGTTTATGGGTTAGGCATTAGAGACAACCACATTCACTTTAAATAGGGCACCACGTAATTCCGATGAGATGACACCGTATGAACTATGGTTTAGAGAAACCTAAGCTGTCATTTCTTAAAAGTTTGGGGCTGCGACGCTTATGTGAAAAAGTTTCAGGCTGATAAGCTCGAACCCAAAGCGGATAAATGCATCTTCATAGGACACCCAAAACAGTTGGGTATACCTCCTGTCTCAGATCCGAAAGCAATAAGGGATTGTTTCTAGAATCGGGTCCTTTCTCGAGGAAAAGTTTCTCTCGAAAGAATTGAGTGGGAGGATGGTGGAGACTTGATGAGGTTATTGAACCGTCTCTTCAACTAGTGTGTGGCAGGGCACAGGGAGTTGTTCCTGTGGCACCTACACCAATTGAAGTGGAAGCTTATGATAGTGATCATGAAACTTCATCAAGTCACTACCAAACCTCGTGGGATGACAAGGATGCGTACTACTTCAGAGTGGTACGTAATCCTGTCTTGGAAGTCATGTTGCTAGACAACAATGAACCCACGAGCTATGGAGAAGCGATGGTGGGCCTGGATTCCAAAATGGCTCGAGGCCATATAATCCGAGAGAGGATCCATATATGAAAACAAAGTGTAAACTTTGGAAGAACTACTTGATGGTCGTAAGGCTGTTAGGTACATATGGATTTTAAAAGGAAGACAGACAATGATGGTAAGTATCACCATAAGAAAGCTCGACTTGTCGTTGAGATGTTTTCCGACAAGTTCAAGGAGTTGACTACGATGAGACTTTCTCACTCGTAGCGATGCTAAGAGTTTGTTGGAATTATATTAGCGATTACTGCATTATTTATGAAATCTTGCAGATAGGATGTCAAAACATTGTTTCCTCGACGATTTTCTTGAGGAAAGGTTGTATGTGATACAACCGGAAGGTTTTGTCAATCCTGAAAGATGCTAACAAGTATGCAAAGCTCCAGCAATCCTTCTAAGGACTGGAGTAAGCATCTCGGAGTTGGAATGTATGCTTTGATGAGATGATCAAAGATTTTGGGTGTATACAAAGTTTATGAGAAACTTGTATTTCCAAAGAAGTGAGTGGGAGCACTATAGAATTTCCTTGTTAATGATAATTGTTTATTATCCATGCTAGAATTGTATTGATAGGAAACTCAGATACATGTGTGGATACATAGACAACACCATGTCCCTAGTAAGCCTCTAGTTGACTAGCTCGTTGATCAATAGATGGTTACGATTTCCTGACCATGGACATTGGATGTCGTTGATAACGGGATCACATCACTAGGAGAATGATGTGATGGACAAGACCCAATCCTAAGCCTAGCACAAGATCATGTAGTTCGTATGCTAAAGCTTTTCTAATGTCAAGTATCATTTCCTTAGACCATGAGATTGTGCAACTCCCGGATACCGTAGGAGTGCTTTGGGTGTGCCAAACGTCACAACGTAACTGGGTGGCTATAAAGGTACACTACAGGTATCTCCTAAAGTGTCTGTTGGGTTGGCACGAATCGAGACTGGGATTTGTCACTCCGTGTAAACGGAGAGGTATCTTTGGGCCCACTCTGTAGGACATCATCATAATGTGCACAATGTGATCAAGGAGTTGATCACGGGATGATGTGTTACGGAACGAGTAAAGAGACTTGCCGGTAACGAGATTGAACAAGGTATCGGGATACCGACGATCGAATCTCGGGCAAGTATCGTACCGCTAGACAAAGGGAATTGTATACGGGATTGATTAAGTCCTTGACATCGTGGTTCATCCGATGAGATCATCATGGAGCATGTGGGAGCCAACATGGGTATCCAGATCCCGCTGTTGGTTATTGACCGAAGAGTTGTCTCGGCCATGTCTGCATGACTCCCGAACCCGTAGGGTCTACACACTTAAGGTTCGATGACGCTAGGGTTATAAAGGAAGTTTGTATGTGGTTACCGAATGTTGTTCGGAGTCCCGGATGAGATCCCGGACATCACGAGGAGTTCCGGAATGGTCCGGAGGTAAAGATTTATATATGGGAAGTCCTGTTTTGGTCACCGGAAAAGTTTCGGGTTCTATCGGTAACGTACCGGGACCACCAGGAGGGTCCCGGGGGTCCACCAAGTGGGGCCACCGGCCCCGGAGGGCTGCATGGGCCAAGTGTGGGATGGGAACCAGTCCCAGGTGGGCTAGTGCGCCCCCCCACAAGGGCCCAAGGCACCTAGGGTTTGGGGAGGGGGCGCACCCACCTAACTTGGGGGGCAAGTTTCCCCTCTCCCCCCCTTGGCCGCCCCACTAGATGGGGTTTTGGGGCTGGCCGCCACCCCTAGGGTGGAACCCTAGGTGGGGCGCACCCCCTCCCTCTCCCTATATATACTTGAGCACTTGGGAGGCTGCAGACAGATGAGTTTTGACTCCTTCATGGCGCAGCCCTACCTCTCTTTCTCCTCATATCTCGCGGTGCTTGGCGAAGCCCTGCTGGATCACCACGCTCCTCCACCACCACCACGCCATTGTGCTGCTGCTGGATGGAGTCTTCCCCAACCTCTCCTTCACCCCTTGCTGGATCAAGGCGTAGGTGACGTCATTGGGTTGTACGTGTGTTGAACATGGAGGTGCCGTCCGTTCGGCACTAGGATCATCGGTGATTTGGATCACGACGAGTACGACTCCATCAACCCCGTTCACTTGAACGCTTCCGCTTAGCGATCTACAAGGGTATGTAGATGCACTCTCCTTCCCCTCGTTGCTAGATTACTCCATAGATTGATCTTGGTGATGCGTAGAAAATTTTGAATTTCTGCTACGATCCCCAACAATACCTTGCTGGTGAAAACCCGATCGCGGTCGGATACCATCTTGTCTAGGGGTCCATGTAGTTTGAACACATTGTTCACGTACGACTTGGCCACCTGGAGAGCTGTGAACGGATGCCAAAGTGGGATAAAATGCGCATACCGAGTCAGTTTGTCAACAACGACCAGAATAGAGTTGTATCCCATTGATGTGGGCAGTCCCTCGACAAAGTCCAGTGTCACCATCTCCCAAGATTGTTCGGGAACGGGGAGAGGCTGAAGTAGTCCCGAATACCGGACATGCTCGGGCTTTGCTTGCTTGCAGACGGAGCAACGAGCAATGAACGCCTTGACGGTGTGCTTGAGTTTGGGCCAGGCGAAGAGCTTGATCACTCGGTTGTATGTTGCTTGCACTCCGGAATGTCCTCCTATCGCTCCAGCATGCAATTCTTGCAACACTTTTTGTTGGCTATCCACATCATTGCCCAGCCGGACTCGCCCTTTGTAACGGGTCGGTCCATTAGTGACAGAAAAAGGCCCTGCTAATTGAGCTCCTCGGGCATGTGAGGCAAGCATGCGACAGCAATCAGGATCCTTCTTGTAGCCCTGTTTGACGTCCTCAAGCCATGTCGGCATGCATACCGAGATTGCGGCTACCACCGCGTGAGCTGTTGGTTTCGCGAAAGAGCATTCGCTGCCAAATTGTTAGCCCCCTGCCGATACTCAATCTTGTATTGCAATCGAAGTAGCTTGGTCAGAGCTTTGTGCTGCCACGGGGTAGTGAGATTTTGTTCATCCAAGCAAGCGAGACTCTGATGATCTGTGCGAATAGTGAACTCTGACAATAGAAGGTACGACCGCCATCTTTCCACCGCCATCAAAATAGCAAGGCATTCTTTCTCATACGTGGATAATGCCCGGTGTCGTGGACCCAAGGCTTGGCTGAGGAAAGCCACTGGATGTTGTTGCATCCAAACTGCACCAATTCCAATATCTGAAGCATCCGTCTCCACCACAAACGACTTGGCAAAGTTGGCAAAGCCAACACAGGGGCTGTGGTCAGCACCGTCTTGAGGACCCCGAATGCTTGCTCATGATCTGCCGTCCACACAAAAGGAACACCTTTCTTCAGTAGTGTGGATCGGTGTTGCACCTTTCTTCAGCCAGCACATGAACTCTTTCACAGATGATGGTGAAGACCAGTTTTGCACCTTCTCGATGTTGCATGGATCGGTGTGCACCCCTTCCACACTGATGACATGGCCTAAGTATCGAAGTTGTGGCTGCGCAAAGGCACACTTCTTTAGCTTGACCTTGAGAGCGTATTGCTCCAGCCGTTGAAACACTGCTCGCAATAGTAACACGTGCTCCTTCAAAGTGGCACTGAAGACAAGGATGTCATCAATATACACCAGGACCCCCTTGCGCAGGAATGGCGTGAGAACCACATGCATAGCAGACTGGAATGTGAATGGCCCGCCGATGACACCTTGTGGCATAACTTTGAACTTGAAGTGTCCATGATGGGTCTGAAATGCCATTTTAGCTTCATCCCCTGGTCGCATCCGGATTTGATGATATCCGGAACACAGATCCAGACTGGTGAATACGATGGCACCATGCAATTCATCCAGGAGCTCATCAATGACTGGGGGTATCGATTTTTGACAGTAATCGCATTGAGGAAGCGGTAGTCGATGCAGAATCGCCACTCCCCATCCTTTTTCTGAACCAGAAGCACCGGGGATGACAAAGGACTGCGGCTGAACTGTATGATACCTTGGTGAAGCATCTCCATCACCTGACGCTCAATTTCATCCTTCTATGCTGGACTGTACCGGTACGGGCGTCTGTTGACTGGTTGTGCTCCAGGAACGAGCTTAATAATGTGGTCAAATTCCCGATGTGGTGGCAGTCCACTGGGTTCCTCGAATAGTTCAGGAAAATCCTTGAGCAGCTCCTCAATAACTGCTGGAATCGAAGCTTGGTTCACATCTGGTTTACTGGGTGCCAGCAGAAGGACGTGAGCAATGTCCGTGCGTGACTGCAAAAGATTGAGCTGAGTCATGGAGATCGCACTGCAGGTTGCTGGCTGCTGAGATCGCCCTGACAGGTGAATCGTCTGCCCATTGTGTTGGAATGACATTTTCTTCGCAGACCAATTGACTGTCATAATGCGTCTGGACTCCAACCAATCCATCCCAAGGACAATATCATAGCAGCCCAAAGGGAAAAGCTTGAAAGTGGAACTAAAGGTGACCCCTGAGCCGAATACTCACAACAAGGCAGCTCCAAAGTGCAGCTGGTAATTGCGTCGTCCGCTACTTTCACCTTCAAGGGCACTTGCATAGGACGAATATCTTTGGTATTATAGCTATAAATAACATTTGCGTAAACCTGATCAAAGTTTCCAAAGTTCGACTTCTAAAAAATTTACATGCACTGCATTATCGAGCGGATGGAATATCTCTTTTCCCCCCTCTCATCTATCTGACGCACCACTCAGCCTTATCGGGGCTCCTCTATCTCTCTCAAACTTTATATCTCCCTGGTTCACACATACAAATGTCTCGCTCACGCTACATATAGACCCATCCAACACTCTCCGCCCTTGTTCTCTCTCTATGTGACACGCAACCCTCTAAGTACCATAATCCATCACTCCATCATAGGCGCACGCACTCCCCCCCCTAAGTATGATTATCTCTCACTATCCATCTGGAACACACGTATTGTCTCCTTCCATCCATATGTCTATCTCGATATCTCTTCGGGTATCTTCTATCGCGCACACACCTTGTCACTCGATCCCCCACCCATGTAGTCCCATCATGATCTTCAGGGGATCTCTCTATGACAAACATACACTCTCTCCTCCCCATGTCTGCATTTTCTCCGTACGTCTCTTTCGACCTCTCTCCCTTGTTTGTCAGACCCCTCTTGGCCACGTGCTAGGGGTCTTTCTCTCTTGGTTGCACACAACCAGACACTATCTCCTCACCTTGCTTCCGTTGTTGAAGATGCATGTGTGATATGTTTGCATAAGACACACACGCCTTTTCTCTACTTTTATCGTGTGTTGTCCACGTCTCTTTCACACACGCACACACACTTTTTTCACTCACTCTTTCTATTTCACTCTCTCTCTCTATCTAGGTAGGGACTCTCTCACGTTCATAAGCATATGGATGTTTTTAAAAGTCCAACCTCATAAAAGTTTGACCAGGTATATGTGGAGAAAAACATTTACATCTGGAAAGATCATTAGATTCATCACAACATGTACTTACTTCATACTATCATTTATCTTTAGTATTGTAGATATAAGTAATTTCTTTATAAACTTGGTCAAAGTTTCAAAATTTTGACTTCAAAAAATGTTGGCACTACATTATCGAATGGAGGGAGTAGCTCTTTCTCTCTCTCTCTGCTATCTCTCATGGGCTCATATACGGCCAGAGACTCAAAAATTTATTTACCCATTAGTGACTTGTCAGGGCAGTGGATTTTAGTTTGTACGATAATGCTGCATCCACCTAAAGTAACGAAAGTTTTTACGTAAACTTCCTAGATTCCCTCTTCGTAGGTGCAGCATTACTCCTAACTGTTGGGGAACGTAGTAATTTCAAAAAAATTCCTACGCACAAGCAAGATCATGGTGATGCATAGCAACGAGAGGGGAGAGTGTTGTCCACGTACCCTCGTAGACCGAAAGCGGAAGCGTTAGCACAACGCGGTTGATGTAGTTGTACGTCTTCACGATCCGACCGATCAAGTACCGAACGTACGGCACCTCCGAGTTCAGCACACGTTCAGCCCAATGACGTCCATCGAACTCCGATCCAGCCGAGTGTTGAGGGAGAGTTTCGTCAGCACGACGGCGTGGTGACGATGTTGATGTTCTACCGACACAGGGCTTCGCCTAAGCACCGCTACAGTATTATCGAGGTGGACTATGATGGAGGGGGACACCGCACACGGCTAAGAGATCAATGATCAATTGTTGTGTATATGGGGTGCCCCCCTGCCCCCGTATATAAAGGAGGAAGGGGGTGCGTGAAGGAAATATGCCCTAGAGGCAATAATAAAGTTATTATTTATTCCCTTATAATCATGATAAATGTTTATTATTCATGCTAGAATTGTATTAACCGGAAACATAATACATGTGTGAATACATAGACAAACAAAGTGTCACTAGTATGCCTCTACTTGACTAGCTCATTAATCAAAGATGGTTATGTTTCCTAACCATGAACAATGAGTTGTTATTTGATTAACGGGATCACATCATTAAGAGAATGATCTGATTGACATGACCCATTCCATTAGCTTAGCACCCGATCGTTTAGTATGTTGCTATTGCTTTCTTCATGACTTATACATGTTCCTATAACTATGAGATTATGCAACTCCCGTTTACCGGAGGAACACTTTGGGTACTACCAAACGTCACAACGTAACTGGGTGATTATAAAGGAGTACTACAGGTGTCTCCAAAGGTACATGTTGGGTTGGCGTATTTCGAGATTAGGTTTTGTCACTCCGATTGTCGGAGAGGTATCTCTGGGCCCTCTCGGTAATGCACATCACTTAAGCCTTGCAAGCATTGCAACTAAATGAGTTAGTTGCGGGATGATGTGTTACAGAACGAGTAAAGAGACTTGCCGGCAACGAGATTGAACTAGGTATTGGAATACCGACGATTGAATCTCGGGCAAGTAACATACCGATGACAAAGGGAACGACGTATGTTGTTATGCGGTCTGACCGATAAAGATCTTCGTAGAATATGTAGGAGCCAATATGGGCATCCAAGTCCCGCTATTGGTTATTTACTGGAGACATGTCTCGGTCATGTCTACATTGTTCTCGAACCCGTAGGGTCCGCACGCTTAAGGTTACGATGACAGTTATATTATGAGTTTATGCATTTTGATGTACCGAAGGTTGTTCGGAGTCCCGTATGTGATCATGGACATGAAGAGGAGTCTCGAAATGGTCGAGACATAAAGATTGATATATTGGAAGCCTATGTTTGGATATCGGAAGTGTTCCGGGTGAAATCGGGATTTTACCGGAGTACCGGGAGGTTACCGGAACCCCCCGGGAGCTAAATGGGCCATGATGGGCCTTAGTGGAAAAGAGAAGAGGCAGCCCTACATGGGCCGCGCGCCCCTCCCCTCCCTTGGTCCGAATTGGACAAGGAGAGGGGGCCGGCCCCTCTCTCTCTTTCCCCCCCTCCACAAGTCCTATTCCAACTAGGATTGGGGGGGATCCTACTCCCAGAGGGAGTAGGACTCTCCTGGCGCGCCCTATGTGGCCGGCCAGCCTCCTCCCTTTGGTCCTTTATATACTGAGGCAGAGGCACCCTAGACACACACAAGTTGATCCACGTGATCTATTCCTTAGCCGTGTGCGGCGCCCCCAGCCACCATAGTCCTCGATAATATTGTAGCGGTGCTTAGGCGAAGCCCTGCAGCAGTAGTACGTCAAGATCGTCACCACGCTGTCGTGCTGACGGTACTCTTCCCCGACACTTTGCTGGATCGGAGTCCGGGGATCGTCATCAAGCTGAACGTGTGCTAGAACTCGGAGGTGCCCTAGTTTCGATGCTTGATCGGTCGGATCGTGGAGACGTACGACTACATCAACCAAACACTTCCGTTGTCGATCTACTAGGTATGTAGATCATACTCCCCCTCTCGTTGCTATGCATCACTATGATTTTGCGTGTGCGTAGGATTTTTTTTGAAATTACTACGTTCCCCAACAGTGCGGCCGGCCAAGGGAGAGGGCGCTCCAGGAGGAGTCCTACTCCCACTGGGAGTAGGACTCCCCCCTTTCCTAGTTGGATTAGGACTTGAGGGGGAAGAAGTGGAGGAGAAGGAAGGAAGGGGCGGTGCCGCCCCCCCTCTCCTTGTCCTATTCGGACTAGGGGTAGGGGCGTGCGGCCAGCCCTTGCCTCCTCTCCTCTCTTCCACCTAGGCCCACTAAGGCCCATTTGATTCCCGGGGGGTTCCGGAACCTCCCGGTACTCCGGTAAAATCCCGATTTTACCCGGAACACTTCTGATATCCAAACATAGGCTTCCAATATATCAATCTTCATGTCTCGACCATTTCGAGACTCCTCGTCATGTCCGTGATCACATCCGGGGCTCCGAACAACCTTCGGTACATCAAAACACATAAACTCATAATAAAACTGTCATCGTAACATTAAGCGTGCGGACCCTACGGGTTCGAGAACTATGTAGACATGAACGAGACACGTCTCCGGTCAATAACCAATAGCGGAACCTGGATGCTCATATTGGCTCCTACATATTCTATGAAGATCTTTATCGGTCAGACCGCATAACAACATACGCTGTTCCCTTTGTCATCGGTATGTTACTTGCTCGAGATTCGATCGTCGGTATCTCAATACCTAGTTCAATCTCGTTATCGGCAAGTCTCTTTACTCGTTCTGTAATACATCATCCCGCAACTAACTCATTAGTTGCAATGCTTGCAAGGCTTAAGTGATGTGCATTACCGAGAGGGCCCAAAGATACCTCTCCGACAATCGGAGTGACAAATCCTAATCTCGAAATACGCCAACCCAACAAGTACCTTCGGAGACACCTGTAGAGCACCTTTATAATCACCTAGTTACGTTGTGACGTTTGGTAGCACACAAAATGTTCCTCTGGTAAACGGGAGTTGCATAATCTCATAGTCATAGGAACATGTATAAGTCATGAAGAAAGCAATAGCAACATACTAAACGATCGTGTGCTAAGCTAACGGAATGGGTCATGTCAATCACGTCATTCTCCTAATGATGTGATCCCGTTAATCAAATGACAACTCATGTCTATGGTTAGGAAACTTAACCATCTTTGATCAACGAGCTAGTCAAGTAGAGGCATACTAGTGACACTCTGTTTGTTTATGTATTCACACATGTATTATGTTTCCGGTTAATACAATTCTAGCATGAATAATAAACATTTTTCATGATATAAGGAAATAAATAATAACTTTATTATTGCCTCTAGGGCATATTTCCTTCAGTCTCCCACTTGCACTAGAGTCAGTAATCTAGATTACACAGTAATGATTCTAACACCCATGGAGCCTTGGTGCTGATCATGTTTTGCTCGTGGAAGAGGCTTAGTTAGCGGGTCTGCAACATTCAGATCCATATGTATCTTGCAAATTTCTATGTCTCCCACCTGGACTAGATCCTAGATGGAATTGAAGCGTCTCTTGATGTGCTTGGTTCTCTTATGAAATCTGGATTCCTTCGCCAAGGCAATTGCACCAGTATTGTCACAAAAGATTTTCATTGGACCCGATGCACTAGGTATGACACCTAGATCGGATATGAACTCCTTCATCCAGACTCCTTCATTTGCTGCTTCCGAAGCAGCTATGTACTCTGCTTCACATGTAGATCCCGCCACGACGCTTTGTTTAGAACTGCACCAACTGACAGCTCCTCCGTTCAATGTAAACATGTATCCGGTTTGCGATTTAGAATCGTCCGGATCAGTGTCAAAGCTTGCATCAACATAACCATTTACGATGAGATCTTTGTCACCTCCATAAACGAGAAACATATCCTTAGTCCTTTTCAGGTACTTCAGGATGTTCTTGACCACTGTCAAGTACTCCTGGATTACTTTGGTACCTCTCTGCTAGACTTATAGCAAGGCACACATCAGGTCTGGTACACAACATTGCATACATGATAGAGCCTATGGCTGAAGCATAGGGAACATCTTTCATTTTCTCTCTATCTTCTGTAGTGGTCGGGCATTGAGTCTTACTCAACTTCACACCTTGTAACACAGGCAAGAACCCTTTCTTTGCTTGATCCATTTTGAACTTCTTCAAAACTTTGTCAAGGTATGTGCTTTGTGAAAGTCCAATTAAGCGTCTTGATCTATCTCTATAGATCTTAATGCCCAATATATAAGCAGCTTCACCGAGGTCTTTCATCGAAAAACTCTTATTCAAGTATCCCTTTATGCTATCTAGAAATTCTATATTATTTCCAATCAGCAATATGTCATCCACATATAATATCATAAATGCTACAGAGCTCCCACTCACTTTCTTATAAATACATGCTTCTTCAAAAGTCTGTATAAAACCAAATGCTTTGATCACACTATCAAAGTGTTTATTCCAACTCCGAGAGGCTTGCACCAGTCCATAAATGGATCGTTGGAGCTTGCACACTTTGTTAGTTCCCTTTGGATCGATAAAACCTTCCGGTTGCATCATATACAACTCTTCTTCCAGAAATCCATTCAGGAATGCAGTTTTGACATCCATTTGCCAAATTTCATAATCATAAAATGCGGCAATTGCTAACATGATTCGGACGGACTTAAGCATCGCTACGGGTGAGAAGGTCTCATCGTAGTCAATCCCTTGAACTTGCCGAAAACCTTTCGCGACAAGTCGAGCTTTGTAGACAGTAACATTACCATCAGCGTCAGTCTTCTTCTTAAAGATCCATTTATTCTCAATGGCTTGCCGATCATCGGGCAAGTCAACCAAAGTCCATACTTTGTTCTCATACATGGATCCCATCTCCGATTTCATGGCTTCAAGCCATTTTGCGGAATCTGGGCTCACCATCGCTTCTTCATAGTTTGTAGGTTCATCATGATCTAGTAGCATGACTTCCAGAACAGGATTACTGTACCACTCTGGTGCGGATCTTACTCTGGTTGATCTACGAAGATCAGTAGCAACTTAATCTGACGTTTCATGATCATCATCATTAACTTCCTCACTAGTTGGTGTAGGTGTCACAGAAACTGATTTCTGTGATGTACTACTTTCCAATAAGGGAGCAGGTACAGTTACCTCATCAAGTTCTACTTTCCTCCCACTCACTTCTTTCTAGAGAAACTCCTTCTCTAGAAAGGTCCATTCTTAGCAACAAATGTCTTGCCTTCGGATCTGTGATAGAAGGTGTACCCAATAGTCTCCTTTGGGTATCCTATGAAGACACATTTCTCTGATTTGGGTTCGAGCTTATCAGGTTGAAGCTTTTTCACATAAGCATCGCAGCCCCAAAATTTAAGAAATGACAACTTTGGCTTCTTGCCAAACCACAGTTCATAAGGCGTTGTCTCAACGGATTTTGATGGTGCCCTATTTAACGTGAATGCGGCCGTCTCTAAAGTATAACCCCAAAACAATAGCGGTAAATCTGTAAGAGACATCATAGATCGCACCATATCAAGTAAAGTGCGATTACGACGTTCAGACACACTATTACGCTGTGGTGTTCCGGGTGGCGTGAGTTGCGAAACTATTCCGCATTGTTTCAAATGTAGACCAAACTCGTAGCTCAAATATTCTCCTCCACTATCAGATCGTAGAAACTTTATTTTCTTGTTAGGATGATTTTCAACTTCACTCTGAAATTCTTTGAACTTTTCAAATGTTTCAGACTTATGCTTCATTAAGTAGATATACCCATATCTGCTTAAATCATCTGTGAAGGTGAGAAAATAACGATATCCGCCACGAGCCTCAACATTCATCGGACCACATACATCTGTATGTATGATTTCCAACAAATCTGTTGCTCTCTCCATAGTACCGGTGAACGGCGTTTTAGTCATCTTGCCCATGAGGCACGGTTCGCAAGTACCAAGTGATTCATAATCAAGTGGTTCCAAAAGTCCATCAGTATGGAGTTTCTTCATGCGCTTTATACCGATATGACCTAAACGGCAGTGCCACAAATAAGTTGCACTATCATTATCAACTCTGCATCTTTTGGCTTCAACATTATGAATATGTGTATCACTACTATCGAGATTCATCAAAAATAGACCACTCTTCAAGGGTGCATGACCATAAAAGATATTACTCGTATAAATAGAACAACCATTATTCTCTGATTTAAATGAATAACCGTCTCACATCAAACAAGATCCAGATATAATGTTCATGCTCAACGCTGGCACCAAATAACAATTATTTAGGTCTAATACTAATCCCGAAGGTAGATGTAGAGGTAGAGTGCCGACCGCGATCACATCGACTTTGGAACCGTTTCCCACGCGCATCGTCACCTCGTCCTTTGCCAGTGTTCGCTTAATCCGTAGTCCCTGTTTCGAGTTGCAAATATTAGCAACAGAATCAGTATCAAATACCCAGGTACTACTTCAAGCTCTAGTAAGGTACACATCAATAACATGTATATCACATATACCTTTGTTCATCTTGCCATCCTTCTTATCCGCCAAATACTTGGGGCAATTCCGCTTCCAGTGACCAGTCTGCTTGCAGTAGAAGCACTCAGTTTCAGGCTTAGGTCCAGACTTGTGTTTCTTCTCCTGAGCAGCAACTTGCTTGCTGTTCTTCTTGAAGTTCACCTTCTTCTTCCCTTTACCCTTTTTCTTAAAACTAGCGGTCTTGTTGACCATCAACACTTGATGCTCCTTCTTGATTTATACCTCCGCAGCTTTTAGCATTGCGAAGAGCTCGGGAATTGTCTTATTCATCCCTTGCATATTATAGTTCATCACGAAGCTCTTTTAGCTTGGTGGCAGTGATTGAAGAACTCTGTCAATGACACTATCTACCGGAAGATTAACTCCCAGCTGAGTCAAGTGATTATGGTACCCAGACATTCTGAGTATATGTTCACTGACAGAACTATTCTCCTCCATCTTGCAGCTGTAGAACTTATTGGAGACGTCATATCTCTCAATCCGGGAATTTGCTTGAAATATTAACTTCAACTCCTGGAACATCTCATATGCTCCATGACGTTCAAAACATCGTTGAAGTCCCGGTTCTAAGCCGTAGAGCATGGCACACTGAACTATCGAGTAGTCATCAGCTTTGCTTTGCCAGACGTTCTTAACATCGTCAGTTGCATCAGCAGCAGGCCTGGCACTCAGCGGTGCTTCCAGGATGTAATTCTTCTGTGCAGCAACGAGGATAATCCTCAAGTTACGGACCCAGTCCGTGTAATTGCTACCATCATCTTTCAACTTTTCTTTCTCAAGGAACGCATTAAAATTCAACGGAACAACAACACGGGCCATCTATCTACAATCAAACATAGACAAGCAAGATACTATCAGGTACTAAGTTCATGATAAATTTAAGTTTAATTAATCATATTACTTAAGAACTCCCACTTAGAAAGACATCCCTCTAATCCTCTAAGTGATCATGTGATCCAAATCAACTAAACCATAACCAATCATCACGTGAAATGGAGTAGCTTTCAATGGTGAACATCACTATGTTGATCATATCTACTATATGATTCACGCTCGACCTTTCGGTCTCAGTGTTCTGAGGCCATATCTGCATATGCTAGGCTCGTCAAGTTTAACCTAAGTATTCTGCGTGTGCAAAACTGGCTTGCACCCGTTGTAGATGGACGTAGAGCTTATCACACCCGATCATCACGTGGTGACTGGGCACGACGAACTTTGGCAACGGTGCATACTCAGGGAGAACACTTTTATCTTGAAATTTAGTGAGCAATCATCTTATAATGCTACCGTCAATCAAAGTAAGATAGGATGCATAAAAGATAAACATCACATGCAATCAATATAAGTGATATGATATGGCCATCATCATCTTGTGCTTGTGATCTCCATCTCCGAATCACCGTCATGATCACCATCGTCACCGACGTGACACCTTGATCTCCATCGTAGCATCGTTGTCGTCTCGCCAATCTTATGCTTCCACGACTATCGCTACCGCTTAGTGATAAAGTAAAGCATTACAGGGCGATTGCATTGCATACAATAAAGCGACAACCATATGGCTCCTGCCAGTTGCCGATAACTCGGTTACAAAACATGATCATCTCATACAATAAAATTTAGCATCATGTCTTGACCATATCACATCACAACATGCCCTGCAAAAACAAGTTAGACGTCCTCTACTTTGTTGTTGCAAGTTTTATGTGGCTGCTACGGGCTTAGCAAGAACCGTTCTTACCTACGCATCAAAACCACAATGTTAGTTTGTCAAGTTGGTGCTGTTTTAACCTTCGCAAGGACCGGGCGTAGCCACACTCGGTTCAACTAAAGTTGGAGAAACTGACACCCGCCAGCCACCTATGTGCAAAGCACGTCGGTAGAACCAGTCTCGCGTAAGCGTACGCGTAATGTCAGTCCGGGCCGCTTCATCCAACAATACCGCCGAACCAAAGTATGACATGCTGGTAAGAAGTATGACTTAAATCGCCCACAACTCACTTGTGTTCTACTCGTGCATATAACATCAACGCATAAAACCAGGCTCGGATACCACTGTTGGGGAACGTAGTAATTTCAAAAAATTTCCTGCGCACACGCAAGATCATGGTGATGCATAGCAACGAGAGGGGAGAGTGTTGTCCACGTACCCTCGTAGACCGAAAGCAGAAGCGTTAGCACAACGCGGTTGCTGTAGTCGTACGTCTTCACGATCCGACCGATCAAGTACCGAACGTACAGCACCTCCGAGTTCAGCACACGTTCAGCCTGATGACGTCCCTCGAACTCCGATCCAGCTGAGTGTTGAGGGAGAGTTTCGTCAGCACGACGGCGTGGTGACGATGTTGATGTTCTACCGATGCAGGGCTTCGCCTAAGCACCGCTACAGTATTATCGAGGTGGACTATGGTGGAGGGGGGCACCGCACACGGCTAAGAGATCAATGATCAATTTTTGTGTCTATGGGGTGCCCCCTGCCCCCGTATATAAAGGAGCAAGGGGGGGTGCGGCCGGCCAAGGGAGAGGGCGCGCCAGGAGGAGTCCTACTCCCACTGGGAGTAGGACTCCCCCCTTTCCTAGTTGGATTAGGACTTGAGGGGGAAGGAGTGGAGGAGAAGGAAGGAAGGGGCGGCGCCGCCCCCCTCTCCTTGTCCTATTCGGACTAGGGGGAGGGGCGCGCGGCCAGCCCTTGCCTCCTCTCCTCTCTTCCACCTAGGCCCACTAAGGCCCATTTGATTCCCGGGGGGTTCCGGTAACCTCCCGGTACTCCGGTAAAATCCCGATTTTACCCGGAACACTTCCGATATCCAAACATAGGCTTCCAATATATCAATCTTCATGTCTTGACCATTTCGAGACTCCTCGTCATGTCCGTGATCACATCCGGGGCTCCGAACAACCTTCGGTACATCAAAACACATAAACTCATAATAAAACTGTCATCGTAACGTTAAGCGTGTGGACCCTACGGGTTCGAGAACTATGTAGACATGACCGAGACACGTCTCCGGTCAATAACCAATAGCGGAACCTAGATGCCCATATTGGCTCCTACATATTCTACGAAGATCTTTATCGGTCAGACCGCATAACAACATACGTTGTTCCCTTTGTCATCGGTATGTTACTTGCCCGAGATTCGATCGTCGGTACCTCAATACCTAGTTCAATCTCGTTACCGGCAAGTCTCTTTACTCGTTCCGTAATACATCATCCCGCAACTAACTCATTGGTTGCAATGCTTGCAAGGCTTAAGTGATGTGCATTACCGAGAGGGCCCAGAGATACCTCTCCGACAATCGGAGTGACAAATCCTAATCTCGAAATACGCCAACCCAACAAGTACCTTCATAGACACCTGTAGAGCACCTTTATAATCACCCAGTTATGTTGTGACGTTTAGTAGCACACAAAGTGTTCCTCCGGTAAACGGGAGTTGCATAATCTCATAGTCATAGGAACATGTATAAGTCATGAAGAAAGCAATAGCAACATACTAAACGATCGTGTGCTAAGCTAACGGAATGGGTCATGTCAATCACATCATTCTCCTAATGATGTGATCCCGTTAATCAAATGACAACTCATGTCTATGGTTAGGAAACTTAACCATCTTTGATCAACGAGCTAGTCAAGTAGAGGCATACTAGTGACACTCTGTTTGTTTATGTATTCACACATGTATTATGTTTCCGGTTAATACAATTCTAGCATGAATAATAAACATTTATCATGATACAAGGAAATAAATAATAACTTTCTTATTGCCTCTAGGGCATATTTCCTTCACTAACATTTGTAATATCAGTTTGAAACTTGTAATATTGTCGTGTCCTATTCCTGCGTTTTCAAAATCATGTGAATCAAAGAGGTCCTGAGTTGGTGATGATGTTGTGCCTGCCATCTTTCACCAATAGCCGCCGGATCTAGATCTGATGCATACAAACCAAACTTCTCCAGTTTTGAAAAAATATGCCCGCACTTGTTCCCTATTTACAAACAACTCATTGTCTCTCACAATCAGCCTTATCTCCTCCCACCACATCTAGAAGGCCATGGAAAAATCTGGCGCGATGGCCGCTGCCGGCGCAGTCCACCCCCAATATTGGTGTTCCGTGCAATGCACGGGCATCTACGCACGGGAAATTATGTCGAACACGGCTAGTTGTAAGCAGGCTAGCTCTATAGCCATGATGATAGTGACTGCAGACGGTGAGGCTGATTTATGTGTTATGCCAAACACGGTGCCTATACTCAAGTGTCATCTCTGGCGCAGGGTATTGTCACTTCACTGCGACGAGCAGCACGTAATAATTTGACAAACGGGTAGTACACTGCTACTACATTGGTAGTACTACTACTAGTACTAGCACCACCGTCTGGATTTAGTAGTACCACCACGTCCATCTGGATTTAGTATTTGACTAGCAATATCTAGTAATGCATGTCACAAAAAATGTACTACTCCCTCTGTAAATAAATACATGGTGTATTGTTTTATTCCTTCCGGTAGATGGCTCAAATCTGAAGTCTCATCAATCAGACTACTATTGTACTCACCGAGCGCTCAGCTTTGTAAGCTACCAACAAAAAATTGCTATCAAAGACTACTAGTGTACTCCCTCCGTATTAGTGCATCAGTCACGTTACGAAAACCAAATAGTAATCCCAAAACTTTTAGGCGCGATGCATTAACTACCCACCTCGTTCCCTTTTTTTGCCACGAAAAAAGAAATCACCCAATACGAGACGTGGGGTGTGTATGCATCCAATGACTTGAGACTACTCCCTTCGTCTAGGTGTATAAGTCATCTTAGAGCAAGTGAAAAAGAGGAGTGGGCTCTCATGCAAGAGCCTAGCTATATGCGGATTCCTAGGCTGATATACAATAAATATTGAGAAAGAGAGAGAGAAGATGAGAAAAGGTAGTACTCTTATAGCTAACCTTATTGTATGAGTGGCTACAAGTGATGGCTCTACTATGACATAGCAACATCATATAGCCAGCAGCCAGCAGCTGGCTATACTATTAAGTATTAACCATGCTCTTAGGTTGTGCACCATGACCAAGATGAAGGGGAAAGCGAGAGAACTTAATGTCTTTTTGCTAATTAATAGGATTACATGCAATGAACTAACCACTACATGTCATGTTTGGTAGTCTTAAGTCATTGAAAGCATGCACGGCCCACATCTCTCATCGGTTGATATGTCACGTAATAAGAAACGAGGAGGGAGTTAATGTACCATGCGTCATTGACTTACTGCACCTGCGTTTGGGTGAATGACTCGTGGGCCCAATAGGTGGCTGGCCCACCTGTCATACAGCCAAAGGCAGGTGCAGTAAAGGGCCGAGGGGTAGATGGCCAACACACACGTGAATGCAACGCAGTCTGCACTTCTCATATAAGGCAAGCCATAGTGGGGGTAACATAAGTAGTAACATGCACTTGGGACTCACAAACATGCTTATGTGGCAGTCAATTAAAGAAGAGAGAGATGGTTATAGTAACATAGGTAGATATCGTAACATAATAAATGTTATGCTACTATGTGTCATGCATGGAAAAAATGAGTCCACATATGATACTAATCTATATTACTATGCACTATGAATGTAGTATCATACACTAGTATCATATGCATGATACTAGTATATGATACTCCCCACTATGACCAACCTAAAGGCTCCCCGCCAGTCCAATCTACGAAATCCTACACACCTACGCACCCTAACCAAGGGCAAGAGTGATCACTCCAATCGCAAGATCAATTGACTAGAAGCTAGACCCATGGAGGCGATGAGCACGAGCATCAGCCGGCTGTGCCAGATGGTCGACGATGTCGGCCTGCGGCCCAGCACCGAGGAACGTCTCCAGGTCGTGCTTGAGGCCGCCAGGGCGAGAGGCTGCTTGGACGACAGCTTCGTCTCCTTGTTCAACAAGGTCCTCGTCAGCTTTCTTGACAAGTTCACCGTCGTCAAGAAGCTCGCGGATGACCTTGACGTACGCCTCCAACCCACGCGGCCAGGCTCTGCGATGCCCGCCACCCTCAACGACCTCTATGGTGACAACCTCTTAGACGCACCGGTGGCCATGCGACTGCCCGCCGTCGCGCCGGAGAATGTCCACCTCGAGGTCGCGCTCGCCGCGCAGCGCCTGGCGCAGCAAGACACCGTCGACATAATCACCCACATCTACGCGCAAATCGTCCACAAGGACTACTACGTGCCAGAGGAGGAGGATAGGTCGCTCGCCTTCTTGACCCGTAAGGCAACCTTGGACGGCATCGTTCAGAAGCACGTTGAGCTCGCCGCCAACGCCGCTGCTCCTCACATGTCGGTTGGTGACCCAGCGCACTAGGGCGTGAGGATGTCGTTGATGGATTTGTATGTATCTTTATCTTTCCGTCAAATCCATGTAGTAGTATATGGTACTACTAGTAATTATCTTACCTTTCGCATCAACTTCATAATTTTCGTACGTACTCCATGCATGAACCACGCCAGAACCAAACTTCTCATTACTCTAGGAAAAATCGTTATTTCTACCTATCGGTCGCGCCATGGAGCAGAACCAAATTTTACAAGTTACAAGTTCAAAAGGAAAAGCCTGCTGTGTTCGCGTACGTCGCACCCCCACACGGTTGGTCCGGCACGCCGCTCAAGGGGGAATGCGTGCTGTGTTGCATTTTCATTTACAAGTGGGACCGTAGTTGAGAAAAACGACTATCGGCAAACCCTCATCCCTCCCACCATGCGATGGCTAAGAAGACAGGAGGGAGAAGATATGGTTGTAGCATGGACTCCAAGAAAATTGGTGTCGCGTGGGACTCGTGTGGGTGGCGTGTGCCGTACTGCTAGACGTGAATGCTGGTTATGGCCCATGCCACCCCACTATATTGAGCCTATATCGAGGTGATGGCTCCTCTATCTCTCTTCTCAGCCAACCAGCAGACACGTGGAGCCCATCGTCTGTTTACTCACATGCGGTCCCACATGTCAGTGAAAACACAAGAGGACCCACTGAACCTGCACATCTTTCACCTCGACGTGCTGGTGATGAAAAACAAATTCAATAAAGATCTTCGGTGGCCGCTTTTGGAGTTACTCAAGAGTAGTAACATTCTATTTACAGTTTAACCAGAGATGCACATCACGTGGCTTCAACTACCACTCCATTTTCTTGCATGACATGACCTGGATGCTGGATGTCCCACGTGTCGGCAAAAGGAGGAAGAACTCGACCAAATATTCTCCACATTTAGACCGGAGGAGTAGGAAACACGGCAAGCCCTGTGCCTATATCATACTGTTGGGGAACGTAGTAATTTCAAAATTTTCCTACGCACACGCAAGATCATGGTGATGCATAGCAACGAGAGGGGAGAGTGTTGTCTACGTACCCTCGTAGACCGAAGCGGAAGCGTTGACGCAACATAGAGGAAGTAGTCGTACGTCTTCCCGGTCCAACCGATCCAAGCACCGTTACTCCGGCACCTCTGAGTTCTTGACACACGTACAGCTCGATGACGCACCCCGGGCTCCGATCCAGCAAAGCTTCGGGGAGGAGTTTCGTCAGCACGACGGCGTGGTGACGATCTTGATGTTTAACCGTCGCAGGGCTTCGCCTAAGCACCACTACAATATGATCAAGGTGTAATATCGTGGAGGGGGACACCGCACACGGCTAAGGAACGATCACGAAGATCAACTTGTGTGTTCTAGGGTGCCCCCCGCCCCCGTATATAAAGGAGCAAGGGGGAGGCCGGCCGGCCCTTGGGGCGCGCCAAGGAGAGGGGGGAGTCCTCCTCCTAGTGGGAGTAGGACTCCCCTTTCCTAGTCCAACTAGGAATAGAGAGGGGGAAGGAAAGAGAGGGAGAGGGAGAGGGAAAGGGCCCCCCCTCCTAGTCCTATTCGGACTCCCCATGAGGGGGGGCGCGCCACCTCCTGGGCTGCTGCCCTCTCTCTCCTCTCAGGCCCACTAAGGCCCATTACTTCCCCGGGGGGTTCCGGTAACCCCTCCGGCACTCCGGTTTTATCCGAAATCACCCGGAATAATTCCGGTGTCCGAATATAGTCGTCCAATATATCGATCTTTATGTCTCGACCATTTCGAGACTCCTCGTCATGTCCATGATCACATCCGGGACTCCGAACAACCTTCGGTACATCAAAATACATAAACTCATAATGAAACTGTCATCGTAACTTTAAGCGTGCGGACCCTACGGTTCGAGAACAATGTAGACATGACCGAGACACGTCTCCGGTCAATAACCAATAGCGGGACCTGGATGCCCATATTGGCTCCTACATATTCTACGAAGATTTTTATCGGTCAGACCGCATAACAACATACGTTGTTCCTTTTGTCATCGGTATGTTACTTGCCCGAGATTCGATCGTCGGTATCCAATACCTAGTTCAATCTCGTTACCGGCAAGTCTCTTTACTCGTTCCGTAATACAACATCCCGCAACTAACTCATTAGTCGCAATGCTTGCAAGGCTTAAGTGATGTGTATTACCGAGAGGGCCCAGAGAT